>NC_139230.1:193723777-194323777 GCF_977018435.1 Lepisma saccharinum | reverse complement strand
TCGTGTTGTTTCCAAGTAGTCTCGCATTACTACCTGAATCCACTGATATTTCCGTATCGAATCTGTCGGCAAACGATACGTGGATGTTTGAGAATAATTATTCGTTCCCGATCACATGTTCCACCGGAAGCAAAGTTGAATTTCACGCCAAAGACTAACGAAAATGCAAACATTCGGTGAATAGCCTCTAGGCTGAGCCCCATCAACTCCATTTAAGTACGCCAGTGCTTGACACTGACCAACTCAGCACGGAGACGCTCACAAATCGAATGTGTCCTTGTTCTTTCGTGTAAGTAATGCAGCTCGAATTGTCAAGTTCGATAGAGCAATTTGTACTTTCACAATACTCAATATATAACGCTCTCCATATATTTTCGAAATACCAACATGTAATCTACCGGACACGTACTACAGCCCTCTAAGGAACCGTCACGATTCAAGAAGGACATCTGTAAATTAAATTAGAAATTTCAATGAACTTGCTTACGTATTCACTTTGTAAGAAAATTCCAATTGATTTCAGATCTGCACTGCCATCTAGGGAGCAAATTACTAAATGTTTTTTATTTCATTTTTGGAGATGCGAACTGCGTACTGACACTGTTCCTCATTTGTACTGATGGTGTTATAATCCTTTGCCATTGTATAGAAGTGCTCCGTAAGACGATTGTAAATTTAAACTGTTATAACATATCGAAACTATAATAAAAATGGCTCACGACGTTGTAGGAACCAACGTACCATCATTTGTCACTCCCGTTAAACTCCAGAGAAGATTAATTTAATTTATTCGCTCTCTCGGTGGTGCAACTGTAAAATCTCTGTATAGGAGAAATCTACAACAAACTGTTGCACAATATTAGATAGATACGAAACTCGTATATAAAAGGTAAATATTAATCGTCGTTCGATTGAATACATATTATTCAGAAACCATCCTCGGAGGGAGTACACAAGGTGGTAATTGAAGGGGGATGAGACGAAATAAACTATGGTGGTTGTTAAATTTTTTACAGTTCCGGGAAACTATAATTTACACAGTACCTCAGTGCTACAAGAGAAGGTACTGAATTTCCCCCATTCGACATTTTTCAAATACCGCACTGAGAATGTAAATGGTGACTGAAGTTAGTGCTCATGGGACAACTAATTTCGTAAGGAGGACTAAGGTTGATGTAAAAATGATATCTAGTGTTAGATACTTTAATATTTGCAGCCCAGCAGTCCTTAGCCACTCGGAAATTTCATATTTCAGTTTGAATTTAATTTCCTTCTCTTGCTCTTCTGGAACGAAAATTCCCTGACCTCCACATTCTAAGCTCTCCTAAGAGCTTTCTTGCAAATTTTCAATGCGCCTACAATGTTTTCATCAAACGTAAGAGATTCCTATAAATTGCCGATGCCATTCGATAAGGGCATTCTGAAATTTCATCCCGTGTCTTCGACAAGTCTGCCACCTTTTCCTCACTTGTCAGAAAATTCTAAAAAATATTTACCTACCCTTCTGATGTGAACTCCATTCTTCATATTTTGAAACACTGTCAAATTTGTGGAACGCAATGCTCGTTTCTCTACATTCTGTCAAATCTATCTCTGGAGAAGGCGAACGAATACATGTCTCTGCCCAAGTAATGACGCGAGACGGCTCCACCAATGTGCACGTGAGAGGGAACGGGATTGCGTGGAGGGGGAAGAGCGACTAGTGTCCTCAGCAGCGTGGTGTACTGCTTCGCTCTGCCCACTCGATTCACTCCCGCTTGTCTGCCGCTATGCGTGGCCTTCCTTGCTTGCTGAGACAGGAAACAAGTTCACTTTATGCTCAGACGATCTAATCTGAACTGAATGTACCTACAGGTTAAATTGTTATCCGAAACCCTATGAATTGTGCTTAATCCGGGGATCGAACCTAGGATCCCTTGATTTACAAGGTGACAACGTCAATACGTCATCAAGGAATTTATGCTAGCCTTGTTTCTTTGAATCTTCTTCCAAGTTCATTTTTTGCATAGATAGGCTAATCATGACTGGACCTACAGTTTAAAGTGGAATCCGAACCACTCTGCAATGTGCCTTCAGTGTATATCTTGCTAGACTTGTCGAAAGGAAGTGTGGAATGTATACAGTATTGAACCTAAATTGAAACGTTCACGCAATGGTGAATGCTTTGCACGTTCGCCACACTACAACACGATTTAGTTTTTTTCTAGACATTTTTTTATATATCTTTGCGCATTCCAACTTACAGTGTTAAAGCACGTACCATGGTGCAAAAGCCCTGTAACGCCCAAGCGGCGTTTGATTGGGTGACGCGTGGTCAGCGCATCGAGTCTCATCGCCGCTGTTTTCTGGCTATCGAGACCGGAGTCCGCTACGTCATCTTGTCATTGCATTCACAATGCTCAATCAACACCGAAATGTCGACGATCCCGTTGGGAATCGAATATGGGACTGCTCGCACAAGAGGGGGGAGTGCTAACCACTTGAATACGTGGAAGACCAACAAATAAAATCAGCTGTCTGCAAACTACAGAAGAAGGGAAGTTTTTCCAAATTGGAAAGATACTCACGCAAGTTAGAATTTGACACATGAATGTCTGTCTTGTTTGTTCATCACGTCATTTTACGTACATTATGGCTGAATGAAGGCCTGTATATTATATCCTGATCTCAGTTACTCGGATGTCACACGACAGCATGACAGAATTCCAATCATATTTCTGTAGTGTTAATCTTGATTTGAGATTACACCGTGGTTGATTGATTGATTTGCTTTATTTACTTTGCTCTTTGTGCCTCTTATGGCTAATTTGCGAAGATCGGAATGAGTGATGACATGGTGAAATTGATGAATGAACATGGACTTAAACATGGACTTAAACCTTACATATCAACGTGTTGTGCGATTGTGTAAAATTTTCTGTTCGAAATATAGGACACAATTAAATTACACTGCACAAAAATAATTATATTTCATTTAATGAATACTATGTAATTATTGTAATTATCTTAAAATATAAAATGCTTTTTAAATTAATAATATCTTCAAAGTTGTACAAGATTCAAGTTTCTTACACCACACTCTGCATTTTGGAGTAATAGAAGACTTAGTAACATATGACAAGGAATCTATGTGTGTGTGTATAGGATATATCATTGTTTCCTGCTTAGAAGTATAATAAAAGATATTTCCGTACAGCTTTCCTCTGTCTATAGAGTAACTCAAAGTTTTTTTTACACATTTAATACACCTCGATATGTGCACCATTTAGTAGCAGGACAATGTCCAAACTATATTCAAATTCCGCTCATGTGTTGTACGTACAGCCTTACTGCATTCACATTCCAGTTTGCAGAACAGATGGAACGTCGTAGATCAGGAAGCTTACCATCTCGTGATTGATACACTTGAGATTTTACAAAAACCAACAGAAACAAATCAAGTGGAGTAATATCTGTAGTAGTCTCCAGTGTAACAAACATGAGTTCGTAATCTTTCCGATCTACGACCTCGCATCCGGAATATGACGGCAGTGTTGCTCTACAACACATGGGCGAGGCTTGAATGTAGGTTGGAGGTCTGTTCTGCTACTAATGGTGTACATATCGAGATGAATTAGATATAAAAGAAAATTGAGTTACTCTATAGATAGAAGGAAACTGTACGGAAGTATCTTAATATATTTGAAGGCTATTAATTTTTCTTTGATTATACATACACACTGTATATACAGGGTGCTCCAAAAGTGCGGAACGGACCGAATAAAACCGAAATGCATGCGGTTATTGAAATTTTATATGTGTACATGTAGTTTGGAGATGGGGGAAAACCTACCGAACCACTTTTGAAATATGATCGCCATCTTGAAATCTGTATCTTGGATCGAGATCACTTTTTCTAAATGGGAATCTAGGCATGTGACACATGAAATTACACTCGAAAAAGCTCACAAACATGATGGTAGCATTTATTTTTGCAAAACTTTATTTATGTTCATGCTACAGGATGTTAATGAAGTGTTTTCGACGGTTTCTCCCATTGTTGCAGGTGCAATAGGAAATGGAACTCACACAAGCAGAACGCGTGGAAATCATCCTGATGTGTGGAGAAAGAAGCTTGAAAGTCATCGCCGAGGAGTTCAATCAGTTCCATCCAGAACGAGCTCCCATTGTGGACAGCACTGTGAGGAAACTGATCGCTAAGTTCAGAGAGACTGGATGTGTTACAAACAGGCCCAAATCAGGTAGGCCTAAGGTAGCCACAGATGAAACAACATCAACAGCTGTGTTGGCGGCAGTTACATTGAGTCCGCACCTTAGTACCCGTAGTCATGCTGCTGTTACTGGTGTGAGTAGTGCTTCCATTATGAGGATTCTGAAAAGGTACGAATGGCATCCACACAAGATCCAGTTGCTTCAACACCTGAGTGAGGACGATCCTGACCGCAGGGTTGAATTTGCAGAAGAAATGTCCTGTAAGGTGTTACAAGACCCTACCTTCCCTCACAAGGTGTTGTTCACTGATGAAGCAAAAATTTTATCTCAATGGGGAGGTGAACGGACAAACCATGAGATACTGGTCTCAATTAAATCTTCATTGGGTGGATACATCTGGGACAGTCCTCCGTTCAAAATTGATGGTATGGTGTTGCATATAGGGAACCAGTGTGGTAGGACCTCTCTCCATTGACGGTACCCTCAATACCGAGGATTATTTGAACTTCCAGGATACACAAGTTTGTCCATCTCTCATGATCAAGTATGGCAGTTTCCCTTAGTTCTTTCAACATGACGGCGCTCCATCGCATTTCGATCACAGTGTTAGGGACTATCTGGACATCCAGTTTCCCAATCGGTGGATAGGCCGAAGAGGGCCTGGGGAATCGCCACCACGCTCGCCGGACCTGACTCCCTCGATTTTTTTCTGTGGGGCCATGTGAAATCACTGGTCTATTCCGTAAAAATTCGTGATGTGGAACATTTGAAAGACAGAATTATCGAGTGCTGTGCAAGCATCACACCCGACATGTTATCCAAAGTCCATCAAGAATGGGTGAATCTACTCAATATGACACTGGCCAACAATGGTGGACACATTGAGCATATCCTCTAAGATCCTGCAACAATGAGAGAAATCGTTGAAAACACTTCTTTAAAACCCTGTAGCATTAACATGAATAAAAGTTTGCAAAACTGAATCCCACCATCCTGTTTGTGAGCTTTTTCCAGTGTAATTGCATGTGTCACATGCCTAGGTTCCCATTTAAAGAAAGTGATCTCGATCCAAGATGGCGGCTTTCGAGATAGCGACCATATTTCAAAAGTGGTCGGTAGGTTTTATCCCATCCCCAAACTACATGTACATATAACAAAAATTCAATAACCGCATGCATTTCGGTTTTATTCGGCCCGTTCCGCACTTTTGGATCACCCTGTATATGTAGCAGGATTAATTTTCTTTTTAACAGCATGAAAATAAATGAACTTGAAGGCCTAAAAATAAAGCTGCAATGAAAAGAGAAAAGGCTAATCCCGTAGATATCGATCGTCCAAAATATTAGAAACGGAATTCAATTCCCATAGTGCAAAATATATAGTGTTCTCTTATTAATATTTTTGGCAGGCCAACTGCCTAGTTACGGCCCTGGACTTTTCTTTTAATTCAGCTGAATGATTGTTGTGATAAGACTCACTGCGTAATAAATATCCAGTCTTTTGCCTTCGTTTAGAGTTTGTTTATTTTTATGAGGAGTCTCTTTTCAGGCCCCTTTCCAAAAACACATACTCAATAGCATTTTTATTTCACCTGACTAAGCGATCTCTCTTGCTCAAAATCTAGAACTTTTATGCAAGTACAACTAAGCGTTCTTCAACTTTGAGACTTCTTATACCACAACCAAAAGTCAGCATATGGTCTTGTAAACTTCTTTAGTCCCTTTTAATTGTTAGTACTACTTGATGAAAAATTTTAAAATTTCTGTTATTAGTTCTTCTAAATATGATTAAGTAAATAAATATGTAGCGTGCTGCCATCTATGAATGAATATAATTAACTTCTTTAATTTAAAAACATAAAGAGAGGTTCCTTATTATTACATATTATGTATTATATTAAATTAAATTATAATTAGAAATTATCTCACGAAAATTTCCTCCTCTTTATATTTTTACTCACTTTCCCGTACTATATAGAACACAATTTTTTTTTTTCCCCCAAAATTGTGTTCTATATAGTACGGGAAAGTGAGTAAAAATATAAAGAGGAGGAAATTTTCGTGAGATAATTTCTAATTATAATTTAATTTATTATAATACATAATATGTAATAATAAGGAACCTCTCTTTATGTTTTTAAATTAAAGAAGTTAATTATATTCATTCATAGATGGCAGCACGCTACATATTTATTTACTTAATCATATTTAGAAGAACTAATAACAGAAATTTTAAAATTTTTGGTTAAAGATCTTGATGAATCAAAATTTATGATATTAAAATGGCATACCGAAGGGGTGGTCATAGGACTATAGCCCCCTCCCCCCAAATACAGGAAAAATATTTATGTAGTATTTGGGTATCTTGGAAACCATGACACATTTTTTTCTGAATTACAAAAAATTTCTCTCTCCAGATCTAGAGGTATCATATAATTTCTACCAAGTCTGGTTCAGTTTGGAGGCTTCTCATATCGTAATGGAAAGTCAATTCTCGGTTACTTAAAGAAATTAAGTTTGATTTATATGTTAATGTACCTAACTAATAATACCTGCCTTCAACCTGAAGACAACAGACTGCTAAGGAAGACGAGTGGAGGAATGTCACAAGGAATAATTGGACAGAATTCAACTGATAATCAATTTTGTATCTTAAACACTAATCATTCATTACTCTTACTAACTTAGTACTATACGTAACCTACCATTTAGCTTTTCGTAAATTACAATAACCAACATCTCATGTGATAACATACAACTAACATATCTAGGTTGACTAAATTATGATCTTTTACCACTTGTTCACATGCACCCTCTGCACATTCCACGACTGAATTAGCACTTAACCAAATTTACTGAAGCTCCCCAGGACTTCTATCCTGAATAATCCAGGAACATCTAATAATCAACAATAACTACAGGCATGCATATTTCGTTTTTGATGAAAACATGATATGTGAAATAAAACATTGTAATGTTAATTTTTCATGTTTCTGAAAGGTGTGAGGTGCATTTTCCTCCACTGTTTTGTCACGAAATAATGCGAAATAAACTGCAAAATCTGAAATAGAAGTTTCGAGTATATTTACCGACACGATACTTCGTTAAGTCAGAATTATCCTGTGAGTTATACAATTTACGGAAAATTGATTAATTCTGCTCTAAATATTTGAGAAGCAAGAATGGACCCCTTTAAACAGGAATAAACTTAATATTCTGATAACGACATAACTGTGTTGTTAGAAGGGAGATGTTTATTTTGTGTAGTAAGTGCAGTTTCTAAATCAAATTTGGGATTATATTCACATTTTTCGAAACCAAAATGTAATTCTATATACCACATTTTCATCGCTGTAACAGCGAAATTTAATTTTATTTACTGCTTTTGAACCCTTAATTGACTCTGCTTTTGTTCCGAAATTTTATTTTTTTCTGTACCAAAAATATGTGCCTCTAACAATAACCAATAATAACCACATATAATCCTACTAATGATTATTCCCGGTTAGATTATTTTCGTTTATTATTATTTTTTAAATTTACTTATTATTTTCTTTCTTCTCTTTTTCTATTTTGCTGGCTTCCAGTAGATACTACACTTTCTTACTTCTATCTTACTTACATACTTTCATTAGCTAACTCTATTCTTTTTAATCCTCTTTTACTCTTAGATCCGACATTTGTTATACCCTCATTTTGTATTTCTCTTATCCACTATCAGCTCAACTACTAACAATAGTATATTGTTCTGGATACCCGAATATCCGATCCAATACATTGTATTGTTTTCTGGTATCATTGTATTGTATTGTATTCTACTGAATTATGAAATAATAAAAAAGAGAAAACGGGGGAACCGTAAAATTCCGCTGATATGACGTCCTGGTTTATTTTAAAGGCTCCAGGACACTCAGTGCATACCCCTGAATGTAGGCGGGTGGAGGAGGGGCTACTTCTGGAGTTCCCCCCTCTTTCCTTCTTCTTACATACATTAATAATAATAATAATAATAACAATAATAACCCATGGCTCGACAGCCCTCGCATTCTTGTTCCTGGAGCCGGAATAGGAACAAACGACTTTGTTCCAGTTAACTCCCAGTGCATTACATGTGTCCATGCTCAATGTGGAGTAATGACGTCATCCCGTCATTTCTCACAGGAACTTAGCGCTCCATTCTACAACAGGCAATATAACGATAAATAAGCTTGAAAGTGCGTGCAAAAGAGTTTGGTCGCTTTCCAAATTAACTCAACCGTTCTCATTTCTCATCTCTGTTCCGTCACACACAAAACACCTAAATTAGAGCCAAAAAAGTGATAACGGAACCCAGAGAACTTCGACGCAAAGGTCGTATATGTAGTTGGCCGCATTCGTCACGGACAGTTTTTCATGTACCACTTGTCGAGCCGTGACGTTTACTTGGTTGGAGGCTGCAAGAAAAGCAGGTATTGGGAACGAAGCGAGAAACAACATTTTATGATACGTATTTTTCTTGCATAAAATTTGAAATCGATGGGGGGGCAATTGCCCCTCTGTGCTCCCGCCCTGCAGATGAACTTGGCCGTTTGAAAGAAAGAGACAAGAAATATATGAAAACTAAATTCATCTTAAGTATAATTTTGTTATGCTACAGTTAGATTCTGCTATCCTTGTTTTTCTTTACTTCAATCCCCCATTAAAAATGGTTTTCGTCCAGGTTCGGGCATGCAATGCCCCCCTGTGGTTACGCCACTGCACACATTACACTGGATTCAGAGAACTACATGTCTTGTAAAAACCATTGAAATGAATGTTTACATATTCTAATGAGAGATGGCGGTGCATATTGATGTAATATAATGCACTTTGTCCATCTCTAGTTTTGAAATTCAAACAATTTTCGGTGACATTTATTTCCAAATAGTAAGTAAAATTATTCTTAAACATTACCCATGAAGTAAGTTTCTAAAGCAATGAAAAAGTTAAACTAAAATAAGTTTCTCACTGTAAAAAATTTGAGAGGGTGCCATAATAAACAACTCAATAAATTTTGCATTAGTGCTAATAAGATTTCCTTTTCCCTAATAGGGATAATAATCATGAACAATTGGATATTTTTGGGAAAGGGGCCAAATGGTCCCTTCATAAAAATACAAATGAAAGTAATGCATACACACATTCCAAGGATGACGATTTTCGGCCGGATATCACATTATTATATCGATTCATCAGGAAACATGCAAAGAACTTTAATAAAAATTATATTTCTAAATGTCTGTAGTTTCTTTGGTTAAGAGAAATGATAGTGTTCGGAAAGTCACCATTTAAGAGTAACTGAGTGTCAGATATACCCCAAAATACTGTATATAGGTTACAGTTACTCATTTGAAAAAGTAAATCATTACTTTAAGAAGTAATTACGTTACTTTTACGAAGATGAGATATTTGTATTGTTTCGCGTTGCTTCTCATCACATTTTGACTAATCGTGAAGATGTGGATGAGTGATGATTGATTGATTGATTTAGTTTATTTTACTTCGCGTTTTGTGCCTCTTGGCTAATTTGCGAAGGTGGGGATGAGTGATGAAATGATGAAATGGATGAATGGACATTCACAAACAACCAAGCCCGACCGGGATTCGAACCCGGGACCCTTGGCTTCGCAGCGCGATGTGCTAACCACTCGGCCACAGGGTCGGGCGGATGAGTGATGATTAGATGAAATTGATGAAGGGACAATCACAGATAACATCCATCCTCAAGCCCGCATTTGATCCCGGGTACTTGGATTGCTGGATCGAAAGTAGACCACTTAGCCGACTCGGCTTTATTTCCTATAATATAAAACAAAAAGTACTTATAGATGACACTGCTACCAGACGACTTGGTAAGTAGAGGGTTATTCAGAAAGCAGGTGCAGAGTACAAATCTTTATCGTGAACACGTGTAAAAGATGCTAACATGTGCTATTCATCACCGGAAAAAGTGAAGATCAAAGTTTTCATAATCCAGGTAGAATTTCCATTTGATCCTGTACGGTGGTGAATGTAGTTAAATGCAGAGGCTGTAAAGGGGAACTCGGCACACCGGCCAAATAGGACAATATCCAACCCCATGGAGGATTATACTGCTTGTTGGTGTAGACACCAGAGCCTCGTTAGTCTGCTTTCCGCAAAGGACACTCCTTGCTCCCTAGACAAGGAATCGAACTCGGATCCTTCGGCAAGTAGGTCGTCTGTGTATGTACAGTGGCATCCATGAGTATTACCGTGCAAATTGTCCAAAACTATTTTCACTACTACCTAATTTTTCTCAAACATCATATGTTTTTAAGCGATGGATTTTTATGTATGCTGGTCCAGAAGTTGTCAACAGCTTGTTTTGAGTTTTCTTTCAATTCTTTCTTGAAGCTCTTATTGGGTCAAAGAGTTCACGAAATGGTGATGGACAATTTCCACGGTAATACTCATGGATCCCATTGTACCACTGAACATGCTCGGCAACGAGGTGTAGGCTATACATTTGACTAATAGAATGCACAGAATAATGTTTCACGCTACGTTGATGGAATCCAGGACGACTCCTATTAGGTTAATTAGTAGAGAATACTTTTCGCAGCAAGGTAATATTCATTATACATTTGTATTTGCGTTTATTAGAAACGATTCAAGAACGAAGAGCTTCATAGGACAACGTTAATTATAGTATTTCTTCCCCATGGAAATATCGGTACTTGTTTAATGTGTTCAATAAAATTATTAAATTCTACACATATTTAACATATAATAATAATAAGGAAAATAATAATCATGACATTGAGGGAAATGATAAGATTGGTAATTAAACGCGTGCTCAGTTATTTGTATTGACAAGGTAGTACGGTTAGTATATTTTTATATACCTGCAACCTTCACTTTCAAACCTGTAATGACAGCAAGTAACACATATCAATTACATATCAACTTCAGTTTTGTTATAACATGTCTATAATAATCACTTGCAAGGCATAAAAACATTCAACTCATCCCCTCTCCAAATTGCCATATAAGTGGTAGCATCTTTTTAGCCCGCCCTGTATTCTACGAGTACTCGCGAGTTGCGACCGCCATTTTGTAGGTTAAGAACCTTGTTTGGCACTTCAAATGGCATTGGGGTAAATTTCTAACCTTAAATTGCTCCATGATTTTGCAATTACTTATCACGCTTAAATCTTTTTAAAACAGATAACATCCGGTGAACGCACATAGCGGTGCGGATCCCGCTTTAAACTGTAGTTCCAGTCCAAATTAACCTTTCTGTGCATATAGTGGACTTAAAACACCAAATCAATCAATAAATCAATCAATGTAGGTCCAGTCCCAATTAGCCTTTCTGTGAGGACTTAAAAATAAACTCAAACAAACAAAAAATAACCATGCTTATGCAATCAGAAATAAGGTTTTGGTGCTGATTAAGGTTTGACGCCCCCGAGGGCGGCGCCTCGGGCAGCCACACGGGACGTCCCGTCCTTAAGCCACCCCTTCCCACATTACATATGAGTGTAGAATTTTGGATTCAAGTATGCATGACTTACAATACTGAGAGCACTGATGTGAAATGATTACATATTAAGATAAGAGATGGCGCAGTATTGCATTGTTTAATTACAATATAAGTTCTCTATACTTAGCTTATAAATTCAAAATATTTTCAAAGATTTAAATTCTAATTACAAAGCAAAGAAACTTTTAGACATCACTACGTCATTAGTTTTTTCCAAACAGAAAAAAAAATCATTGTACTAAAAGATTGTTCATGTGGGAATGCTAATGGCCTATTATAAGAAAGAGCCCCAAGAAATCTTAAGACAAGCTAAACATAAATTCCACCATTTCCAAATATGTGATATTTTGAAAGTCTTATATAACTGAGGTTCACCTCCAGATACTCGCTTCGACGGTAAATATATTAAAATTGGAACGATATAGAGACTAGCAGCATGACTCCTGCGCAAGAATGACATAAAACGCCCACCACAAATTCTGCAAACACTGCCACGTCACAAGCAAAACAAAAGATGGGAACAACGAATCCCTACAGACACACTTATCGAATGCCACGCCGATGCATGGCAATGGATTTGTTGCACTTAATTTTCTGTGCGTATCGTAGCGATTAACCCAAGGGATAGGAAATCGACCTCAAATAACCAAATTGAAATAGGAATTACCATTTCCACAACGTGCTGTCTCTTTTAGTATGATACCATGGAAGGAAGAAACGACTGTCAGTAGCAAATCTGGACATACGGTTCAGGTTTACATGCATAGTGTTACAGCAAATTGTCCATCGATTTCTTCTTCTACGTTCTATGCTTTCTTAGGGAAAGAAATTGCACTGACATTAGAACAGACGTCCTATTTTGTTTATTGGCGATTTTGTTTCAATTTTTCGACCTTATACGGAATGAACGAACATGACGAAGGATACTTTGACTAATATTAGCTGTATGTACAGTCACGGACATTTCTGGATTGTAGCAATGCCATTAACATTCAACGGAATTGTTACAACCCAGAAGTGTCCGTGACTGTACAAGATGAAACTTGCATTTCGTGAAACTGAAGTGATCCCCAACTGAGGCTACTTTGAGTGTCACTAAGCGGAACATTGCTCCAGAGATTTGCTTCATGAACTGTTTTCATTACAAACTGTGAATATCGAGTAGTAATTTTGTGTGGGAGAAGAAATAATGATAATGATCAATCGTAGTGTCGCCTGCACAGTTCATTGCAGCGCACCATGAAGATATATACGGAGCACCAGCCTCCGGTAGCTTTGACCCTCTAGGTACACATTTGACCGCAATCGAACGCGTGTCTCTTGCGTGTCATTCAATCTTACTACAGAGCATTCAGGAGACCAGATTCGAGTCCTGCTCGAATCTACATTTCCCCCTAAGGTTCTACAATGGTAGATTTCTTCTGCATGCCATAGGCGCCATGGACAGATGGAAAAATTGTAAGACCAAGTTATTTCTGCTCCGCAAATAATGTGATAATTTAATGAGTTTACACATTTTTAGCCTGAAATAATATGACGAGATAACGCAGTAGGTAATAAACTAAAGCTATAACTATAAAAGGGAAACTAACGAACATATATAACGATTTATTGCTAAAATTTGTAAGTGAACCAAATGTAAACAAACGAATTACAAGTGAATGGCAATTTACCGTGTGCAATTACTTTATATATCGATATAGGAGCCAACGTAGGAACTGCTTGAAAATAAGTACATTTTCTGCATGTTTAAATCCTGTGTCAAGGCAGGAAACCCATTTGATACGCTAGAGAAGTTCAAAAATTGATTGATTGAATTTTTGTTTAAGTCCCCTTTATGTACAGAAAGTCTAAAGGGACTGGATCTACAGTTTAAAGTGGGATCCGAACCACTATGTGCCTCAACCGAGTGTAGACGTTTAATGAGAAAAATCATTTTCATGTAAAACCGTGCCCAAGAGTTTCATAAGAAATCGTGAGCTCGGGGCCTCCGCAATGGCGTAGTGATAACGTCGTCGCCTTGTAATGAAGGGGACCCTAGTTCAATACCCCATGGAGGCATATTGCACGTAGTTCTGGCCCAAATTTAAACTGTAAGCCCATTCCTGATTAGACATGCTGTACATAAAGGGGACTTAAAGATAAAAAAATGGAATAAAGAAATTGTAGGATACATGGCCTATTCAATTATACTGTTAAACCTTTTACATACTGATCTCTAAAATTAGGTAGATCTGCATGTACATATTCTGTAATAAATCAAACAAGCAACATCAATTTGAACAAAATAAGAAACCTGTCTTGTGTGTGTGTGTGTGTGTGTGTGTGTGTGTATGAAGTTAATCACACTGAAAACATGTAGGGGTAGTACTTTTATTTATCATGCTGGGAAAATACTGGGGATGGGGGCATATTTTGACTTCTGTATTTTAAAAGTCCTATAAAATTTTCCTCAGTTGTGTAAACATTCTTCTGACTTACAGTACAGACTTTGATTTCAAGATACCTTGATCCTTGATAGAATCATCTTATTTTCAAGATGTGACACTCAAATTCTTCGTGGGAGAGATGCTGGACTTATCTCAATCACGTTCAATGAGGAAGCGACGAAAATATTGTTCACAGAATTGTGTTCTAAGTATTACATTTCCAGACGTTTATTGTCCTATAGACAAGGAACATCTGCCATATCAAATCGGTTTGGAAGGCCTCGTTTTGCGTACTTCCGAACTTGCATCTTCACTTTCCATGTGGGTACTTTCGGAAGCGTGCGTAGACATGGTAGCATCATTCCATTGTAACGAAAGCACCAAACAATGTATGACAGATGCACTACGGAACATCAACATTGCATCTGTAGCGCTCTCGCTGCTTGGAAAACAATGTTCCTGGTTTGCTATTGCGGTTTTCTTTGTAATAAATATCTCGGGATCTATTGGCAGAGACTGGTATGTAAACGCCATACACTGGACTTGCTCGAGTTCTTTGCTGCAAGTAAATATCAGTCGAGAACCTGAATGGAAGCGTGCTAGAATCATGTTACGGCTTTCGAAACTAGTTCAGTCATGTCAAAGAAGGAAAGAGAAACAATCGAAATTAGGAATTGAGGAATTGTAGCTTTCCTGGCGACGTGATTCGAACAAATGTTCTCGGGCCGGATTAAATCGACGTTAGAGTCCAACGTTTCGAGTGTATATATTGTTCTCATCATCATCATCAGAGAGAGGGGCGGGGAGGATCTCAGCAGGGGATACGTATCATTAGCACAACGATCTAGCAGCCGGTACCTTCCAGTGCCTCCGAGGGCCTATTGCTGGTATTTTGGGTGAGGCTATTATAAACCTATTATATTGGTATCGACAAATAAATCTACCAGCGATTTCATCAATTCATGATTCATCCTTATAGACGCTATTAACCTTAGAGAGAAGAAAAAAGTTAAAAATTCACAAAAATAAAAATTAAGGCATAATATCATGGGAGTGTGCGGACCCTCTGATTAAGGTGGTCAAAATCCTTAATGAGACACCGTTTTAATGTATTGATAGGTATGAAAGGGACGTATGTAGTGCGTCTCCGGACCCACAGAAAATCCAATTAGTGTAATATATACATATTTTCCCCATAATATTAGTGTCCCTTCAAAAAATTGCTTCAGTTTGAAGTTACCATGTTCCTGCAATACCCTTGCAATAGTTAATATATTACTGGAACTGAAATGAAATTTGATGTGCGAGATTCGGAATTTTTTGCTACATTTCATTTTACAGGGGGCGTGGCCCCCCTTGCCCCACCCTATAGGACGTTCACGGATTGTCCAATTTCATAGGAGAATACGCATTTTTTTCTAAGAGTTTAATATTGTTTCATAACGACGATAATATTTCTCTACACTAAGTTTCTAAGTGAAATAATTAGGGGGCAACTGCCCACCCGTACGCACGCCTATGCATAATATATTAGAATGACGGACATTCGAGACACACATTACATATGAGTATAGAAGTTCGGATTCAACTGTAAGTACATGAGTTTTAACAGAGAATGTTGGTGTGAATTCATCATACGAGGGCAGATCGGAAAGTAACGCACAATATTTTTTTTCGCAAAAAGTTTAATATGTAACAAAAACCTAACAAATCACAAATGAACTGACATCTTTGAGCTACTTTTCTACATAGTCACCAAGTTTCTCAACACATTTCTCCCATCGTGGTACCAGTTTCAATATGCCAAGTTCGTAGAAGTCCGTTTGGTTGGAGTATAGCCATCTGCGGACTGCTGATTTCACTTCCGCATCTGTCGCAAAGTGTTGGTCGGCCAGGAATTTCTTCATGGGACGAAACAGATGAAAGTCCGACGGTGCCAGGTCCGGACTGTATGGTGGATGTTGGAGCACCTCCCACCCAAATTCGGTGAGTTTCTCACGAACAGGAGCAGCAACATGGGGACGGGCATTCTCATGAAGAAGTTTGACACCATCAGCATGAATGTTGCGGCGTTTGTCACGAAGGGCACGACGCAACTTAACCAAAGTTTTATTGTAGGCTTTAGAATTCACAGTGGTCCCGTGTTCAGCAAAGTCCACCAATAACACACCAAACATGTCCCAGAACACTGTCACAAGTACTGTCCTATAGCAGATTGAGTCACTTCGAATTTTTTTCGTACTGGGGAACCAACATGTTTCCACTCCATAGAGGCCTGCTTGGTCCAGACAGTCGTCCCCATACACGCCACGCATGTCCCTGTAAATTTCACTCGGTGTATGCCCTTTGGCCCACAAAAATCGAACCACACTTCGCTGCTCTTCACACGTGGACGACAGTAACATGCGCGCCATGTTTGTTTCGTAGTTCAGGCTTCTCTCGCTAGAGCTGCACAGGAAAAAAAAATACCCTCTGAGGTGCAAACTTCAAACTCTCTCGTCGTGCAATTTCAGCATTCCAGCTGCAATACCTGACGGGAAAAAAATTATTGTGCGTTACTTTCCGATCTGCCCTCGTATATTGAGATAAGAGATGGCGCTAAAGAGCATTATTTAATTAGAACCAAGTTCTACACCTGTGGCCGTTAAATTGAAAATGTTTTCAAAGATTTATATTTGAGTTAGAAAGCATAAACATTTTTAAAGATTTCTACCTTATTAGGTATTCAAAACAGGAAGAAAATCCATTTATTTTAAGGTTCTCGCTATAAAAATATTGAGACTTTCTTATAATAAAGAGACCAATGAAATCTTAAGGTATGGGTAAACTAATGCCTTTTTCCTTTCTCTGTTAGGTGCACTGGATCTGTTCTGAACTTTTTGGAGAAGGGACCAAATGGTTCCTTCATATTAATGAATATAACTAATAATAATAGATATAATCAGTGGCGTAATCGTAAAATAAATAGTGCCTTGCAAACTGCATCACAATGACATAAAACACTATAGCTCTTGTCTAGTCTTACGGCAGTAGGTGAAACCGGCGACTCTGGGCCGGCCCTTTGACCTACTTTTTATTTTACGACGTTTTACGCACTAAACTAACCTACAATGAAAGAAAAAATGGACAGAAAAAGCTCTGGCATCACTTTTTAAGCTATTTTTTATGCCAACTCGTTTTTTTGACCTATATTTGAAATGACTTACGACATTTTCCTATAAGGCTACCCCCCTCTTACTGTAAGGCCCCCCTCAGTGTAATCTACTACGACCTGCTAATAGGCTTCTACTCTCAGCGTAATTTGTTTTTTTACGATGTTTTACGGATTAAAACTAACCTACAATGAGAGTAGGTGAAACAGGCGACTCTGGGCCCATCTTTTGACCTACTTTTCGCGCGCAGTGTTGCCAGCTCCTCACTCGAAAAAATCACCAAGGTTTTTGTTTTTGGGGCTAACCTAACCTAAAGCAAGGAGGTGGCAACCTTGCTTGAGGTATTTTCTCGCAGTGTTGCCAACTCCTCACTCGAAAAAATCACCAAGGTTTTTGTTTTTAAATCTAACCTAACCTAAAGCAAGAAGCTGGCAACCTTGCTTGAAGCTTGCTTTACAGTGCATAAAGCAAGGTTGCCAACCCACTGGTACTTTTGCTATAGCTTTTTACAAGAAAAAAAGAGAAAGGGAAGAGTTAAACAACCGACAGCTTACCCACAGCCTTTTTTGCTCTAACCTAACCTAAAGCAAGGAGCTGGCAACTTTGCTTGTACAATCAACCCGGTTGACCGCCCTCAAGTGGAGATCAGCATTGCCAACTCCTCACTCGAAAAAAAAATCACCAAGATTTTTTTTGGTCTAACCTAACCTAAAGCAAGGAGCTGGCAATTTTGATTGTGCAATCAACCCGGTTGACCGCCCTCAAGTGGAGATCAGCGTTGCCAACTCCTCACTCGAAAAAAAATCACCAAGATTTTTTTTGGTTTAACCTAACCTAAAGCAAGGAGCTGGCAATTTTGCTTGAGGCTTGCCTTACAGCGCATAAAGCAATTTTTGCCAACCTGCACACACTGGGCAAGGAGAGCCGGCACTGCTGTAAAAGAGAGAGAGATGGGTGGATGGCAACGCAGTATGTGTGTGCGTGTGTGTGTATAATATGTAGCATTATTAACTAGAGTGTGTTGGCAATTTACTTACAACTAAAAAAAAAATAGAGATGCCAACGTTGGTGTAAGATGAAGAGAGAGAGAGAGAGATTTATGGCTGGCAACAGTAACGAGCGAATGCGCCATATCGTAATTTTCCAACTCCGTATATCGTGACCTTTGTAAACCTCTCTCGGGGGAACGATGTGCCACACACACGCGCGCGCGCGCCTGTATTGTGACGCAAGCAAACAAACAAAATAATAATTGTTTTTTTTTTAGGATACCTGGCCCCTATAACCTCGCGAGGGTGCGTGGTGCCCAACACAGTTCTAATGGCCGCGGCTAACAAAGTCATGCCTTTGTAGAGTTTCATGGTTTTTTTTTTCTCAAACTTCCATGAAACTCTACAGAGGACCTCCGTAATGCATGCAACGTGTACTAACGACTCTAGTGTTATTTGATGTTGTGATATTTTTGGATATAGAGTTTTATTGTGAGATATAGATAAAAATAATTATGTTTATTATAATATTTTTTTGATGAAGATGGAGAATATATGTGTGTGTTACAAATAAAGTTGCATGCTTATTTTTTTAGTGTGTGTGTATGTGTTTTTGATGTTCGACAGCATCTGAAACGATAAAAAGAAATTTTATTGTTAATTTTCACGTGTAAAAAACAACAACAAATTTTTTTTGTGCAAATTTTCTGATTGTCTCTCGTGCTATAGTGCAAAAAGATATTGTAACTGATAACTAATGAAATTGACATTTGTAACTGATCTGAACTAGTGAAATTCGTATTGTGCCATTGTAACTGATTGTGCTAGTCCAAAAAATTTCTTATTTGTGCAAGAAAAGATGTTAAAAACTTGTTAAAACTGCTCTGTGACCCTCTCGTTCTTCACGTCGTAGGCGAAGGACTTCTCTGCAATCAGGATGACACTGCATAGGGTATCCTCGGGCAAGGCATCGTGGAACTCGCAGACGACCTTGATGTTGGTTCGATCGTTGACCACAACCTTCTTTCTCTTAGATGTGTTGATGACGGTCATGGGTCTCCGTGCTTTGAACTCGCTGGGCGTGTAGTACATGTCCACGCTTCCCTCGGTCACGCGTTTGTAAGCCGAGAACGCTTCGTAAAGTTTGAGGTAATCGTTTTTGGTCAGGTCGAGGTTGTAATTCTCGCGCGGGAACACTTCGTTGCGTCCATTTTTAAGATAAATGTTCTTGATCTTGCAGTCGTCGAACTTGCTGGAATCTTTTTCCTGATTGTTATTGCGCCCGGTCTGAAAGAGCACTACGACGAAATCTGGCATGTCGAACTGTATGTTGTTGAACTGCGTCGTCACGTCGAATTCCATGTGACTCCCCGACGCAACCTTCTGCACGCACTGGTAACCGTGAAAGTGAATCGGCACCTGGGGACTTTTCAAGATCTCCGCTTTGTACTTGAGGGCGTAATTCGTTTCGTATTCCACCACCGGCATTCTCAATTCCATGCTCCGGATGACGCACTTGGCCGCTTCGGGTAAAGTGTTGGCTATCGGCGTGGTGCCGTCCGGACCCAAAGTAGCGTATCGCATCAGTGCGTCGTTGTCGTTGGCAGCTCTTCGAAACGTAACGCGCAGTCCTCCCTTCCACATGATCTCCTTGTAGTCTGAGAAGAAACCAGGCAGCAGGCGCATGGGAAAGAGCACCGTGTGACTTCTCGTCGATATTTTGGTTCCGGCTTCGAATCCCCCGGCCTGGTAGTACGCTGCATCCGTTTTGGATAATTTCAACGTTCCCACTGCCGTCGACGTGATGCCTGGATAATCTATTCTGTCGATGACGGTGTTGTGTTTCCTCACCTCCACCTGCGAGAACAGGTGAGGCACGAAGTTGTCCACGAGTATCAAATTTGCTGCTGCGGGAAACGCATCTCCGCTTTCCTTCTTCACCACGTCGAATTGAAGGTAGAGGTCCGCTCTGTGAGGATGAACGAACCCATCCCCTACGTCCACGTCGTATTCGATCTCCCTGTTCGCCTCGTTGAGATTGGCGAACGTGCGACGGTTGGGAGGGAAAGATTGCAATTCGTAACTTTCGATTTGCTCCATTTTTTTTTCACTATGTGTGTTATTTATTATACGTTGATCTCCACGATGGCAGTAGTTGTTGCACCTGCGAAATCCACCACGTCTCCTTTCTCGTTCGTCACCACCAACTCTATGTCGTCTATGCGGTTGCGACATACTGGAAAATAGATCGGCGAAGAGGGTGTGTAGATGATCGGTTCCATGAACTCGGAACTTGGTTTGAAAGTGGCTATGATTCCCGTCTGCTTGTGACTTCCTAACAATCCGTCCGAAGATTTCGTGATCATGCCTTCCGCCACGTTGCAGTGTACGTTCAGAGTCTCTATGGCCAAGAATTTAGGAATGTTGGTTGCTACGTGCTTGATACCAGCTTCGAGTTTGGTGTCGTTCTCGAAACCTAAAAGTTCTCCAATGGTGCCCAGGTCCACGGTTTCCGTCGCGGATAGGATTTCCACTCTGTGCGTGACCGAATTTTGAGAAAGGTATGTGCCTTTGGGTAACTGAGCTTGCAAAGTGGAAAGATTGTATTGTCCTGGCGTGACGACGATGTGTTCGCTTCCGATGCTAATTTTGTTGTTGTGCTGCGTAACATTGGGTATGAGGTACATGCTGTAGAATGCACGCAGAGCCACGGATTTAGGATAGACGATGTCGTCGTGCAGCGTGAGTTTCAAGATTGAAGATTCGCTCGTGAGATGGAACACGCCCATCCTAGTGATGCTGTTTGAGGTTCCACAATGCTTTCTGGAAATCCTCGATCGTAGGGTTATTTATTTTAGAGAGAAACGCGAGCACGGAGAGGCAGAGATGACCGCAGTTCACGTCTCCGAAATTTTGAATGCGTTCGTCGTTGTAGTATATAGAGGTTTTGTTCGTTTTCAGATAATAGACTAAATTTGTAGGTGGAACACCTCCGAAAGAATCGAAAACGAATGCTTTATCATTATTTTTGTGGTAACATATCCAATGCGTGCCTGGATTTTCTTGACCGTCCAAGTTGACTACTCCGCATTCTCTTCTTTTAACGCTTGAAGGTAACGAGTCGGACATGAAAACTCCTCTGAAGTGTTTGATTTGTAACGGTCCGATCAGAGATTCAATGTCTCGGTTGGTGAGTGCTTCTGTTTCTTTTTTTTAAACTTTTTCATCACGCCCTTTCCTCCTTTCTTCTCCATGGCCAGGTTGTGACGTTTCTGTTCTTCCAATTCCGCTTTGTTCTTCTTCGAGTCGATGACGGTTTTCGCGATGGCGGCACTTCCGCCGGCCAAACTTCCAACGGCCCCCAATGCTGCCAGGATGGCCGGGATGCTGAATATGAAACCTCCGATCTTTTGCTGTTTCCGCGAACGCTGCAATCTTTTCAATTGAGGTGTGCTGAGCAGCAATTTCATTCCATGTCCTTTCGACAAGCAAGAACGTTTCTTCTCGCGTTGTTTCTTGGTGAGTAACCCATCGAGGGCACCTAGATTTTTAAGATTGGAGTATGGTATCTGGTACACGACACCCTTGGGCTTCATGTTGATGCTCTATGTGTTATTTTCACGGTATGTTATTTATATATATATTCTGAGATTTTTTCTTGTGTAGTTTTTTACGGTATGTTATTTATATATTTTCAAGGCCTCGCAGTCGTTACACAAATTCTATAACGTGCTTCGTTTTCTTGCCAAGAAGTTCCTTTGCCCCCTTGTACACGATTCGAGTTTTGTTCTCGATTAAAATAGATAGCTTCTCGTCGCATAACATGTTAGCGTATCGATCTGGTAAAAATAGACTGTATTGTGCGTTGAGCAACAGGCGTACCTTGGGACCATACTGGGTAGAAACGATTGAACCGGAAGTTATCGTGTAAGGTTTGTCGACTTCCAATTCCTGAATTTTTACATACTCAACTGACAAATTTAGCATTTGTTTTAATGCTTGGAGATCACTTATTTTTTCGGTCGTCATATCAAAAAAAATTTCAGAGTGTTAGAGAGAAATTTAATTGTTTTTTCACGATGTGTGTTATTTATATATACCGGAGATTTTTTTTTTCACGATGTGTGTTATTTATATATCAAGTTTTTTTTGGCACGTATATATATTATTATTTTTTTAACAGAGGAAGAAAGTCCATGCTTCGGAAAACGCGATGATGTGCGTAATGATATCTTCCTTCTCCTGCATAGACTTGTACCAATCTACTGTGTACCGTCTTCTTCCCTGCATCGCCTCGTGCAGTTCGTCCGACCTCTCGTTCAATTTTTCCCCTGCAGCCGAAAGCAGAATGTTGAGATCACTGCACCTCAGGCCGCTGATCCCCCGAAGATGGTCCTTGAGAACCATTTCACAAGGGATGCGAAATTCCGGCGTCGTTCTTGCTATGATTACAAGTTTCCCTACATCTCCGTTAACTACCTTTTTGAATATTTTAGATAGTAGCTCGGGTGGCAAATCAGTTATGCAAGCCATGTTGTTTTTTTTACTGTATGTTATTTATATACCCCACCCCAATTTTTGTTTCGTGTTCATGGCGATGGTGGTGCCTAGTGCGGCGACCCGTTCACCCAACGATGCGTCTCTGCTCACGAACCTTTCGAAAGCTGCGTGCTCTAACTTTCTGTCTGCTTCGTGACGTGCGTCCAGATCCGTCTGCGTGGTGTTGTAGGCGATGTCGTGATCTTTGCATGCCGCGTCCAACGGATTCACACCCTTGTCTCCTCTCTCCAATCTTTTCTCGAGTTTGGTACCCGGTCCGCAGTACTGGTAGCCCGGTAGATGCATCTCGAAAGGTAGCTTGTTGATGATGTCGTTCACGAGTCCCTTTCCTTCGGCCACGTTCCAAAATTTCGGAGGCAGCGTGTTGATGATTTTGATCAGGTAACCTATGCCCTTGTCGTCGTTCACGATGAAGTTGGAAAGTTTCGTGCTGATCATGTCCACGATGCCAACCTTCTCGTTGTAGAAATTACGATTGCCTGCATTCTCTTCGCCGGCTATCACCAACAATCGGTCCACGAGTTTCCTAACGTCGTCCACCCAAACGAATTCTTTGGGTAACGTGTTGTAGCGTTTGACGCCGCTGCCCGTTTTGACCTGGTTCCAAATCGGTTTGATGAGATTCCTGTACTTCTCGCCGCTGCTCGATTTCACCCTATTCTGCGAGGCGTCGTTGTTCTGGTACAAGGCATCCGTCATGATCAGAATTTCCTTGTAACTCTGGTAATCTTCGTCGGTGTAATCTTTCGGCTGCTTTTTGGCGACGAGTTCCCACAGTCCCACCGTACCCGGATACCTGGTCCAACTATCCTTGTCGCCTAAATTGACTTTAATGTCGTTGCCTTCGAAGGTCACCTTCGATTTCCCAATCTTCCACACCACACCGCCGCCTTCGCTGGTTTCCATGCTGGGATACAATCCGAACACTTCATCCTTGTCGAATTTCCCCGTGCTCAGGTAGTCTCGTGCCAAAGGTCCCAACTCGATTTTATCCGAAGACGACGTGCTACCAATGGCTCGACGTCGTGCCGGTGCATCCTTCAGTTCGAACGGTGTCGAAGGAATGCTCGAAATGGGTGTGGGTACGGCGTAACTTTTAGCTGCGAGCGGTACGAGTTCATTAATCAAATTTTTATTTTGTTCCGTGACACTTTTAATTTCTTTACCTAGACTGCTGATGGCATCGATCACGGGTTGATCCTGACGTTTCTTCTCTTCGTAGAATCCGCGATTCTCGGATTTCCAACCTTTGAAGCGTTTCGCGAGGTAATCGCGAAGCTTGAGATTTTCGTCTTCGATTTTTCGTTTCGTCATGACGTTATTTATATACGTCGTTTCTCACAACGTTACAACGTTTAGAAAATCGTTGATTTTGTTTCTGTATTTTCCGTCGTTGGGTTTTCTCGTCATGTCGATCGTCGCGAATCCGAAATCGTCACCGTTCCAGCAAGTAGCGCAGCAGCGTTCCGAAAATTGATTGTAGTTCATGTCTCCGCCTACGTAGTCATCGTACGCATGCTTGAGGTTGGTGTGATCTTGACGAAACAAACATATGAAATTAGCGTTGTCGCGTACTAACTGTTTTGGAATTTTGGAAAACGTTTGAGCTAGGTAAAAACAATCCATTCCTTTGTGACGACCTTGCGTGAAAAAGTTGCGAATTTCATTTTGATTTTCCAGGATGGCGTCGTCGAACACAACGACTGAATTTTCACGACAATTGTCGAGTGGTTTTATTTCCGAGGCGAACGTTGCAATATCCAGACCATCGTACAGTTTCATCAGTTGCTGGTATTTGGATTGCTCCAAACTTTTCGAGAACACGTACAGGTGCCTGTTCTTCCAATCTAGCCAATTCGGTGCGAGGAGAAAATTGTCCACGAGCAGTGTCGTTTTCCCACACCCCGAAGGACCTACGATCAGACAGCGGATGCTGTCGGGAAGCAACTTGCCGTTCTTTTTCTTCGTTTGACTTTCCGGATCCGATAGACGCTTCACCACGTTCCACGTACTTACAAGATCACTTCGTCCGCGTCGATCCAACTCTTTTCCGGAAGTCCCAGCCATTTGATAAACAGTTTGTCACCTTTCCTACGCAATACTTTCTCGATGAGGTACGTGTCGGGGTGTTTCGTTTTAGAGAGTTCCTCTTCGTAAAATCTTCCTTTCAAAATCTCGCCGCTACTATCTTTTATTATATACGTGTGTCGGTTTCCAGGTAAAACTCGAACCACCGTAAAAAGTTCCGTGCTCCAATTTTTTGTGAATCCCTTCTCGAAGGTGCGTTTGAATTTGCTGATCCTCACCCGGTCTCCAATTTTGTATTTAGCTTTTTTTGTCGTGGGTGTGTACTTTGGACAGTAAACGGTAGAAATTAAACGCTGCTCGTCGGACTTGGTAACGTCAGCTGGCTTCATGCCTATCGTTCTGTGTACCGTATCATTATAGGTGTCGACGAGTTCCGGCAGGATGTCGACCCATTTGTAATTCCCCCGAAGCGTGAATCGTTTTCACATGTGTGTTTTCAAGGTTCGATTGAATCTTTCCACGATGCTGGCTTTGATGTGACTGAAGGTCGAATAATGTCGAATCTTGTGTTTTTGAATAAACTTTTGGAATACAGCGTTGTAAAATTCTTTACCGTTGTCTGTTTGCAGAAACCGTGGTCGTCTGCCACCGCTTTCGCGAAAAATTGTCTTGAATGCTTCCGTGACGCACGTTCCCGTTTTCGCTTTCAAAGGTAGAGCCCATGCGAATTTCGAAAACGTGTCTATGACGGTGAGAAGGTACTTGTTGCCCTTGTTCAATTTATGCACGTTTTTCAAATTGCCGCTACTCATCTCCACGAGGTCACTTTGCCAGAGGTCGTCGATGCCCTTGGTTACCACAGCCAAACGTTCGTAGTTGCGGCGTGCTGGTTTATGCAATTCTTCGACGATGGCTTGCCTAGACATTTTTTTTGTTTAGAGATTACGTTTCAAGAGAAGCACCAGCGTGATGGGATTCAAAGAAGGTGGCACCTCGCTCGTGTTTTGAATGATCAGCTTATCGCCGGCACTCACGTCGAAAACGGTGAGATCTTCGTCTTCGTGTATTTCATATATGTTGCGCGTTTCGTTCCAACGTGCCAGAGGAATGTTTCCTGCTTTCTGGACACCACGATTCGATATCAAAGTCATGGTGGGAACGCTAGCTTTTCTGCCGTGAGACCAGTACGAAAATTCGTTTATCTGAATCGTGCCATCGAGGAGAAACTTGTAGTACGGATGATAAGGATGCAACATGTACAGTTTGTTACCTTCGACGAACGTGGAGATTCTCTGTTGATTGGGTACGCTGTTGATTTCGATGGCTTGCAGAGAATGCAGTTTGGCGAATTTAGTGTCGACGCTAACGAGGTTGCTGTGAAGCTGACCCAGTGTGTTTTGTACGGGCACCAAATGCTCGACTATGGTATCCGTTACGGCAGAAAACGACGGTTTGATTTTCACTTCCACGTTCAACTGCTTGTAGTTTTCGTTGAGTTCTTGCAACTTGGCACCGAAAGAGGCCAGCGTCGATTCCTGCGTGGATTCCAGCACTCCGACTTGATCTCTGATGTTGACGACGATGTTCTGAAGGTTCTCGACTTGATTCAATTTCGAGCTCTTCTCGGTAAGATCGTTCACGATGCTTCGCATCTCTGTAAACTGCGTGTGAAGGTCGGCGACGCTCTGCGAAGTGGGCAGCGTCGACACCAGCGAACTAATTTCGTCTCGAATCTCTTCCACGTTCGGCGTTTCCGTTTCCAGTCGTTTCAGCATTCGAGATATGTTTCTTTTCAAAGCGTGCAATTCTTTGGAGGTGGGGAGATTGGCCACTTTACTCTCGAGATCGCTCAACGAACTTTTGATGTCGCTCGAATCGGATAGTGCCGTCACCGCCGTTTTCAATTTTTCCAAATCTTCGCTCGAAGGCACGCTCGTCCGTAACGATTCCAAGTCACCCTGTATGTTGTCGAGTACGTGATGAAAATGAGCGAGATTCGTTTCGACGTTCAAATTTTCTAAATATTCGATCTTCTGCTGAACCGTGCTCAACGTGTCTTGAATGCTCGTCAACGCTCTCGCTTCAGCGTGAATATTTTTAATTTCTTCGTTGATCAATTCCAGAGACGCCTGAAGCGTAGCGATGGTGGTTTGAATGTGTTCGAAATCTTGATAGGCCTCCAATTGAATTTTTATGTTCGCGACGCTTTTACCGATGACCTGCAGTTCGTCCGACGATGGTAGGTTCGTCATTGTATCTTCCAAAGTCTGCAACTTGGATTTAATTTCTTCCAACGTGCTGGTGAATTCTTCTTGTAATTTGGAAACGACGACATGCAAGCGTTCTGCGTCTATATCGTTCACGACGGTTTGAAGTTCAGAGAAATTCTTTTCTATTGCGGAAGTTCGTTCTTCGATTTCGAGTTTCAATTTTTCCAAATCTTCATTTTTCGATTGAAATTGCTGTAATTTGGCCAAATCATTTTGAAGCGAATCCACGCTCAACTGTATATTTTGAACGTTGTCGTAAGAAGGTACGTCGACATAATTTTTTATCAGCGTTTTCAGTTCGGAATCGATTTTCAGAATGGGGTCGAGACATTGCGTTTGGAGCGTAGCGATTTCCGACTCTAAACTTTTGTTTAAGGTTTCCTGCAAAGCGATCAAATCGGTCCTCAACTTCTTAACTCGAATATCCAACATGAGAATCTCTTCTGCATGGTCCACGCGCTTGGTGTTGCCGAAAATGTCGTTAGGCATTTTTGGTTAACGGTTATTTATAATAGGATAGACGATTCGTAATTCTACGAAGAGAGGAATAAGTTTGTCGTAATCTCCGAGGAGTTCCACGTACAGGTAATCTCCTGCGGAAACATCGTATGCCATGTTAGAAAGCATTTTCTCGTGCTTGATTCGAAAAATGTTCTTGCCGGTAGATATTTTGATTTCGCCTACGTTTTCCGGATTCACGGTGATCCGAAGTTTCCCCTCGATCGGAATTTCATAGAAATGTAAATTGTTATTAAAAACATAAAACATTTTGCCCACATCGTCATCCAATTTCGTCCAAATGCTGTTGAGGTGAATAATCAACAGACCGTTGAGTTTAGTTAACGCGGAAGGTAGAAATTCATGATCTGTCGTCGTGCGGTGTACAGTCTCCATTGTTTGCTTTCGGAAACCAAAAAGATTCATGTTGGTTATTTAAAAAAAAATTGAGGTCGTATCTAATATAAATAACACCACAAAAAAATGTGCAATTTTTAGTAACTTCATCTTTTTTTTCTTAGCAAAAAAAATGGAGAAGAAGGAAGCGAAACGTGCATGCGACCAATGTGGGACATATATATCCATTTCTCACTTGAGAAGACATCGGAAGAATGTGCATGGCGAAGGATCAAGTAAGAGAGAGCTCGATGTTGACGATCAAGCGCCACGAAAAAAGCAGAAGAGTGCCGGCGAAAATATTCGAAATATTTTAACCGAGGAGACTTTCCAATCTGAAGAAACATCTGATCTAAACAACTTTTTTCGCTCGGTCAAAAGCAAGTTAATTTCGTCTATCACCGAAGCTTTGTTGCAATGCTCGTTGAAAATCCACCTCATCGTTTCCGTCATTTACGAAAACATGAAAAAAGAGCGAGAAACTTTCCATCATTACACTGGTGTAAAGAGCCTCCACGCCGCCGACGTCGATGAGGTGGATGCCATTTGCAACCAGATGTTTGACGCTTTGATGAACAAGCACGAGACTTTCCAAAAACGTGGATCGGGTTGGACACTTTGCGGTTCGCCTCACACTTTAACTTTGAAGGTGGCACGATACAACCCGATGGGAGCATCCAGCTACATCAATTTGTCTCCGGAAATAGCCAGTAAGAAAGCCATAATCAACATTCAAAATGAAGATAACAGATGCTTTTTGTGGTGCATCATTGCCGATCATCACCCAGCCAATAATCATAAGCATCGTTTATACCACTACAACAAGCCAGAATATCTCTCAGAATTTGAAAAACCTATGGCTGGCATTAATTACCCTGTAAATCTACGAGACATTAGTAAATTTGAGGCACAGTACAAGATAGATAAAAACGAAAGTATAGCAGTACACATATTCGGATTAGACAAAAACAACGCCATCTACGTTCTCAGACACAGCAACATTAAAAGTAATCGTGTCATCAGATTACTCCTGATCGAAGATGACGATAATTATCATTACTGTCTAATTCAGAATCTTCCAAAATTAACAAGAAGTCAAATTACCACACATCAACATAAAATTCGAGTATGCGACAGATGCCTGAGTATATTCTACGGTCAAGGAAAAAAGAATGCTGATGAAGAACTCCGAGATCATCATGAAATGTGTAGTAAACATCCGGCTACGGCTATCAAAATGCCTTCTCGAGACATGACATTTTCCAACTACAAGGCGTTACTCTGGCATCCCGTGGTGATATGCGCCGACTTTGAAAGTTTCCAACTTCCACTCGCCACATGCGAACCGAATCCCAGCACATCGAGCACCACCGAAATTCTACATCACGAAGCCTGCGCTTTTGGATTGATGGTCAACAACACAGGCAATGTTATTTTACATCGCGGCAATGATGCTCCACAAATATTCGTTCAAACCTTGAAACAGATGGCCATACAATTCGCTCCTCTATTAAGAGAAGACAAAGCAATGGAGCCTCTTACCCAGGAAGAGAAGGAAGCATACGACCTTGCCTCTCAGTGTGGTGTGTGCGAAAGTAACTTCACCCTCGAAAATGTCAAAGTTCGCCACCACGATCATCACACGGGAAAATATGTAGCCCCCCTGTGTAACAACTGTAATCTACAAATCAAGAAACCGAATTTTATTCCAGTATTCATTCACAATTTGGAGGGCTACGACGCCAAAATCTTCATAAAGGAGATGGGATGCGACGCTCAACCCATTAGCGTCATAGCTCGCACCAATGAGAAATTCATTTCATTCAGCAAGAAGGTGGACGTTGGAAATGGCAATCACGTAGAAATTCGCTTCTTGGACTCCTACAACTTTCTGTCTTCGAGTTTGGCGACACTCGCGTCTCAACTCACCGACGATGATTTGATCGCCACCAGGGAATGTTTCCGCGACCAACATTTAGCACTGTTGAGACGCAAGGGTGTTTACCCGTACGAATACATGACGGATGCTTCCAAATTCTCAGAAACGTCGTTACCACCGAGAGAAGCATTCTACAGTCGTCTTAGCGACACCCGTTGCAGCGAAGAGGACTACCATCATGCTCAGCTCGTGTGGTCTACATTCTCTTGTCAAACCATGGCCGACTATCACGATGTGTATCTAAAACTGGATGTCACGCTATTGAGCGACCGTTTTCATCTCCATCGCTCGAGAGGAATGGCAGCATATGGTTTGGACCCCGCTTTCAGCTACACCACACCGGGTTATTCTTGGCAGGCAATGTTAAAATCCACGAAGGTGAAGATAGAACTCATCAAGGACGTCAATCAACTTTTGTTTGTCGAAGAGGCAAAACGCGGTGGAATCGTCCAGTGCCCCCTTCGATACGTCAAAGCCAACAATTCATATGTTGCCGATTTCGATGCAGAGAAACCGACAAACTTCTTGGCATACTGGGACATGAACAACCTGTATGGTTATGCCATGTCCGAGACTCTGCCCATCGGAGAATACGAATGGATGAGCGAGCAGGAACTTCAAGATTGTTTGGAATGGGGCGAAGATCATGAAAATGGATGTTTCCTGAAAGTAGATTTGGAATATCCTGCATCGCTTCATCGAGAACACCATGGATTTGCGATGGCACCTGTGATGGAATCGACTCCGGAGAAGAAGCTGATGCTCACCTTCAAGAGCAAAGAGAATTACGTGGTGCATTATCGTCTCCTACAATTCTACCTCCAGCATGGATTGGTTTTGAAGCGCGTGCACTCGGGATTGAAGTTTAGACAGACCAGGTGGCTAGCACCCTATATCGACGGCAACACTCAACGTCGAGCATCAGCTTCTTCTTCCGCAGACAAAGACCTATACAAATTAATGAACAACAGCATCTACGGCAAGAGCATGGAAGATGCGAGGAAAAGAAGAAATATCAACTTGGTCTCCGACCCGAAGAAAATAAACAAGCTCGTCGCTCAGCCTACGTACAAGAACTTCACGATACTGAGCGACGCGTTGGTATTGATCGAACGTGCTCTCCGCCACATAACATTTGACAAACCAATCGCTGTGGGAGTCGCGATCCTCGAGTTGTCGAAGCTGGCCATGTACAAGTTTCACTACGACATCATGAAACCACGCTATGGAGAGGCGATCGAGGTGGCGTACACCGACACGGACAGCTTCGTGTACAACATCCACACCGACGATCTATACGAAGATCTGAAAAGCATGAGCCACCATTTCGACTTCTCAAACTATCCCAAAGATCACGCTCTCTTCGACGACAGCCAGAAAATGACGATCGGGAAGATGAAGGATGAAGTCAACGGCCGCATCATCGCAGAGTTTGCTGGTCTTCGAGCGAAAATGTACGCCATCAAAATTCAGGATGAGACCGAAATAAAAAAGGCAAAGGGGGTGGGGCGTTCGAGCACAAACAAACTGACCGTAGAAGATTACAAGTCGTGCTTGTTCGACAAAAAAATCAAACGCATGACCGAACATCGGATCACGAGTACCATCGACCAGTTGCATACATCCATGATTAATAAAGTGGCGCTTGATCCCGACGACACCAAATTGAGGTTGCTGGACTGCAACATCCACACCCGAGAATGGGGATGCCATGACGAGGAAGAAATCTGCTCGCACCATTAGACTTCTCAATCAAAAAAGTACGTATTATTTCTTGCACCACTTTTTATTTTTTTTTTTTTAAAAAACAATTATTCAGACTAATTTTTGCATTCACATTTTTTTTATATTTTTCTATTATTTTTTTAAAAAAAACAATCATTCACACTAATTTTTGCATTCACACTTTTTTTATATTTTTCTATCATATTATGTACACTATTTTGAGGATATTTTTTTATTTCTTTCAGATGCTGCACCCCCTACGGAAACTTTTTTAGTTTTTACACATTCCATTCTTAACCAAAAAAATTTTCTTCTCTTCAATCATAAAACACACACATTACACACGGAGGTCCTCTGTAGGGAGTTATGGGGGGGTTAAAAAAAAACACGTGAAACTCTACAGAGGCATGACTTTGTTAGCCGCGGCCATTAGAACTGTGTTGGGCACCACGCACCCTCGCGAGGTTATAGGGGCCAGGTATCCTAAAAAAACAACAATTATTATTTTGTTTGTTTGCTTGCGTCACAATACAGGCGCGCGCGCGCGTGTGTGTGGCACATCGTTCCCCCGAGAGAGGTTTACAAAGGTCACGATATACGGAGTTGGAAAATTACGATATGGCGCATTCGCTCGTTACTGTTGCCAGCCATAAATCTCTCTCTCTCTCTCTTCATCTTACACCAACGTTGGCATCTCTATTTTTTTTTAGTTGTAAGTAAATTGCCAACACACTCTAGTTAATAATGCTACATATTATACACACACACGCACACACATACTGCGTTGCCATCCACCCATCTCTCTCTCTTTTACAGCAGTGCCGGCTCTCCTTGCCCAGTGTGTGCAGGTTGGCAAAAATTGCTTTATGCGCTGTAAGGCAAGCCTCAAGCAAAATTGCCAGCTCCTTGCTTTAGGTTAGGTTAAACCAAAAAAAATCTTGGTGATTTTTTTTCGAGTGAGGAGTTGGCAACGCTGATCTCCACTTGAGGGCGGTCAACCGGGTTGATTGCACAATCAAAATTGCCAGCTCCTTGCTTTAGGTTAGGTTAGACCAAAAAAAATCTTGGTGATTTTTTTTCGAGTGAGGAGTTGGCAATGCTGATCTCCACTTGAGGGCGGTCAACCGGGTTGATTGTACAAGCAAAGTTGCCAGCTCCTTGCTTTAGGTTAGGTTAGAGCAAAAAAGGCTGTGGGTAAGCTGTCGGTTGTTTAACTCTTCCCTTTCTCTTTTTTTCTTGTAAAAAGCTAAACAAAAGTACCAGTGGGTTGGCAACCTTGCTTTATGCACTGTAAAGCAAGCTTCAAGCAAGGTTGCCAGCTTCTTGCTTTAGGTTAGGTTAGATTTAAAAACAAAAACCATGGTGATTTTTTCGAGTGAGGAGTTGGCAACACTGCGAGAAAATACCTCAAGCAAGGTTGCCACCTCCTTGCTTTAGGTTAGGTTAGCCCCAAAAACAAAAACCTTGGTGATTTTTTCGAGTGAGGAGCTGGCAACACTGCGCGCGAAAAGTAGGTCAAAAGATGGGCCCAGAGTCGCCTGTTTCACCTACTCTCATTGTAGGTTAGTTTTAATCCGTAAAACATCGTAAAAAACAAATTACGCTGAGAGTAGAAGCCTATTAGCAGGTCGTAGTAGATTACACTGAGGGGGGCCTTACAGTAAGAGGGGGGTAGCCTTATAGGAAAATGTCGTAAGTCATTTCAAATATAGGTCAAAAAAACGAGTTGGCATAAAAAATAGCTTAAAAAGTGATGCCAGAGCTTTTTCTGTCCATTTTTTCTTTCATTGTAGGTTAGTTTAGTGCGTAAAACGTCGTAAAATAAAAAGTAGGTCAAAGGGCCGGCCCAGAGTCGCCGGTTTCACCTACTACTTACGGCCTCAAGGTACATAGAGATTGGTTCTTCCTATCATCGTACCTAAGCCGACTCGTCGTTGCAGAGACTGTGCAACAAACCAAGGTCACCCACCAGGCGCAGGCAGGAAAGAAGACTTCACGATGGACCGGCAGGAAACGCTGGGATCTAATTTTTTTTTACGCGGTTAGAGAGCAACAGCGTGCGAACACTATGCAAGGTCTTACTGTCCCGTGTCGTAGAGCAACAGGCAAAATGTCCACGTTAAGCAAAGATAAATTTTCTTTTGTGGAAAATTTTAATCTAATTTACTAACCTTACTACCAATCACCAATCCAAATTCAGTTTAAAATATAACTTTTTATATAAATGGAATGCTAGTTATTATTGTGGCGTGGATGCTGGGGCTAATTGTGTATTGTCATAGTTGCGATAATTTGTGTACTGCTGTTAAGTCGTGTTCCAACCGATACCGATACCAATGCTTGAAAATTGGAACAATTAAAAATCGTTCAAAATTCTGATTAATATTATTGGGTGAGTATTCTAGCCCAATTAGAAGCATCGATTTATCAGAGCTTTTTTTTCAAAATAGTTAACAGTTGAATCACAACATTAAAGTACTTCTTAGGTAACACAAAAAACACAATTCTGCACAACATTGTTGCCGAATAAATGGAAATTTCAAATCTTTCATGATAATTGTACCACCTGGAAAGTGTCACGTGGCATTTTGTGGATCCTGCGAAAGACCAAAACTCCGAAAAGTGTCGGTCGCCGGCCGGTACCGGTGAACAAAATACAACCGGTACTTTCCAATACCCATACATCGACATCGGCTCAGCCCGAATATAAATACATATAAAATTATAAATTATATATTAGTTAAAATTAGGCTATATATAAATATATTATACAGGGTGGTGCAAATTTCCGTTTGCAACGCCGAGGAGGTGAATCGCCAAGTGAAATGAAGACGAAAATGTAAATGGAATTTTGTCGAATGACGCACCGTGTCAGAGCTAGAGGATGCCGCAATCGTGTGAAAATGGGCTTCACACATCCATATGCCTACAAATAGTACTCATAAAGAAGATGCGGCACGATATCCCCAAAGAAAACACACCTGGGCTAGCGAATGATGCACAAATCGCGTGTCGAAAATGAATGCGGCAGGGATTCCCCACAAAAAGTTAGGGATTCCCGGGAATACTATGTCCGACATGGAACGCAGGTATCGAATGGGGGTACAAAGGGAAATGACGGAGGTCACAGCACATGAAGAACATTTCGCCAGGAAGTGTCCGAAAAGCAGGCTGCAGAAGGGGATTCCCCAGAGAAGAGGGGACACAGACAACATGTGCAAGAGGTGTATCATGACACACACGTACACAAGTAGTATTCTTTATTGGCTGTTGAAATGACATACGATACATATCACAGACGTTGTTGAAAATGTCCGCCACACAAGTTAGGCTACAGTTTGAAATGTGAACCTTTGGGATTTCATAGATATAATTAAACCAAAAACGCCAACAGGAGAACAAAGGACCATATTTTACCTTAAAAACACATGAAACAGCAATTATATGCTTATATGCCTTCATCCTGCTTAGGATTTGCTGCATTACAATAGTTTTTTAAAAAATATCAAAAGATGGCGCACCGGACACGATAACACTCCAATACATTTTTACGTAACGCGACGTCTACTTATTTAACGTGCCTGACGTCATTCTGATTTCTACGTTACGATGGTAATGTCAAACCCACAAAAAACAATTAAACAAATAAACAAAAGGCAATCATTAAGAACCTATTTACCTTTTGTCCCAGGGTAAGTGCCATCAGTTGGAGCCCAAGAGATTACATAGGGTAGAACAAATCACACCACAGGGTTAGTTCTATATATATACTGTAATTTCTATAAAAAAAAAGCACATGCATAGACATTACATCATTGCCCCTTTCACTCATACATTCACTCACGCATTCATATCTCGGCAATCCAAAATACATGAGTAATTAATACAATAATATTTCGGCGGCATGTTTAAAGTTAGCTACATTAATTTAAACTGTTCTTAATTTGACATTTATTTTTGCATTTACGGAAAAAACCTGTTCCGGTAGGAGCTTAACCTGCACGGCAAAAACACTACTCCTTTTATGTTGTTGTAATTGAATGTTAATCTTTATATGGTTACTTTTGCGGTTAACCAGGATCACTGTTATATAATTATATTGACAATTTATAGCGTCGTACAATCTGAATATTACATACTTTGGATAATTGAATAAATGAAAGCTGTACGGTTTTACATGTTAAAATATTGTTGATGCGATTTAATCATCGTAATAAGCAATGTCTGTTCGAGATTTTTATGTAATTAAGCGAGTTCCTTGGATGTCACGACGGGGCTAACGAAACCTATCCATTTTCACGTCCATTCCGGCTTACCTTTGTCGGCTCTGACTGAAGTCCTCGTGGTGAAGTCGTGGATGTTTGCGGCGTGGTCAATAGATGGCTTCCGGGCGATAAGATTAGATCTCCGCATCTTCGAGGATTGGCAACTGGGTCGGACGCCCCCCAGCAGGGCCTTTCTCTGTCTCTACTCCATCCTGATAGTACACAGATACGTGCGAAATAACACAACACGGAACGGTTCGACACACAAAGCGGGTATTTTAAGCGGGTGGTTCGCGAAAGATTGTGTACGATAACACGCCGAAGAAAAATCTGAGTAAAACTGTCTGATAGCGCGTCGAAGAAAACCCGAGTAAAACTGTGTCTTCCGCTTCTCTGCCCGTCTATTTATTTGCTATTCAAAAGGTTCGTTACTGTACCCTCTCTGTCCAAGCGTTGCTAAATTGTCCTCAAGTCGTAGGCTCTTGTCCTGCTATCTTCGCCCGTATATTTGGAGTTCTTTGACCCTTCTCAAAAAGCACCTCGAAGAGAGGTTAGCCTAAGACTGGGCCTATTGTAACCTGCACGTTCGTTCCGAAGACAGTGCCAGGGAGTCTGTAGCTATTGTTATCCAGTCTAGCTGTTTAACCTTTAATATCGGGCTTAATTTATCTCCTATCAAATTCTGCTTTGGGGATTTCGTCGATGATAATCTGCTGCTGGGCTGTCTTTAATTTCAGTTGAATCTGACCATTGGTAATAAAGTTGTATTTTTATATTTCTTTACCCGAGGCTCGGCCTCTTCTCTCGGGAAACAGGCTAGTCCTTCGCACTCTGCCGTCCAAGTCCCGGTGAACAGCCACAATCCAATGCATATTATTGCTTATTACGATGATTAATTGATTTACCTGATAATTAGCAAGATTTTATCGTTATAACATTTTCAAGTGCCTTGATGAACAAAAAGTCCAATCCCATTCAGAAATTATCTCTTAATATCGGCAATAAATAAGTTATTCTACTCATAATATCAAGAAAGCAATTTTCCTGTAAATTAACGCGAAACTATGAAACTACGAAACTAGGAACAGCACTTCACTGATGGCACGTGTTCAAACAGCTGTTACTGGAAGCCGCCATCTTGTTGTGCAATTTCGTATATGACGTCAGAGCATTTACAGAGATCTCTACCTGGTTGGGAGTTGCTGTATTACGATGGTTTTAAAAAACATCCAAAGATGGCGCACCGAACACAAAAACTCTTCCAACAAATTTTCAAGTGCCTTGATTAAAGATGATAAGGCCAATTCTATTCAAAAATTCTCTCTTAAAAACAGTAATAAATAATTTATTCTACTCATAATAACAAAATAGCCATTTTCCCGTAAAACTACATAACTTTGCACAGTGCATCAATAGTCAAGTCACGTGCAAAATCAGCTTCTACTGAAAGCCGCCATCTTGTTGAGAGCAAAAAAGAACATAGCGATGAAGCTAGGTTGCATATGTGTCGACATGTTCACTGTGTGCAGAGTGGAGGTGCCGAGGGAACCACATCACAGACGATGTTCAAACTGTATGCCATTAACTTCCACGCAGAGATGACAAGACTTTCGTTTTTCTACGCAATGTTGATACGACTTCCTCTCGGCCAATGTCTCCCATTTCCATGACTCAGCAATGACAGTGAGGGACAGAAGTCCTGAAGATGAATTTCTCAGCATATTAAGTACAACTTATTTTACAATATGTTTAAATTTGCGCAGGAAGTAAAATTAATTACCACTATACACTATTTAAATTATATATTTGTTTGAAGCCACCCGATATCTCCTCCTACCTATATATTAGGGGGTACTTGAGGACACTTTTTAAAAACTATACCGAAATAGAGCAAAAATAATAAACAGAACCATGTATTGATCGACCATTTTATAAGTATATATTTTTTTGTCATCGACCATTTTGGTGTTCTTTTTTGTCATCGTATACCCATTTTATAGACCCGTATTGTATACGGGGTTAAGAGGGCACTGCTAAATTATAAAAATTGTGAAACTACCTATTTTATAAGAGGGGACTGCTAAATTATAAAAATTGTGAAAGAATGACACATTCTAGTATTTATTTACGCGTCGTATTATTTTACTATTAATATTAACTTAATAATACTCAGCGGTGAACGATGAGACTCGGTGAAGTACACAGACTCCTCTCAGGTACAGGGATAGTGTTAGGCAAAGACAATATTCACAGCACAGAGAAATAAAACCACATTACTGCAGTATGTATAAACTGAAAGGTTTTATTCTTTACTTATTGCAATTATAATGCAACTATACTTGAGACGAAGGCGAGGATTTCGCTTTGTCGATGAATTGACTCAATTAAAACGCATAAACTCAATGCGTGGCTATCGGCAAGCCTATGATCACATAGACCTAGCTTGCGCCCCGAACTACCACACCAAGAGATATGCAAAGTACAGATGAATCATTCACTATCTACAAAAATATACTATCAACGAAACTGACATCTATACATCTTTAGAAATACAAATTCGTATAGTGCACTCTTGCAAACATGAAGATACATTAAACTACTCATAACAGAGCATAAAATACAATAAACATTAAACAAAAGATATATATTACAAACAGGGTGCAATATTACATATAATAACAAAGAAATTACGCTTTCTTTTATAAAAATAAATACATTAGTGACATATCTTCTACTGGTGACGTCACATAAAAATGTGGATCATATCAAGAAAAATACTATATTTCTTAAATCACGATAATCTTGTGTTACATCACCATATAACACTGAATTATGAGAATACTATTGTTCTTTTTTCTACTATATCACGTCACATCGATTACATCTGTTGGTGAAAGCATGATAATAGAATAGTAATGAGTATCTGAAGTAAAATATATGGTATCCCATGCACCGTTACCATCATATTCAATTGAATGCTTTTCGGCTTCTGCAATAATATCTGTTAATGAAATTGTATGAACATAAATAATTTCGCTACGCACATGTTCTATATTTTCTTCATCAATCCACCACTTGTCGCATTTTTCAGTGATCTTGTAAGGAATATCGTGTTTCTTCAACACTGATTCAACAATGTCAATCATTATTGTGTCTGATCGTAATAGCATGGTGTCTTGTTGGTTTTGTTCCATTTATAATAAAAAAAAATTAAGAATTCAATTTCGTGTTTGGTCTGGTTTCCAAATATTTCTTTTTTCCCTTTATATAACAGTTTAGTTTGATCTTTTACAAGTGTTTGGATAGCCTGATTATTTAACATTTTACTATAACGATCCGGTAAATGTAATCTGTATTTGTTATTTAATGTAAGGCAGACTTTTTCGCCATGCTTTGTATTTACAATTTCTCCATTAGTAATTTCATACTGTTTACCTATTTCTAAATCATTCATCTTTATATACTCCAATGACATATTAAGCATATATTTCACTGCTTGAGCGTCTAGGTAATTGTGTGATGATTCATTCATTTATAAGAGATAACTTTATCAATAATAAATGAGCAGGTTTATTCTATTATTTGTATCTTTTAATTTTGGGTTATCTGAACCTAATCAGACTTTATCAGCAATAACGTATCTCCATAATTATGGATATTTACCTAATACCATGAACGAACTCACACAAATAGATTCGCTTACGTTTCAAAGTGCTTTAAGAATTTTTCAAGAATACTATCATTTGGAGTCAAATGGAATTTTGGATGCACCAACTTTAGAATTAATTAATCGCCCCTGGTGTGGGGTCCAAGATGATGAAATGCAATTTAACATGCTAAGATATAAATGGAACAGTAAGACAATTAAATGGTATTATGCCATAATTAATAGGGAAATACAAGGGACAACCGAGGTCGCTTTTGAAACGTGGAGCCAGCACACAGATTTAAATTTCGAAGTAGACTCACAAAATCCCGATATTATTATATCTAACAAAAGAGGCAATCCACACAGAAATCATAAAATAGGTGGATATTGTTCTTCTACATTAGATGGTAAAGGAGGGGTGTTAGGCCATGCAACTTATCCAAATAGTGCAAATTCAGCTATTGAAATACATCTTGATCAAGACGAATCTTGGTATTTACAAATAGATGATAAAACACCTGATGATCAATCAAATCTTTTTGCTGTCTTGTTGCATGAAATTGGACACGCTCTTGGAATATCTCATAATAATAATCAAGATTCCCTCATGCTCGCTTTTAACACAAATAAAATAGAACTACATAATGACGATATTCTTGCCATACAATCTTTATATGGGAAAAAGAAACAAATTACCGAAGACAAAAATGTCGAAGAAGAAGAACAGGCAGCAGATGAGCAACCTAAATTATGCGAATTAAAGAATATTAATCAGTTTGTAATTGTAAATGAATTTTTATACACATTTTATGACAAATGGGTTTGGATGTTTGGTCTTGATAATTCTACAGCAGCAATTGGGCCGCAACGACTCACCGATTGGCTAACATTTTTACCATCGGATTTTGAAAGAGTTACCGCAGTTTATCAAAGACCCTCAGGACAAATAGTATTAATAATTAAAAAGCAGAAAACAAATATGATATCTATACATGTTCGATTACCCCTGTTTAATTTTGTTAGATGGCTATCCTAAATCTATAGGAGAATTTGGCATTAATTCAAGATCCAGAATTCATACTGTTGTAAACACTTATTCTGGTCGCACGTTTATATTTTATAACGATATATATTTTACGGAAATAGACGGTCACAGAGGTCGCAAAAACTCAAGTTCCAATAACAATTAGATTATCTGAGCATTATTGGACATAAACTTTGGATTTCATTTATGCGACTTCCTTCTATTATAGTAGCAGCAGGATACCAAACTTTCGAATAATTTCATCCAGGTTGTGACTCACATTGATATGCTCTTTTAAAATTTTTAACCTAAACTTGTGTCTTTCAGAGTCAAAGCCAGGCAGCCAATTAAAATACGCAACGTGGCAACAGCCTCTACGTAAGCGCGCCTCTGCTGGCTTCCATTCGCTCCTCGCTGCCCAGCAGACGATTTTTTCCTCGTTTCAAGATCAGGAAAACTTTCCCTGACTAGGGAGATTTTCAGTAATAAAATTTATACTGTATAACCCTCCACAAATAATTCTCATTTTGGGAGAACGCTTTCAGATGTGTCTAAGGCGAAAGAAGAAGTGAGGCCTGTGTTCATTCTTCTAGCCACTGAAAATCTTTGATATCGGATGGTATCGGTAAAATAATCGGGACTGGATCTACGGTTTAAAGTGGGATCCGAACCATGATGTGCCTCCACTGGGTATCGAACCCAGAACCCATTGATTACCATATGCACAACGTGAAAGCGTCCATATGTATAGTGTTATTTAAATGCAATGCTGTGGCAACACAACTAGTTATTTCCATAGATTCGAGCTGCAGAGGGCTCTGAGTAGGTGGAATTTATTTTTAAGCGCCACATTTCCACTGGAGGTGAAAATTTGAACTACTTTTTACATCAGCATTCGCTTCCCCATGGTCTTCATAGACTCTATAACAATTTTCACCCCAATCCGTTTCTTAGAACGGGCTCCAGATTAGGGCAACTTTAATTGTGGCCACGATATTATACATTGTGTTTCAGACACGGAAAAAGAGAAACGTGTCGATTGGAAACCCCTCCACATTGCCACAAATATAAATAGTTATTTCATTAATATTTGTCAATGTCTTTGAAGCAGTACACAATTATTGTTAGAGTATTATAATTCACCATTTTAAATATGAAAATATCCCTTTGAACGTGTGTCAATTCATTTATTTGTTTATTTCTTTTATAAATTCCATATGCAGAACAATGTAGCCACTATACACTGCTATTACAAATAATGTTACCATGCTTAGATGAATATTCTGAATTTCCATTTGAAAATTTTATGAAAACAATTAGGAAGATGGTTCGTGGTCCACATAATTCTTTGGAACAGGTAGCTCAGCCTCTTTATGAACTTCTGAAATCTGATGTTCCTTGGATGTGGAAGGAATTGCATTCACAGGCATTTGAGAAGTTACGTGAGTTAGTTATATCTCCCGAGGGTTTAGCACAACCTGATTTTTCAATGCTCAGTTACCCAGAGGTATAGTGTTAACTCAAAATTCTGTCACTCACAGAGTAGAGATTGTGTCTGCTACAGAGACAGTGGATCTGGGTACTATAGCAGAGCTATTAGGCTATTTGCGGTGTCCTCCTTTTTATGGCTTTCTCCTCCTTTTTTGCCATTCGCAACACAGCCTGAATGTTAGACAACCCGATAAACACTATCGTTGTGCGGATTGCATAGAGTCACGGATGTCTGTCTGTGCGGAATTTAATATCGGTGGTTCTCGATTATTTTTACATGTCACCCCTTCCGCCAGGATCCGGATCTGACCATCCCGAGATAATCAGGGAGAGAGAAAAGGGAGAGAGACAGAAAGAGAGAAAGAGAAAGAGGGTGAAGTTGCAAAAAAGCCGTTAAGACCTAAAAAAGGCTAAAAAAGTTGCGGTGAAGGAGACCTGGACCGCTGATGAAACTCACGGGCCGCAGAAATAGCTTCTTCTTGTTCAGACGTGAGCTCACGATTTCTGGCCTCTGAAGGTTCCATAGATCTGGATCGGTTTCGAGGAAAGTTTCCACGTACATTATGACGACTTGTGAATGTAGTACAAAATATGCAATATAATTTGAAAAATATGCCCTTATAACTGATCAATATGTTTATACATCTTGCCTCCCTTTTCAGCACCGAATAACTAAACTTGCACCCCTGGTTTATATTCTTCAAAGTTGCATATACATATGCTGCCCTTTGTATCTGGTCCGGTGTGCACCCAAAACCTATTGCAGCCAAGTTCTTTAACCTGGAAAAAAAATCCTTCTCTTCCTTCAAACTGAAAACTTTGGGGTGGCCAACTGATGTAGACACTACTTTTTCAGGCGACGACGTCACACATGCTTGAATGCAAAATTCTATACTCACATGTAATGTGTATGTACTGTCCATCCTTTAAATATAATATATTATGCTCTACATTTACGCCTGACCCTGTGGCCGAGTGGTTAGCACATCGCGCTGCGACGCCAAGGGTCCCGGGTTCGAATCCCGGTCGGGCTTGGTTGTTTGTGAATGTCCATTCATCAATTTCATAATTTCATCACTCATCCCCATCTTCGCAAATTAGCCAAGAGGCACAAAACGCGAAGTAAAATAAACTAAATCAAATCAAATCAAATCAAATGCTCTACATTTACGTAAGCTTCTCTCAATTTCTTAATTCTTGTAGTTAATCGCGTCGATGATAATGAATAATGAATTGATGAAATCGACTAAAGAACAATCACAGTGACATGCCTACCATGCTGAGCAGCCTTTCTCCTCAGATTCCATAGACAGAGTATATATTAATTTAAAAATAACATAACAATAGGTAAATTAATTATTATTATTGAATGACCAGATAAAGAAGCATGTACTCATTATCTGTTTTTGTGTGTAGTTAAGATCACTAACATTTGGGTAAAAATGGCTGCCTTAGCAAACAAATTAATGTCAATTTTTTAAAAGGCATTGAATAACGAAAAGGTTGTTACTATGAAAAGTAACATCCTTGATCATTATTTTTTTGTATTATTACTTATTTGTAATAGTGACACGCATTAATTTTCACAGGTGCTGTTCACGGAAAACTGTAAATTCACAATCCAATCCTTACTTCTGTGAAAATCAATCAACTTCGTATAATACAACAGCAACACGTGCTTTGCTTATTAAATTTTGTAATTGGTTATTGTCTCGGGTGGCTCCCCTTCCCTAAATAAGCCATTGGCCGGCAATTATCTGGGCGCAGGTATAACATTACATGCTAGTGTAGATCAATTGTTACTAACATTCAGACAGGTGTGAAGAGAATCTCGGGCGGTGACTACTACATTGTGAATGAGGGAGGAGGGGACACAACAGCCTTAAAATGATACAGATTCTAGCTACATGGAGAACAACTGACCAAGGGACCGGTTGTATGCCCAGGTTTTTCGAAAGGGAGGGGTTATATACACTATTTCTGGTAGTAAACCCTCATTTCGCCATCTTTTCCTACCTTTGATGTCCTTTTTTAGGAATACTGGGCCAAAGGAAGGTGGGTTATAAATCCTACAAACCGCTCCTTGGACAGGCCACTGCAAGGGACCATAAAATATTTAAGACTTAGCCTAAGAAAGGCAAGAATATGTGCTAACCACCATTTTTGGACAGTACAAAATTCTCCGAATAGGTCTAATGTTTTATAGTACTCAAAAAAATGGTTGCACACTAGCATGTATACATAAATCTGTGTAAATATTTACTACTAATGGTGCATATATCGAGATGTATTAGAAATGAAACAAAAAATTGAGTTATTCTATAGATAGAAGGAAACTGTACGGAAGTACCTTAACATACTTAAAAGTTATTAATTTTTCTTTGATTATACACACTGTATATACAGGGTGGTCCAAAAATGCGGAACGGGCCGAATAAAACCGAAATGCATGCGGTTATTGAAATTTCATATGCAGGTATTGGACAAAATAATGGAAACACGAGTCAGAAGGGGGACATACTTTCAATGTGCCTGGTAACACTGAGCACGGCGGAAATCAACCTTCCCTTGTTTATTGCAGGTAGTATGGACTGTGCACTGACAGTAGAGTGAGGCAGTGTGGTAGTGGACGTTGTGCAGGTATGCTGAGTGAACAGCATGTCCGACCTGACGGAGTTTGAATGAGGTCGAATTGTTGCTGCCCGTCTCGCTGGAGCATCTGTGAGCAAAACAGCGACGTTATGCGGTGTAACACGAGGCACGGTCTCGAAAGTCATGACCGCATACACAGTCCATGGTAAAACAGGGTCTGCTAGGCACAATAGTGGTCGGAAGCCGAAGCTGCAGGAGAGGGACCGCCGGGCCTTGAAGCGTATTGTGACATCGCAGAAGAAAACAACGACTGCCAAAGTGACTACAGAACTTAATCAGCACATAAACACCCCCGTGTCATGCAAAACAGTGGGGCGGGAACTGCATCAAATGGGTATCCATGGGCGTGTTGCTATTGCCAAGCCCCTAATAACTGACACGTGCATGGTGCAATGACTACAAAACTTGGATGTTGGAGGACTAGAAACGTGTCATTTGGTCAGACGAGTATACCTTTACCCTCTTCCCCACCACTGGACGTGTGTTTGTATGGAGAACACCCTCGGCAGCATACGATGTGGACTGTCTTCGCCCGACTGTCAAACATGGTGGCGGCTCTATTGTGGTCTGGGGTGCTATATCATGGTATTCGGCAGCCCCCCTTGTCACATTACATGGTCGGGTCACAGCAGCAGTGTTTAGAGAACTCTTGGGTAACCAGGTCCACCCAATGGTGCAAACCTTATTTCCAGAAGGTAATGCCATCTTACAGGATGACAATGGCCCCATCCATACCGCTGGCAGTGTTCAAGAGTGGTTTCCAGAGCATGCTGATGAGGTTCAACATCTTGCCTGGCCCGCCCAGTCCCCAGACCTTAATATCATCTAGCCTCTGTGGTCTGTTTTGGAAACCAGGTTTCGGCGTCGACTTCCACCTCCTTCTACCTGAGCTGAGGGTGTGCTGCATGAAGAATGGCATCAAATTCCACTCATCACCATTCAGGAATTGTATCGGTCTATTCCGTCCCGAATTTAAGCTGTATTGCATGCTAAAGGTCGCCTAACACCGTATTAATACATGATGTTCCGACTTCCACAGGTGTTTTCATAATTTTGTCCAATACCTGTACATGTAGTTTGGGGACGGGGAAAACGTACCGAACCGCATATGGTCGCCATCTTGAAATCCGCCAACTTGGATCGAGCTCACTTTTTTTAAAATTGGGAACCTAGGCATGTGAAACATAAAATTACACTGGAAAAAGCTCACAAACACGATGGTAGCATTTATTTTTGCAAAACTATATTCCTGTTCATGCTACAGGGTGTTAAATAAGTGTTTTCGACGGTTTCTCTCATTGCTGCAGGTGCACTAAGAAATGGAGCTCACACAAATAGAACGCGTGGAAATCATCCTGATGTGTGGGGAAAGAAGCTCGAAATTCATCGCCGAGGAGTTCAATCAGCTCCATCCAGAACGAGCTCCCATTGTGGACAGCACTGTGAGGAAACTGATCGCTAAGTTCAGAGAGACTGGATCTCTTGCAAACAGGCCTAAATCAGGTAGGCCTAAGGTAGCCACAGATGAAACAACATCAACAGCTGTGTTGGCGGCAGTTACGTTGAGTCCGCACCTTAGTACCCGTAGTCATGCTGCTGTTACTGGTGTGAGTCGTGCTTCCATTATGAGGATTCTGAAAAGGCATAAATTGTATTCATACAAGATCCAATTGCTTCAACACCTGAGTGAGGACGATCCTGACCGCAGGATTGAATTTACAGAAGAAATGTCCCGTAAATTGTTACAAGACCCTACCTTCCCTCACAAGGTGTTGTTCACTGATGAAGCAAACTTTTATCTCAATGGGGAGGTGAACAGACAAAACATGAGATAGTGGTCTGAATCGAATCCTCATTGGGTGGATACATCTGGGACAGTCCTCCGTTCAAAAGTGATGGTATGGTGTGGCATATGGGGAACCCGTGTGGTTTCTTCATTGACGGTTTCCTCAATGCCAAGGATTATTTGAACTTCCTCGATACACTAGTGTTCCCATCTCTCATGATCAAGGATGGCAGTTTCCCTGAGTTCTTTCAACATGACGGCGCTCCCCCGCAATTTGGTCAAAATGTTAGGGACAATCTGAACATTCAGTTTCCAATCGGTGGATTAGGTGAATAGACTCAATATGACACTGGCCAACAATGGTGGACACATTGAGCATATCCTCTAACATCCTGCAACAATGAGAGAAATCGTTGAAAACACTTCTTTAAAACCCTGTTGGATTAACATGAATAAAGTTTTGCAAAAATGAATGCGACCATCGTGTTTGTGAGCTTTTTCCAGTGTAATTTCATGTGTCACATGTCTAGTTTCCCATTTAAAGAAAGTGATCTCGATCCAAGATGGCGGCTTTCGAGATAGCGACCATATTTCAAAAACGGTCGGTAGGATTTATCCCATCCCCAAACTACATGTACACATATAAAATTTCAATAGCCGCATGCATTTCGGTTTTATTCGGCCCGTTCCGCACTTTTTACCACCCTGTATATGTAGGATTCATTTTCCTTTTAATAGCATGGAAGTAAATAAACTTGAACGCCTAAAAATAAACTGCAATGAAAAGAGAAAAGGCTAATCCCGTAGATATCGATCGTCCAAAATATTAGAAACGGAATTCAATTCCCATAGTGCAAAATATATAGTGTTCTCTTATTTATATTTTTGGCAGGCTAACTGACTAGTTACGGCCCTGGACTTTTCTTTTAATTCAGGTGAATGATTGTTGTGATAAGACTCACTGCGTAATAAATATCCAGTCTTTTGCCTTCGTTTAGAGTTTGTTTATTTTTATGAGGAGTCTCTTTTCAGGCCCCTTTCCAAAAACACATACTCAATAGCATTTTTATTTCACCTGACTAAGCGATCTCTCTTGCTCAAAATCTAGAACTTTTATGCAAGTACAACTAAGCGTTCTTCAACTTTGAGACTTCTTATACCACAACCAAAAGTCACCATCCAGTTTTGTAAACTACTTTAGTCCTTTTAAACTGTTAGTACTATTTAGTTAAAAATTTTCAAATTTCTGTTATTACTTCTTCTAAATATGATTAAGTAAAAAGATTTGTAGTGTGCTGCCATCTATGAATGAATATAATGAACTTCTTCCATAGCCTTTTTGGTTAAAGATCTTGATAAATCAAAATTTATAATGTTCCAATGGCATACCGAAGGGGTTCTTCAAAGGGCTGTAGCCCCCACCGCCCCCCAATAGAGGAAAAATATTTATGGGGTATTTGGGTATCTTGGAAAACATGACATACTTTTTTCTGCATTAGAAAAGGGCCTCCCCGATGGAGCAGTGGTACCCTTGTTGCCTTGTAATCAACGTGTCCCGGGTTCGATACCCGGTGGAGGAACAAGTGGTTCGGATCCCACTTTAAACTGTAGGTCCAGTCCCGATTAGCCTTACTGTGCATAAAGTGGACTTAAAACAACAAATCAACAATCTGCATTACAAAAATTTTCTCTCTCCAGATCTAGAGGTATCATATAATTTCTACCAAGTCTGGTTCATCTTGGAGGCTTCTCATATCGTAATGAAAATTCAATTCTCGGTTACTTAAAGAAATTAAGTTTCATTTATATGTTAATGTATCTAGCTAATAATACTTGCCTTCAACCTGAAGACAAGAGACTGCTAAGGAAGACGAGTGGAGGAATGTCACAGGGAATAATTGGACAGAATTCAACTGATAATCAACTTTGTATCTTAAACACTAATCATTCGTTACTCTTACTAACTTAGTACTATACGTAACCTACCATTTAGCTTTTCGTAAATTATAATAACCAACATCTCATGTGGTAACATACAACTAACATATCTAATTTGATTAAATGATGATATTTTACCACTTGTTCACATGCACCCTCTGCACATTCCACGACTGAATTAGCACTTAACCAAACTTCCTGAAGCTCCCCAGGACTTCTATCTTGAAGAATCCAGGAACATCTAATAATCAACAATAACTACAGGCATGAATATTTCGTTTTTGATGAAAACATGATATGTGAAAAGTAGAGTAAAATTGTGACTCCCAGGCCAACTCTGATTTCTTGACTAAACGACCACAAAAAGTTGAAAAACTCACTTTCTCTCCCCGTTCCGCGCCTCATTTATTACGCTGACGACGTTTCACGGGTGCAAAAAGGCAGTGATGAGTGAAAGAGGAGCTCTCCTCTTCTCCTCCTCTCCTCTTCTCATCTTCTCATTTTCTCATTTTCTCATTTTCTCATTTTCTCATCTTCTCATTTTCTCATCTTCTCATCTTTTAAGGACCAAATGTTTGTAGATCGTGATCTTCGTAAACCTCTCTTCTTATCCTCTTATTTTCTCATCCTCTCATTCTCTCATTTTCTTATTCTCTCTACCTTTAGAACATTGTCGTCAACATTAGAGATGAAGTTGGAGTGCTGGAATCAAGGGGGCCAAATGTTTATATATGGTGATCTTCGTAAACTTTTCTCTCGGGGGGGAAGGATGTGGCATATACACACGCGCGCGCTCTCATCTTCTCATTTTCTTATTCTCTTATTCTCTTATTTTTGAAAGATGAGTGTATTTTATCGTAATTTTCCAAGTCCGGGACCAAATGTTTATGTATTGCGACCTACGTAAACCTCTCTTCTCATCTTCTCATCTTCTCATTTTTGAAAAATGAGTGCACCTTATCGTAATTTTCCAAGTCCGGAGCCAAATGTTTATATATATCGTGATTTTCGTAAACCTCTCCTCTCATTCTTTTATTTTTGAAAGATGAGTGTATTTTATCGTAATTTTCCAAGTCCGGGACCAAATGTTTATGTATTGCGACCTACGTAAACCTCTCTCTCGGGGAGGGAACGATGTGCCACACACATACGTACGCGCGCTTATGTATTGTAACACAAACAAACAAACAAATAATAATTGTTGTTTTTTAGAATGCCTGGCCCCTATAACCTCGCCAGGGTGCGTGGTGCCCAACCAAAAATGTAAAAGTTTTCTAATGGCTGCGGTTATAGATTACCGCACCTCTGTAGAGTTTCACGTGTTTTTTTTTTTCCCCCAAACTTCCATGAAACCCTACAGAGGACCTCCGTAATGCATGCAACGTGTACTAACGACTCTAGTGTTATTTGATGTTGTGATATTTTTTGGATATAGAGTTTTATTATGAGATAGATAAAAATAATTATGTTTATTATAATATTTTCTTGATGAAGATGGAGAATGTATGTGTGTGTGTTACAAATAAAGTTGCATGCTTATTTTCTAGTGTGTGTGTATATGTTTTTGATGTTTCGACAGCATCTGAAACGATAAAAAAGAAATTTTATTGTTAATTTTCACGTGTAAAAACAACAACAAATTTTTTTTTGTGCAAATTTTCTGATTGTCTCGTGCTATAGTGCAAAAAGATATTGTAGCTAATAGCTAATGAAATTGAGATTTGTAACTGATCTGAACTAGTGAAATTCGTATTGTGCTATTGTAACTGATTGTGCTAGTGCAGAAAATTTCTTATTGTGCAAGAAAATAGATGTTAAAAAACTTGTTAAAACTGCTCTGTGACCCTCTCATTCTTCACGTCGTAGGCGAAGGACTTCTCTGCAATCAGGATGACACTGCATAGGGTATCCTCGGGCAAGGCATCGTGGAACTCGCAGACGATCTTGATGTTGGTTCGATCGTTGACCACCACCTGCTTTCTCTTAGATGTGTTGATGACTGTCATGGGTCTCCGTGCTTTAAACTCGCTGGGCGTGTAGTACATGTCCACACTTCCCTCGGTCACGCGTTTGTAAGCCGAAAACGCTTCGTAAAGTTTGAGGTAATCGTTTTTGGTCACGTCAAGATTGTAATTCTCGCGCGGGAACACTTCATTGCGTCCATTCTTCAGATAAACGTTCTTAATCTTGCAGTCGTCGAATTTGCTGGAATCTTTTTCCTGATTTTTGTCCCTCCCGGTCTGAAAGAGCACTACGACGAAATCTGGCATGTCGAACTGTATGTTGTTGAACTGCGTCGTCACGTCGAATTCCATGTGACTTCCGGACGCCATCTTCTGTACGCACTGGTAACCGTGAAAGTGAATCGATACCTGGGGACTTTTCAAGATCTCTGCTTTGTACTTGAGGGCGTAGTTCGTTTCGTATTCCACCACCGGCATTCTCAATTCCATGCTTTGGATGACGCATTTCGCTGCTTCGGGTAAAGTGTTGGCTATCGGCGTGGTGCCGTCCGGGCCCAAAGTAGCGTATCGCATCAGTGCGTCGTTGTCGTTGGCCGCTCTTCGAAACGTAACGCGCAGTCCTCCCTTCCACATGATCTCCTTGTAGTCCGAGAAGAATCCTGGAAGCAGACGCATGGGAAAGAGTACCGTGTGACTTCTCGTCGATATTTTGGTCCCGGCTTCGAATCCCCCGGCCTGGTAGTACGCTGCGTCTGTTTTGGATAATTTCAATGTTCCCACTGCCGTCGACGTGATGCCTGGATAATCTATTCTGTCGATGACGGTGTTGTGTTTCCTCACCTCCACCTGCGAGAACAGGTGAGGCACGAAGTTGTCTACGAGTATCAAGTTTGCTGCTGCGGGAAACGTGTCTCCGCTTTCTTTCTTCACCACGTCGAATTGAAGGTAGAGGTCCGCTCTGTGAGGATGAATAAACCCATCGCCTACGTCAACGTCGTATTCGATCTCCCTGTTCGCCTCGTTGAGATTGGCGAACGTGCGACGGTTGGGAGGGAAAGATTGCAATTCGTAACTTTCGATTTGCTCCATTTTACATGTATGGTTATTTATTATACGTTGATCTCCACGATGGCAGTAGTTGTTGCACCTGCGAAATCCACCACGTCTCCTTTCTCGTTCGTCACCACCAACTCTATGTCGTCTATGCGGTTGCGACATACTGGAAAATAGATCGGCGAAGAGGGCGTGTAGATGATCGGTTCCATGAATTCGGAACTTGGTTTGAAAGTGGCTATGATTCCCGTCTGCTTGTGACTTCCTAACAATCCGTCCGAGGATTTCGTGATCATACCTTCCGCCACGTTGCAGTGTACGTTCAGAGTCTCTATGGCCAAAAATTTAGGAATGTTTGTTGCCACGTGCTTGATGCCAGCTTCGAGTTTTGTATTGTTCTCGAAACCTAAAAGTTCTCCCATGGTGCCCAGGTCCACGGTCTCCGTCGCCGACAGGATTTCCACTCTGTGCGTGACCGAATTTTGAGAAAGGTACGTGCCTTTGGGTAACTGAGCTTGCAAAGTGGAAAGATTGTATTGTCCTGGCGTGACGACGATGTGTTCGCTTCCGACGCTAATTTTGTTGTTGTGCTGGGTGACGTTAGGTATGAGGTACATGCTGTAGAATGCACGCAGAGCCACGGATTTAGGATAGACGATGTTGTCGTGCAGCGTGAGTTTCAAGATTGAAGATTCGCTCGTGAGATGGAACACGCCCATCCTAGTGATGCTGTTTCAGGTTCCACAATGCTTTCTGGAAATCCTCGATCGTAGGGTTATTTATTTTAGAGAAAAACGCGAGCACGGAGAGGCAGAGATGACCGCAGTTCACGTCTCCGAAATCTTGAATGCGTTTGTCATTGTAGTAGAGGTTGGCAACACTGAGATACTTCACCAACCTGGCAGGTGGTGTGCCACCGAACGAATCGAAAACAAATGCATTGTTATCGTCAATTTTGAGGTAGCATATCCAATGTGTACCAGGATTTTTGTAACTGTCCAGGTTGACTACTCCACATTCTCTTCTTTTCACGCTTGAAGGTAACGAGTCGGACATAAAAACTCCTCTGAAGTGTTTGATTTGTAACGGTTCGATCAGAGATTCAATGTCTCGGTTGGTGAGTGCTTCTGTTTCTTTTTTTTATATTTCTTCAAAGCATCGAGGTTGCTTTTTTGTTTTTTGGTTATACCTTTCCCCTTCTTCTCCATGGCCAGGTTGTGACGTTTCTGTTCTTCCAATTCCGCCTTGTTCTTCTTCGAGTCGATGACGGTTTTCGCAATGGCGGCACTTCCGCCGGCCAAACTTCCAACGGCCCCCAATGCTGCCAGGATGGCCGGGATGCTGAATATGAAACCTCCGATCTTTTGCTGTTTCCGCGAACGCTGCAACCTTTTCAATTGAGGTGTGCTGAGCAGCAATTTCATTCCATGTCCTTTCGACAAGCAAGAACGTTTCTTCTCGCGTTGTTTCTTGGTGAGTAACCCATCAAGGGTACCTAGATTTTTTAGATTGGAGTATGGTATCTGGTACACGACACCCTTGGGCTTCATGTTGATGCTCTATGTGTTATTTTCACGGTATGTTATTTATATATATTCTGAGATTTTTTCTTGTGTAGTTTTTTACGGTATGTTATTTATATATTTTCAAGGCCTCGCAGTCGCTACACAAATTCTATTACGTGCTTCGTTTTCTTGCCAAGAAGTTCTTTTGTCCCCTTGTACACGATTTGAGTTTTATTCTTGATTAAAATAGATAGCTTCTCGTCAGATAACATGTTAGCGTATCGATCTGGTAAAAATAAACTGTATTGTGCGTTGAGCAACAGGCGTACCTTGGGGCCATACTGGGTAGAAACGATTGAACCAGAAGTTATCGTGTAAGATTTGTCGACTTCCAATTCCCGAATTTTTACATACTCGACTGACAAATTTAGCATTTGTTTTAATGCTTGGAGATCACTCATTTTTTCAGTTGTCATATCGAAGAAGAGAAAAATTTCAGCGTGTGTGTTAGAGAAATTTAATTGTTTTTTTCACGATGTGTGTTATTTATATATACCGAAGATTATTTTTTTTCACGATGCGTGTTATTTATATATCAAGTTTTTTTGACACGTATATATATATATTATTATTTTTTAACAGAGGAAGAAAGTCCGTGCTTCGGAAAATGCGATGATGTGCGTAGTGATATCTTCCGTCTCCTGCATAGACTTGTACCAATCATCAGTATACCGTCTTCTTCCCTGCCTTGCCTCGTACAGTTCGTCCGACCTATCGTTCAATTTCTCCCCTGCAGCCGAAAGCAGAATGTTGAGATCACCGCACCTCAGGCCGCTGATCTCCCGAAGAAGGTTCTTGAGAACCATTTCACAAGGGATGCGAAATTCCGGCGTCGTTCTTGCTATGATTACAAGTTTATTAACATCTCCGTTTACTATCTTTTTGAATATTTTAGATAGTAGTTCGTGCGGCAAATCAGTTATGCAAGCCATGTTGTTTTTTTTACTGTATGTTATTTATATACCCCACCCCAATTTTTGTTTCGTGTTCATGGCGATGGTGGTACCCAGTGCGGCGACCCGTTCACCCAGCGATGCGTCTCTGCTGACGAATCTTTCGAAAGCTGCGTGCTCTAACTTTCTGTCTGCTTCGTGACGTGCATCCAGATCCATCTGTGTGGTGTTGTAGGCGATGTCGTGATCTTTGCATGCCGCGTCCAACGGATTCACACCCTTGTCTCCTCTCTCCAATCTTTTCTCGAGTTTGGTACCCGGTCCACAGTACTGGTAGCCTGGTAAATGCATCTCGAAAGGTAACTTGTTGATGATGTCGTTCACAAGCCCCTTTCCTTCGGCCACGTTCCAAAATTTAGGAGGCAGCGTGTTGATGATTTTGATGAGGTAACCTATGCCCTTGTCGTCGTTCACGATGAAGTTGGAAAGTTTCGTGCTGATCATGTCCACGATGCCAACCTTCTCGTTGTAGAAATTACGGTTGCCTGCATTCTCCTCGCCGGCTATCACCAACAATCGGTCCACGAGTTTCCTAACGTCGTCCACCCAAACGAATTCTTTGGGTAACGTGTTGTAGCGTTTGACGCCGCTGCCTGTTTTGACCTGGTTCCAAATCGGTTTGATGAGATTCCTGTACTTCTCGCCGCTGCTTGATTTCACCCTATTCTGCGAGGCGTCGTTGTTCTGGTACAAGGCATCCGTCATGATCAGAATTTCCTTGTAACTCTGGTAATCTTCGTCGGTATAATCTTTCGGCTGCTTTTTGGCGACGAGTTCCCACAGTCCCACCGTACCCGGATACCTGTTCCAACTATCCTTGTCGCCTAAATTGACTTTAATGTCGTTGCCTTCGAAGGTCACCTTCGATTTCCCAATCTTCCACACCACACCGCCGCCTTCGTTGGTTTCCATGCTGGGATACAATCCGAACACTTCATCCTTGTCGAATTTCCCTGTACTCAGGTAGTCTCGTGCCAAAGGTCCCAACTCGATTTTATCCGAAGACGACGACGTGCTGCCTATGGCTCGACGTCGTGCCGGTGCATCCTTCAGTTCGAACGGCGTCGAAGGAATGCTCGAAATGGGCGTGGGTACAGCGTAACTTTTAGCTGCGAGCGGTACGAGTTCATTGATCAAATTTTTATTTTGTTCCGTGACACTTTTAATTTCTTTACCTAGACCGCTGATGGCATCAATCACAGGTTGATCCTGACGTTTCTTCTCTTCGTAGAATCCGCGATTTTCGGATTTCCAACCTTTGAAGCGTTTCGCGAGGTAATCGCGAAGCTTGAGATTTTCGTCTTCAATTTTTCGTTTCCTCATGACGTTATTTATATACGTCGTTTCTCACAACGTTGCAACGTTTAGAAAGTCGTTGATTTTGTTTCTGTATTTTCCGTCGTTGGGTTTCCTCGTCATGTCGATCGTCACGAATCCGAAATCGTCAGCGTTCCAGCAAGAAGAGCAGCCATCCGAAAATTGATTGTAGTTCATGTCTCCGCCTACGTAGTCATCGTACGCATGCTTGAGGTTGGTGTGATCTTGACGAAACAAACATATGAAATTAGCATTGTCGCGTACTAACTGTTTTGGAATTTTGGAAAACGTTTGAGCTAGGTAGAAGCAATCCATTCCTTTGTGACGACCTTGCGTGAAAAAGTTGCGAATTTCATTTTGATTTTCCAGGATGGCGTCGTCGAACACAACAACTGAATTTTCACGACAATCGTCAAGTGGTTTTATTTCCGAGGCGAACGTTGCAATGTCCAGACCATCGTACAGTTTCATCAGTTGCTGGTATTTGGATTGCTCCAAACTTTTCGAGAACACGTACAGGTGCCTGTTCTTCCAATCTAACCAATTCGGTGCGAGGAGAAAATTGTCCACGAGCAGTGTTGTTTTCCCACACCCCGAAGGACCTACGATCAGACAGCGGATGCTGTCGGGAAGCAATTCGCCGTTCTTTTTCTTCCTTCCACTTTCCGAATTAGGTAAATGTTTCACAACATTCCACGTACTCATAGAATCACTTCGTTTGAATCGATCCAACTTGTTTCCGGAAGTCCCAGCCATTTCACCAAAAGTTTGTTGCCTCTCTTGCGCAAAACTTTTTCAATAAGGTACGTGTCGGGGTATTTAGTTTTAGAGAGTTCCTCTTCATAGAAGCGCCCCAATAAAATTTCACCGCCACTGTCCTTTATTATATACGTGTGACGGTTCCCGGGTAGAACTCGAACCACGGTAAAAAGTTCGGTGCTCCAGTTTCGTGTGAAACCCCTGTCAAACGTTCGCTTCAATTTACTGACCCTCACCTGTTCTCCAATTTTGTATTTAGCCTTTTTTGTCGTGGGCGTGTATTTTGGACAGTAAACGCTAGAAATTAAACGTTGCTCGTCAGACCTGGTAACGTCAGCTGGCTTCATGCCTATCGTTGCGTGCCGTGTGTGATTATAGTCGTTAACAAGTTCCGGAAGAATAGTGACCCACTTGTAGCTTCCCTGAAGCGTGAAGCGTGACCACATGCGCGATTTCAGAGTGCGATTGAATCTTTCCACGATGCTGGCCTTGACGTCACTGAAGGTCGAGTAATGTTGAACGTTGTGTTTCCGAATAAACTTTTGGAATACGGCATTGTAAAATTCCTTCCCTTTGTCCGTGTGCAGAAACCGTGGTTGTCTACCGCCGCTTTCGCGAAAAATTGTCTTGAATGCTTCCGTGACGCATGTTCCCGTTTTCGCCTTCAAAGGTAGAGCCCATGCGAATTTCGAAAACGTGTCTATGACGGTGAGGAGGTACTTGTTGCCCTTGTTCAATTTATGTACGTTTTTTAACTTGCCGCTACTCATCTCCACAAGGTCACTTTCCCAGAGGTCATCGATTCCCTTGGTTACCACAGCCAAACGTTTGTAGTTGCGGCGTGCAGGTTTATGCAATTCTTGGACGATAGCTTGCCTAGACATTTTTATTATTTTTAGAGATTACGTTTGAAGAGAAGCACAAGCGTGATGGGATTCAAAGAGGGTGGTACTTCGCCCGTGTTTTGAATGATCAGCTTATCGCCGGCACTCACGTCGAAAACGGTGAGATCTTCGTCTTCGTGTATTTCATATATGTTGCGCGTTTCGTTCCAACGTGCCAGAGGAATATTTCCTGCTTTCTGGACACCGCGATTCGATATCAAAGTCATGGTGGGAACGCTAGCTTTCCTACCGTGAGACCAGTACGAAAATTCGTTTATCTGAATCGTACCATCGAGGAGAAACTTGTAGTACGGATGATAAGGATGCAACATGTACAGTTTGTTACCTTCGACGAACGTGGAGATTCTCTGTTGATTGGGTACGCTGTTGATTTCGATGGCTTGCAGAGAATGCAGTTTAGCGAATTTAGTATCGATGCTAACGAGGTTGCTGTGAAGCTGACCCAGTGTATTTTGTACGGGCACCAAATGCTCGACTATGGTATCCGTTACGGTAGAAAATGACGGTTTGATTTTCACTTCCACGTTCAACTGCTTGTAGTTTTCGTTGAGTTCTTGCAACTTGGCACCGAAAGAGGCCAGCGTCGATTCCTGCGTGGATTCCAGCACTCCAACTTGATCTCTGATGTTGACCACAATGTTCTGAAGGTTCTCGACTTGATTCAATTTCGAACTCTTCTCGGTAAGATCGTTCACGATGCTTCGCATCTCGGTAAACTGCTTGTGAAGATCCGCGACGCTCTGCGAAGTGGGTAGCGTCGACACCAGCGAAGCAAGTTCGTCTCGAATCTGTTCCACGTTCGCCGTTTCCGTTTCCAGTCGTTTCAGCATTCGAGATATGTTCCTTTTCAAAGCGTGTAATTCTTTGGAGGTAGGGAGATTGGCCAGTTTACTCTCGAGATCGCTCAACGAACTTTTGATGTCACTCGAATCGGATAGTGCCGTCACCGCCGTTTTCAATTTTTCCAAATCTTCGCTCGAAGGCACGCTTGTTCGTAACGATTCCAAGTCACCCTGTATGTTGTCCAGTACGTGATGAAAATGAGGAAGATTGGATTCGACGTTCAAATTTTCCAAATATTGGATCTTCTGCTGAACTGTGCTTAACGTGTCCTGAATACTCGTCAACACACTTGCTTCAGCGTGAATATTTTTAATTTCTTCGTTGATCAACTCCAGAGACGCCTGAAGCGTAGCGATGGTGGTTTGAATGTGTTCGAAATCTTGATAAGCCTCCAGTTGAATTTTTATGTTCGCGACGCTTTTACCGATGACCTGCAGTTCGTCCGACGATGGTAGGTTCGTCATTGTATCTTCCAAAGTCTGCAACTTGGATTTAATTTCTTCCAACGTGCTGGTGAATTCTTCTTGTAATTTGGAAACGACGACATGCAAGCGTTCTGCGTCTATATCGTTCACCACAGTTTGAAGTTCAGAGAAATTCTTTTCTATTGCGGAAGTTCGTTCTTCGATTTCGAGTTTCAATTTTTCCAAATCTTCATTTTTCGATTGAAATTGTTGTAATTTGGCCAAATCATTTTGAAGCGAATCCACGCTCAACTGTATATTTTGAACGTTGTCGTAAGAAGGTACGTCGACATAATTTTTTATCAGTGTTTTCAGTTCGGAATCGATTTTCAGAATAGGGTCGAGACATTGCGTTTGGAGCGTAGCGATTTCCGACTCTAAACTTTTGTTTAAGGTTTCCTGCAAAGCGATCAAATCAGTCCTCAACTTCTTAACTCGAATGTCCAACATGAGAATCTCTTCTGCATGGTCCACACGCTTGGTGTTGCCGAAAATGTCGTTAGGCATTTTTGGTTAACGGTTATTTATAATAGGATAGACGATTCGTAATTCTACGAAGAGAGGAATGAGTTTGTCGTAATCTCCGAGAAGTTCCACGTAAAGATAATCTCCTGCAGACACATCGTACGTAATGTTAGAAAGCATCTTGTCGTGCTTCATTCGAAAAATGTTCTTGCCGGTAGAAATTTTGATTTCGCCTGCGTTTTCCGGATTCACGGTGATTTGAAGTTTCCCGTCGATCGGAATTTCATAGAAATGTAAATTGTTATTAAAAACATAAAACATCTTGCCCACATCGTTATTTATTTCCGTCCATATACTATTAAGATGTACAATTAGTAGACCATTGAGTTTAGATAATACGGAAGGTAAGAGGCTATTAGAATTTGGTGAAGGAGTGTCCATCTTGCTTTCTTTGCGAAAACCAAAGAGATTCATTGTCCTTGTTAGTTATTTTAACACATTAAGTGTTAATGAAGTCCGCTGTGTTTTTGAAGAAGAATAGCATAGGGAGGAAAAGAATGAAAGTGGGAGCCCTCGGGCGATGAAAAGTTGCAACCTGTTATTATGCTGTTAAGCCCGCTCCAAAACGAGGCTCATTAAATTCAACTCTTATTTTTCATCGCCCGAGGGCTTCCACTTTCATTCTTTTCCTCCCTATGCTATTCTTCTTCAAAAACACAGCGGACTTCATTGCTATGGGGTTACGGTTAACACGCATCACATTTATCGCTTCCATTGTAGTGCCCCCACTCTCGCGTGTGGATTTGACAATCGAGAACGCGTAACTTGTTGTCTCTGCCATCCAATGCGACCTTGGTTACGCGCGTCGTGTACAAATCATGCAATTTACTTGCAATGCGATGATCGGTGCTGAGTTGCCTTTTACCATGAAAAAGGCATTCTTTGTAATCTTGCATGCTAAATTTGCTGGTACTTATTTTTCCCACCCCCTTCGCCTTCTTGATCTCTTTTTCTTCTGTAATCTTTACACAGTACATTTTGGCACGAAGCCCCGCAAATTCCCTGCTGTAATTACCAGCCGCTTCATCTTTGAACTTTCCAATCGTCATTTTGTTTTCTGTCGAATGCAAGTGATGGCCTGATGGTAAGTTGCTAAAATCAAACAGATGCTTCATCTTAGTCAGATCATGTTCGAGGCTTGGTGTTTGGATTAGAAAAATGAAGCTATCCGTGTCAATGTAACATATTTGGATGTTATCTCCATAAAAAGGTTGAAACTGATCGTAGTACGATTGGTACATGTGCAATTTTGATAGTTCAAGGACAGTGGCACCTATGGCAATCGGCTTGTTGAGCATCACTTGCTTCTTGTTCCTCTCGACGAATACTAGATTCTCGTCGAAAATAGTGAAGTTTTTGAAGTAGGGGGACGCGACGATCTTTTCAAATTTCTTTTCGTCCGTGACCAACGTTGCATCAATGTAATTACGCACGTTCTCCATCGTCTTGCCGTAGATGGCGTTATTGAACAGTTTGTACAGATCCTTGTCTGCAGGCGATGTCGATTGCGCTCTGCGTCGCGTGTTCTCGGCTATGTACGGTTCGAGCCACTTGCTCTGTCGGAACTTCAATCCTCTATGAACTTTCTTCAACTGCAAGCCGTGACTTATGTAAAATTGGAGGAGTCGGTAGTGCAGAACGTAATTCTGCTTGTTCTCCATGCTTAGTATGAGTTTTGGCTCCGATCCTCCAGGTGGCTTCTTTTTGGAGGGGGCCAGGGCCAATCCATGATGTTTCTCGTGAAGTGTTTCGGGATAATCGAGATCCACTTCCAAGAAACAACCCCATTCGTTATCTTCGCTCCAGTTGAGAAAATCCTTGCAGGAGAGTTCCTCTTCGGTCATCCACGCGTAGTCGCTGATGGGAAGACACTGGGACATGGAGTGGCCGTACAGGTTGTTGACATCCCAGTAGACAATATAGGTGTTGGGCTTCGATGCATCGTAACCAGGCGTATGAGGATTGTTTGCCTGAGCATGGCGTCGGGGACATTGGACGATGCCACCGCGTATCGCACTCTCCATGAAAGCATACTGTTCCTTCTCTGCGATGAGTCCCAGTTCCACCTTGGTGTATTTCATCATCGATTCCCAAGTCAATCCCGGCGTGGTGAAGAAATACGCAGGATCCAACTTGTATATCGTGATGCATCTCTTACGAAACGATTCGAAAATATCCATCAGAAGTGTCACGTCCAATTTCAGATAAAGATCGTGATAATCACGAAAAGTTTGGCAATTGAATGCCGTCCATACACTACGAGCGTGTTCGTAGTCCCCTTCGGAACAGACGTCCCCCGTGAGAGAAGAATAAAATACCTCCCGGGGTGGAAGTTCCGTCTCGTCAAATTTGTCGAAATTGTTGACGTACTCGTAGGGGTAGACGCCCTTGCGACACAACAGATTCAAATTCTCATCTCTCCCCGAAAAACATTTTTGTTTGGTGGCCACAAGATCTTCGTCGCCAAGTTGAGATGCAAGGCTTGCGAGGCTGGAGGACAGGAAATTGTAAGAGTCCAGGATTCGCACTTCCACACTTTTTCCTTTTTCGAGAGGGATCCACACTCTCACCGCGATGTACTTCTCGCTCGTTCTCGGAATAATGCTGATTCGAGAAGTTATGTTGTGGAGCTCTTTGACGAAGAGATGCGTGTCGTACTTCTCCGTGTAGTGCAGAAACACGGCAACAAAATGCGACTCCTTAATTTTAAGATTGCATGAATTACAGATGGTGCTTAGAAATAATCCATTCTGGTGGTTATGGTGGACAACCTTGTAATTTTCGGCGGTGAAAGTCTGGTTACACTCCTCGCATCTTGTCGCCGCGTCATGTCTCTGTTGTTGTTCTGTTGTGAGAGCGGGTGGAGAAACGTAAGAGCCTTTCAGGCTGGGGGCAAGTCCTCTCGCGCATTCCGCTATCTTCTCAACAAAATGTTTTGCCGCATCGGGTCCGCAATACAAGATGACATCATTCAATTTTTCTCCGTAGATGGAGAAACTGCAAGGCTCGTGGTGAAAAATTTGGGTCGTGCTTGAGGTAGAGGGATCAGGGTCGCAAGACGTCATGGGAACTTGGAAGCTTTCAAAGTCGGCATAAAGGACGACGGGATGGTGGAGAAGAGCCTGGTGTTTCTGAAATTTCATCTTGGTTCCGGGTTCCGGCATGACATCTTCGGGTTCTGCATTCACAGAGCCAAAACACTTGTGCTGTTCTCTCATCTTCTTACCCCCGCGAAAAATTCTCAAACATCGATCGCAAATTTCGATCTTATCGCGATTCTTGCTGATCTGTCTTCCTACTAATCCTGAGAAATTCCGTATCAAACTGTAACGGCCATCTACAAGCAAGAGTCGAATTACATTATTCTGGGTTCTAGCAGGTCTTAACACACGAATATTGCCGGAATCGTCAACCCCAAAGACAGAAATATCGATATCTTCTCCTTTTTCCTCTCTATAGTTTTTTAAAATTTGATTGATCTTATTCAGGGGCACAGGATAGGAAATTCCTCTCATCATATTCTCGTATCTTCCCTCGTATTCTCGGTAATTGGACAGACGTTGGGGGTGATTATTTGCTGGGTGTAATGCGGCGATGACAGACCATAGGAAACTCTTCTGATCATTACTTTGTATGTTCAACACTGCATTTTGTTTTTTTTGTTTTTTTGTTTTTTTTTGAGTGCTGCGTAATGGTTTGAAATTGCAGACTCGAAGTTCTAACATGTGGTTGTGACCGCAAAGACTCCATCCACTTCCTCTACCTTCAAACTCTTCTTGTTTTTGTGTCAAGTGCTCAAATAGCCGTGTCACTATCTCGTCAAGATCCTCGTTATTGTCATCGTGTAAGGCTTCACACCCTACGTAAAAGCTAAAAGTGCTTGACTCGGACGAGACAACTTTCTCATACAGCAGGGTCAAGACGAGATGAATTTTAATTGCAACATTGACGAGGCAATCACGTAATTTATCGACTACCAGAGATTTCACATTGTCGAGGAAGATGCTCGAGTCACACTTTTCGCTTCCAGATTTATAGGTCATGATGCGTGCACTTTTATTCAAAGCACCCCATTCATGCCCATCAGTGCGAGATTTCTTTGCCGGCGTGACTACAACATCATGATCCGGTCGACGACATTTTTTCAAATGCCTGGCAATATTACGTTTAGAAATTAATATTCCGCAGTTGCGACATGCCACTTTAACGCAAAGACCGGAGGGACCTGGTTGCGGTTCCATTTTTTCTCCCTGTTATTTATATATATATATACAGAGAAATTTTTTTTTGGGGGGTTGTGGTGGTGGTAGTGGAAAGCACACTGAAACAGAAGAAAAAAAAAATTGAAAAAATGCTCGACATTTTTTCCTTCCACATATATATTAGACGCAAACAGTATGTATGTATGTATGTGTGTGTGCACTGTGGTAGGAGGTTAAAAATATGGGACATGTAAGTGTGTGTCAATTTTTTATGGCTCCTCTGAATATGTGTGTGTCAGACGCAAAACAAAAATATTAATATATCATGAAAATAAAAACTTACCTTTCAAGAGAGGTGGAGAGAAACTTCAAAATAAAAACTTGTAGCTCACTAAAACTTCCACGATGATATATATGTATACTGCCAGATAAACAATTAAAAATACTGAACTGCCACGATTGACGTTCACCTTTCAAGAGAGATAGAGAGACTTCAAAATAAAACTTGTAGCTCACTAAAACTTCCACGATGATATATGATATATGTATACTGCCAGACAAACAAATTAAAAAATACTGAACTGCCACGATTGACGTTCACTATGATAATAATGTACAAAAGAAGAAACTGGTACGTTATATAGGAACTCCTTTTTTTTCTCCTTCTCTCCTTCCTACTCCACGCAACTCTCTTTGGTGAAAACACAATGAGCGCTATAGTCAATATTCTAGCAAATAAAACCCTTGTTGGCTGATTCATTTATTCATGCTATATTTTTTCAACAAAAGATTTTATGATGCGCACAATATCCTGTGGGGACAAATAACAATAAACGGGACGTTGATAGTTCCACCCATGTATGTATTGTCGATCATTTCCCCCCGGCCTCTATTCCACGCCCCGTCAGGGTGTGGTGTGTGAAACAAACGATTCCCAGTATAAAACTCAAAAAGCGAAAGTTGCCGCTGTGTTTGCTTCCGTCATATTCCCCTCTGATTCTATTGTTATCGGGGATGTGATGGATTCTTCATTCAGAACCGTGGGAAAGCTGAAAAAAAATAGAATCTCTTCGGGCGAAAGAGGATGCAAGGTGAATGGGTTCGGGGAGGGGTTGCTGTGGATAGTTTGGTCCGTGATGAAAATGTTACATTGGGCGACGAAACACAATTGCTCCACAGTAGGACAGGAAAAATTCTACCGAGCGTCGCTATCCACGCGAACATTAGAAATTGCCTGAATGCCTTGGGGGCTTGGCATAGGATTATCGATTTTTGTTTTTAGAGAATAATTTATGTAAGATTCTAGTATCGAGAATAAACAATATTGATTAAATTTTTGACAATATTTACAGTACAAATCTAAACTCGTGATGATTTCGTCGCCACCATGCACCCCCGGCGAGGTTATATAGGGGCCAGGGATCCTAAAAAACAACAATTATTATTTTGTTTGCTTGCGCCACAATACGGAAAATAATAAGAGGCATACGCACGCGCGCACGTATGTGTGTGGCACATCGTTCCCTCCCCGAGAGAGAGGTTTACGTAGGTCGCAATACATAAACATTTGGTCCCGGACTTGGAAAATTACGATAAAATACACTCATCTTTCAAAAATAAAAGAATGAGAGGAGAGGTTTACGAAAATCACGATATATATAAACATTTGGCTCCGGACTTGGAAAATTACGATAAGGTGCACTCATTTTTCAAAAATGAGAAGATGAGAAGATGAGAAGAGAGGTTTACGTAGGTCGCAATACATAAACATTTGGTCCCGGACTTGGAAAATTACGATAAAATACACTCATCTTTCAAAAATAAGAGAATAAGAGAATAAGAAAATGAGAAGATGAGAGCGCGCGCGTGTGTATATGCCACATCCTTCCCCCCCGAGAGAAAAGTTTACGAAGATCACCATATATAAACATTTGGCCCCCTTGATTCCAGCACTCCAACTTCATCTCTAATGTTGACGACAATGTTCTAAAGGTAGAGAGAATAAGAAAATGAGAGAATGAGAGGATGAGAAAATAAGAGGATAAGAAGAGAGGTTTACGAAGATCACGATCTACAAACATTTGGTCCTTAAAAGATGAGAAGATGAGAAAATGAGAAGATGAGAAAATGAGAAAATGAGAAAATGAGAAAATGAGAAGATGAGAAGAGGAGAGGAGGAGAAGAGGAGAGCTCCTCTTTCACTCATCACTGCCTTTTTGCACCCGTGAAACGTCGTCAGCGTAATAAATGAGGCGCGGAACGGGGAGAGAAAGTGAGTTTTTCAACTTTTTGTGGTCGTTTAGTCAAGAAATCAGAGTTGGCCTGGGAGTCACAATTTTACTCTACTGTGAAATAACACATTGTAATGTTAATTTTTCATGTGTCTGAGAAGTGCGAGGTGCATTTTCCTATACTGTTTTGTCACGCAATAATGCGAAATGAACTGCAAAATGCGAAATAGACTCTTAAACACGAAGTTTAGAGTTCATTTACAGACACGACACTTTGTTAAATCAGAATTATTTTGTGAGTGATGCAATTTACGGAAAATTGGTTAATTCTGCTGTAAATATTTGAGAAGCAAGAATGGACCCCTTTATACAGGAATAAACTTAATATTCTGATACCGACATGAATGTGTTATTATAAGGGACATGTTTATATTGTGTAGTAAGTACAGTTTTCAAATCAAATTTGGGATTATATTCACATTTTTTAAAACCAAAATGTAATTTTATATGCCACATTTTCATTCTACTAATGATTATTCCCAGTTAGATTATTGTCATTTGTTATTATTTTTTTAAAAATTTACTTATTATTATTATTTTCTTTCTTCTCTTTTTCTGCTTTACTGGTTTCCAGTAGATACTAAACTTTCTTACTTCTTTCTTTAGCTAACTGGAATTTTTCTAATCCTCTTTTTCTTCTTGATCACTATCCGACATTTGCTATACCCTCCTTTTGTACTTCTCTTATCCACTATCAACTCAACTACTAACAATAATATAATGTTCTTGTTATCCGTAAATCCTATCCAGTACATTGTATTGTTTTTTGGTACCATTGTATTGTATTGTATTCTACTGAATTATGAAATAATAAAAAAGACCAAAGGGGGAATCGTAAAATTCCACTGATACAACGTCCTGGTTTATTTTAAAGGCTCCAGGATACTAAGTGCATACCCCTGAATGTAGGCCGGAGGAAAATGGGTTACTTCGGTAGTTCACCCTCTTTCCTTCTTCATACTTACATCATTAATAATAATAATAATAACCCATATCTCGACAGCCCTCGTATTATTGTTCCTGGAGCCGAAATAGGAACAAATGGATTTTTCCCAGTTAACTCCCAGTGCATTACTTGTGTTCATGCTCAATGTGGAGTAATGACGTCATCCCGTCATTTCTCACAGGAACTTAGCTCTCCATTCTACAACAGGCAATATAACGATAAATAAGCTTCAAAGTGCGTGCAAAAGAGTTTGGTCGCTTTCCAAATGAACTCAACCGTTCACATTTCTCATCTCTGTTCCGTCACACACAAAACATCTAAATTAGAGCCCAAAGAAATGATATCGGAAGTGCAATCGGCGCAAAGGTGGTATATGTAGTTGGCCACATTCGTCACGGACAGCTGTTCATGTACCACTTGTCGAGCCGTGATGTTTAGTTGGTTGGAGGCTGTAAGAAAAGCAGGTATTGTGAACGAAGAGAGAAACAACATTTTATGAAACGTATTTTTCTTGCATAAAATTTGAAATCGATGGGGACAATTGCCCCTCTGCTACCCCGCCCTGCAGGTGCTCTTGGCAGTTTGGAAGAAAAAGAGAAGAAATATATGAAAACCAATTTCATCTTAAGTATAATTTTGTCATGCTACTGTTAGATTCTGCTAGCCTTGTTTTTCATTACTTCAATGTTTGCCCCCCCCCCCTTTCCCCCAACTAGAATTGGTTTTCGTCCTAGGTCGGGAAGGCAATGCCCCCCTGACCCCAGTGTGCTTGCGCCACTGCACACATTACACTGAATACAGAGAACTGTATGTCTTGTAAAAAACATTGAAATGAATATTTACATATTCTAGTGAGAGATGGCGCTGAAAATTGTTATAATAGAATGCACTTTCTCTGTCTCTGGTTTTGAAATTCAAACAATTTTCGTTGACATTTATATTCAAATAGTAAATAAAATAGTTTTACACATTACCGGTGTTTTTAGTTTCTAAAGCAATGAAAAAGTTAAACTAAAATAAGTTTCTCACTGTAAAAAAATTGAGAGGGTGCTATAATAAACAGCTCAAGAAATGTTGCATGACAACTCAAGGTAAAGCCATCCGAAGATTGCCGATCTTGCACGAACGCGTGACGTCACCGGAGAATCAGTGAACTCGGCTGAAGCAGACGGCCCCTATCATTTATATGGAAGATTCAGAGAACCAAAGTATATTATTACTTTTAGGAGGAGGAAAATAATAATTGTCATCCTCCAAGATGGTATTGAGGCATCCTTTCAATGATTAGTAACATAATTGGAAACGTGCTACGCAAAGTACATGTGAAAAAATGTATTTTGAAAATCCATATTCCTGAAACTTTCTGACCGAAGCGCTACAAAGAAAGTTGCGTGTCCTCCTTTACAATTTCGTCATTTTACAAATCATAATATAATTTTAACTAAAACGTGGCATGCTAAAAAGAATTAATGAGTTTAAAAAAATAATTGATTAATAGACTTAGTTTATTTTACTTCGCTTATCTGTCACATATGGCTAATCGCAAAGATGAGAATGCGTGATGATATGATGAAATTGAAGAATGGAAAGTATACCCATGCCCTTGCGGGGATTCGAACCTGGGGGCCCTTGGCATCGTAAAGCGTTGTCTTAACCACTTCGCCACGGAGGTCAGCATTACAAGGAAATAAGCAGAAAATGGCATCTATGTTTTAATATGAGAGAAACATCTGCGAGGAGGTTATTGAAGTAACAAATAATTATTATAAGACATCGTGATGAAAATTATTGATATTTTGAAATATCGAGAGTTGACCTTGCAGTCTCTAAATGTACTTTTAGGGTTACGCAAAACCTTTACTCAAAATTGCTAGTGTAAATTTATAAAGCTATTAAAATTTAAAACTTATTCCTGTTCGAAAAAGGAAACTGCCAAGTCAAATTAATATTTCGTATAAATACATATATTTTTATTTCATGAGGCCAAGAGAGTATTTGGAGGGGACAGTGGTTTGGGAAGGCTATAGCCCCGGATCTCGATCTGCAAAGGGGTTTCCAGTGGGAAAACATTGCTATGAAATAGTCCAGAAGAAGGGGCGAAATGATTTCTTTTTAAATGGATCAAGAATACAAAGATATAAGTGGACATTTGACAAGCTTAGTCTAAAACTTACAACTGAAATCGTACGTGTGTGGGGGGGGGGGGGGAGGGGTTGGCTACGTGAGGGAACACAGTGGAATATGATTCACAATACTAAAATTAAAATAAATATGTGGGAACAATAGAAATCAAATAAGTTGTAGCTAGTGACGGCGCAATAGAAAAGATTGAGGGGTAAATCATATTTTCCCGAGGCAATCATGTTTATTATTCCGTTACATACGACACAAAAATGCATATTTTGGCTAAAAGAACATTCATTCATTCATTTATTTTTGTCGTTTTACAGGGAGCAGATAAGAGAGAGAGAGAGAGAGAGAAATTGTCGAACGATTATGGGGGGGGGGGGGGTGTTCCTGCCCTAGATACTTTTAAAACGTTTAATCAATTTATTTGTGAACTATGATTTAAATTTAGAGAGAGCACATACCTGTTTAATTTAATGTGGATGAGTTAACGTCTGAAGCCTGCCATTTCCGAGTCTTCTTCCGGTGTAACTGCACTGCCCTTTGAGCCCTAGCTGCTGTGTTCAGGGGCGGAACGAGCAGAATACTAATTAAAACAAATATGTGACAAATATATATATAAAAAAGAACAACGTGTTGAAGCTATTGACGGCGCCAAAGAAAAGACAGAAGAGAAACGTGGAGAGTGTAGTGATATTTTACGGGAAGCAGTCACGTTTATTACACCCTTACATTTACATACAATATTAAAAAGTTCTGCTTTTAGATCTCGCACAATGCCTTTTTCACAAAAATTGGCAATCCCGCATTTTTATATCAATCAAGCTGTGATATTTTAGATTTCTTCCGTTAGTTTTCTGATAATAGTTTTCACAGCTATCCATAGCATTTAGACATGATTTCAGTTGACAAGAACAAAATAATCTTATTTCAAAACATAGAGCAAAAAGAAATCCAACGCGCTTAAGTTAAAACTCCCTTACATTGCAAGCCTGGAGAGAACAAAACAGGGATTCCTTCGTAACACGATTTCTTGAAAACAATTTTACACATTTGAATCAACTTTGTGATAAATTGATTAGAAAGGATGAGTCTTAACAGTAAAAGTTGTAACTTTTCCCCTGCTACTATATTTTAGAAGATATTCGTTGTCAAATATCTCAATATTTGCATAAGGAAATAGCCTTTTCCGTGCCGAGTGTTTCGACGATGACGTAATGCATCCACGGACAACTGCGCATACGATCTGCGCTGCCGAACGAGCACCCCCTGATGTCTACTAATAAGATTTCCTTTCCTCTAATAGGGATAATAATCATGAACAATTAGATATTTTTGGGAAAGGGACCAAACGGTCCCTTCATAATAATACAAATGAAAATAATGCCTATATATATACAGGGTGTTTCTAAAGGTCGTTTACAACGCTTGGGAGGTGATTCCTCACACGAAAACAAGCAAAAAGTCTAAGTTCCATTTTTACGACTGAGGCTTCGTTTCCGAGAAAGGAGCCTCGCAAAAGGTGACAAAGTGAACGTTACACCTGACTTGGACGAATACTATAACAGATAGAGAGGCGGTTCCAAGGGAATCATAAAGGAATCGTATGTGCTCAGTCCGGAAGTCACTATGAAAAGTTCACTGCACGCATGCGCAATGGAGTCCTCAAAGGAATTGGGGAATTCCAGCAAGAACAATGCATGGAAAAGGTATGTAACGCAGCAAGAAGGACCGTGACAATGAGAAATGCGTTCAAGACAACACATCCCGACCTCAAACATCAAAACATGAGCACGGAACACAAAATCCGAAAAGTTGAGCACGGTTGCATACCCCAGTTACACGCGAGGAATGAACGAATCATGTCATGTGGCATACGAGAGACACATTACTCCACCAGGAGGAGGGAAAGAAAAACACAATATCAGATGATTGCGACAACGTGTATTTTTACACGCGACAACTACGTAATATCCCCCCCCCCCACACACACACACACACACAACAAACAACAAATGCTACAATGTCTTATGCACAGACAGTGCGTGTCACTGTACACCAACTGAAGATGTCACTTTCACCACACAAAGGGGGTGGAGAGCAATACCAAAAGTGTTCGCACGCGATCATTGTGACGTAAAAGAGACCAGTTTTGGAAGCGTTGCACAGGCAAGCCTGGCTCTCGTAGTCTACGTTTGACCTTCATGACTGCTCTTCCCGCGAGAGGAGCTCGAAGGGTTGGTTCTCTCCGGCAGTCGTGCCAGTCGTGTTGCAGGTGCTGGGATATGATCAGCAGTTCGGTCTAGGTTGTCATACGCATTGAAGAGTACTAGTATGTTGTATTGAAAGAAGTTGACGTGGTGGAGTGGGCAAGTCAAGTATCGCAACAATTGGTCTGTGGTGTTCGTACGGTGATACGGCCAATTTGTGCAGTGTGCCAGTGTTAAACAAAAACAATAACTTTCCAGTTCCAGCTACCTATTACACAGATGGCTGCGTATACGACCCAGCAGCTAGCAGACATGCATCTCATGTATGGGGAGGAACGTGGTAATGGCCGTGAGGCAAGGCGTCTTTATGGAGAACGCTTTCCACATAGACGTTTACCGTCTCACACCTTCTTTCAGGTAGTGGACAGTCGACTGCGTGAAACAGGGTCAGTGTTACCACCGCGGCAAGAAGTTGGAAGACCCCGAAGTGTACGCACACATCAGTTTGCAGAAGATGTGTTAACAGCGGTCGCAGAACATCCTGGCACCAGTACGCGAGTGCTCGCTCGGGCACGAAACACGTCTCATGTGAATGTTTGGCGAGTGTTGTGAGAGGAAGGAATGCACCCTTTTAAACTGCAGAAAGTACAAGAACTGTTACCTCGTGACTTTCGCCCTCGTATGGAGTTTTGCCAATGGTTGTTGCATCAGCTGGACACAAACCCTCACTTCGGGGCAAACGTATTGTGGACAGACGAAGCCATTTTCACCAGGATGGATGTCTTCAATAGTAGAAACAGTCATGTATCGGACTTTGACAACCCACATGCACTTTTTGTGGCCCATCACCAGCACAGGTTTTCAGTGAATGTGTGGTGCGGGATAGTACATGATCATTTAATTGGACCATACATTCTCCCTGTTCGCCTGAATGGTCGCACGTATCATGCATTTCTTAGTGAGATTCTGCCTGAACTGTGGGAGACCGTACCTTTGGCACTGCGGCAAGAAATGTGGTCCAACACGATGGTGCACCAGCTCATTTCGATTGTAATGTACGACATTTCCTGCATGACGTGTTTCGCAATAGGTTCATTGGTAGGGATGAGCCTGTGCCTTGGCCACCGAGGTCGCCAGATCTCAACCAGGGAGTCGTAACGTAACGAAATGGAACGGTATTTTCAATTACGGTTTCCGTTACGTTACAACCAGAAACGGAATAACTTTTTTCGTGAACAGAAACGTTACCTCAGGTATATGAACATTACGTTACAGGTGTGCATAACGGTACCGAACCATAACTGATCTCTAAAGGAGTAGGTCTTCACGTGACACTTTAACGTTACATCCATTGCCGGCAACCAGTAACGTTACAGGGTAAGAAAGAGGTTCGTCACGTATTGACTAGTAACTTTAGTGTGTGTGGAAAGTGATAGTAACGTTACAATTAACCAGTAACTTAATTGAGGTCACGGCTGTAAAAACGTTACACTCCTTTTTTCAAAGCAACAACGTTATTTATAGCTGGTATCATACAGACGTTCCGATGTGCAATACCGTGTCCGATGCCGTGTTCCGGAGAGAATAACATAGGTCTCTCGTATAATTGTGCTCGTTACTTTTGTAACGTTACAGTTCTTTTCCTCCACAAAAGTCTGTTTCGAAAAAGTGATACACATATCCGTTACGAATAGCAAATACCGTTATGGAAGGCGTTTTCGAAGAAGCTTCATAATTATGATCGGCAGCATACTAACATTACAGTGCTATGACCCCTCGAAAGTCACTAAGTTATAATACGTATTTTCGTTTTGGATGTCAGTGAAAAAATTAAATTGTAAAACAAAACGTTCGAAAACATCAGTAAACAAGATTCGGCGTGACTAAAGTTCTGGTTATTGGAATTTACTTATTAACTATGTATTTATCACAAATATATTTATTTTCTGCATACTTAATCGCTTTATGTGAATTTGTTCTAATTTGATTATTTATGCTAGATGAATTTTAACATGTACGTTCACTTTATACGATAGCAAAGCAAACGTTTGTTGAGGGAAAACGTTTATATCTATCTATATATCTCTCTCTCTGTTTACATGTATTACATATTTTTTTTAAAAAAATACAGTTGTTTGGCGATGAGAATGATTCGTGCTTAGACTAAGTTGCTGAAGGACGAAACATAAAGGACCAACCATGGTCGAGCCAAAAAATCAACCGTGCCACGCGTTCGTCCACCTAAGCGAGAGGCAAGCTTTCTCCTATCGGAAGACGAAAAATAATTGCTTGCTGCGCGACCTTGAGAAGGCGAACAGAACCGATAGCAGCAGCACCACGCAAAATCGGAAAATCTGAATCCTGAAACTTTGTACACGTGACCTTCGATCACGAAGCATCCGAGTAGACAACGCCTTGGGGCTATATGAAAGGCACTTTTGGCAAGTAGAAAATACGTAGAAACGAAATGTTAGACGTAATTGTTGTACGAAACAAACGACACCGCGTTTGTGCAACTGGTCTGTAGCCAGACAGGGCCATTGGACTCTCAAGAAGGCAAGAATTGTATGGGAAGTGATTCTCAAAACTAAGCGAATAAAAGGACAGTATATTTATCATTTACAAGGGCCCTCATCCGCTTACAATTTTGAAAATTACTTTCAGTAATTCTTGTCTTCTTGGACAGGAGGTGCATTAAACTTTTTGGTGTAGAAACAGACAGAACGCCCGCCTACCTACCACGTTTGAAAGAAGGGCATAGACAGACAAGAAAGTAATTTTCAAGAACGCAAGAACGGCAGTCGACATGGACATTGAGCAACGTGTGACTAAGAAATACAATCGGAACAAAGGACAAGATTATTCAAGAAACAGTAATTTTATAAATCTTCCTATCATTAACTCAGTTCATCCTTTTATCCTCTTTTGTTTGTTATACTTTTGTATTATTCATGTTTTATATCGCTTTTCTGCCACTTGTAGATAATCGCGACGATGAAGATGAATGATGATAATATTAAATCTATGAAGAGATGCTTACCAAAAAAAAAACCAGCCATGCCCAGATGTCTACTCGAACTTGAAATGTTTGGTACCGAGTGTATGAGTGGATCACTAAACGACTTCGGCCTTCGAGGCTACGGTTTCAGTTGCAACATGCAGTATAATTACGTTTCTACTACTCTGAATTGACCAAAGCATGTGGTATGTATCCTTCATTTTACTTAAAAAGCCCCCTTGATACATGAGATACTACAAATAATTTCAGGCATACCCTCGAACTCTGATTGCCTGGTATTTTTTTTTAACTAAGTAATGAAGTGACGTTTATATTCATATTAGGCCTACGACTATCTCGAACTAAAAACTCTTGTGAAATACTGTGTATATGTTATCCTTGTGAAGTGAGGAACTTCATATTTTGCTAACAAAATATGTATGAAAAATTATATTTGTAGCTACTACTTGAAGAATTCAAATTATTATTATGATGGAATTTCAACTTACGTATACTCTGCATATAATGTGTTATCGGAGAGGAGTTTTTGTCTCGCAGTCAATATATTTTTAGTTGAGGAACTCGAGAGTAAGTTGGAAATATATAATGACCCACGTTGTGGTGTGCTGTTCGATTAATCAGAATTGGAGTGAGAGAAATCTGTAGTTAACTTCATTCAACACGTCAATTTGTAACTGTGAATGCAAGTTTTCTTTGATTTAGCAGGAAATCAGTCTGCTATTGTTGTAAGTAATAAATGGAAATATATATATTTTCTGCTCGAGTAGGAATCCGCAGCCGTTATCCAATCAATCAGTTTCTGTGTGTGAAACTTCTGTCTAGGAAAGCTACATACAATTTGCTTTTAATAACAGCAGCTTCAAAATAACCTATCCATTCTTGTCTTGCAAGTAATGTTTGATTTGATTTGTTATATTTAACTTTGGTTTTCTGCCACTTTTGGCTAATCGCGAAGACGAGGATGGGTGATGCAATGACAAAATTGATGAAAGGACATCACGAAGAAAATAATGAAAACAATACACAGGCTGGGATCTGAACTCGGGACCTGTGGTGTCGCATTGTTCATGAAATAAAAACATAACATGTATAGTGGCTCAAATTAGTAATCGAATATGTAGCATTTTGCTGCATTTCTTCCCAATATTTCGAAATTAACAACATGTACATAAATATAAACGATAGTGAAATATTTATAGGCATTTATTAAAGCTATATTCCCTGTTACATTTTTTTCTTTTTTAATTTTGGGTGCGTCAGCACTTAGGCTATTTTGCAACCGCCACGTTATACGGGGTCCAGCCCCTTACCATAACAAATAACGTAACTGTAATATCGAATAACTGAAATATTAAAATATTCTGACTTAGGTTAAAAGCTGAGGCTCTAAAGGGGCACTCAGCACACATGACAAAAAACAGAACACACAGAATTATACTGGCCATAGGGTCAGTCGCCAGAGCCTCGTTAGTCTGCAAAGAGCAGTCCAGGGTGTACTACGTGGAATGAAGTTGACGATTGGGTGTACTACGTGGAAGGTCACCCCTTACACCCCTGTTACGGTTTCAAATCTGAGAATAGTTATTTATGTTTTGGTGTGAAAGAAGAGATCACTTTAATATTCAGACAAATCGTGAAAGCCTTCTGTTTCTGTTAAGCTACGTTTCCATTCAGACAAGTTCCAGACTCATGACGTGCAACATGTGCCGGCGCATGTTGCGCGTCATTTAGTGTACTCGTACTGCTTCCAATTCAAAACTACTTCTTCAAAATACGTCCGCAACAACACTGGAGTGCAGGATCGCAGTGTAGCGTTGTGCAGTGCTTTAGAGTAGTCAGTGTTCCTTCTCTTGTATTGTAATAATTTGGTGGTGATTTAACTTGGGTAAAGATGAACAATAAAGCTATGGCGGGTTTGTTGGTTATGGCAGGCGCGTATCATGAATTTCTAAAAAAAGAGGCGAAAACAACCTAGATGGTGGATTAGAAGTTTTCTAGCAAAAAATTAACTCGTTGATGAGAGACTTACGTCTTCAAAGTGGATACGAAAACTTTGTAAGAATGACTGCAAGTGATTTTGCATTGTTATTAAATCTTGTTGGACCACAGATTGTAGTCGCGTCGTCTGTTTCTACTCTAGTTCGTATGCCCCAGGAACTTGCTGCAGGCTGTTTCCATTGTCCGCCGCGCACGTTGTGCGTCTTAATCGTTTGGGGCAATTTTGTCCCCGGCACTTGCGCCGCGGCATGTTGCAGACAGTTTCCATTTCAACAAATGCTTGGCACATGCAGCGTCGCATGCCGCGTGTCATGTTGCGCGGTAAAATTTGTGGTAATAGAAACGAGACTTTACATAGTTCTTTTATCGGTCAACTACAGTGCGGGGAAGAAACAATTCATGCTATTTCCTAACTACGTCTGTTACCAGTAGCTCCATTGCCCTTGACTGAAGTACGAGAAAAATGGGTAACAAAAACAAAAATACAACATTTGACGAACTGCAGCTATTTATTTTTACCTAACCAAAGGGTGCAGGTACAGGGAAATTAAAAATGTTAAGTACATGTAAGAGTACCGTGGGTGACGCAATAAAACAAAATGAAAAGGAAAATGAGGTAGATTCCGTATCTCAGAAAATTCAACCAAGAGAAATAGGAGAACGAAATGAACGAGCTTCAGTATGAAAAATAAAGACCCTTTCCTCACCCCCATCCCCTTCCCAAACCAAGGGCTCCGAAAGCAGCAGTGCAACTTGGAGCAGGCACTGGGACTGCTGTACGTTCAGTAGCGTTTGGTCCGAAAGCGAAATTCCTAGAAAAATGCCACAGTTCGTCCGCGACGGTTTAATGAGTTGCATTTCGCCCGAGCCTGGCTGATGATGAGTCATACCTTGACTAACTGGTGGCAGCGGTGGAATTAGTGACTAGGATACCTCAGTTAACAACTTTTAAAACTACATTGCATAGACAGCGGAGTGTAGCGCAGGAGTGCAGACTCAGTCAAATCGTCGAGAGAGGGGTCCCGGGTTCGATACCCGGTGGAGGCACAAGTGGTTCGGATCCCACTTTAAATTGTAGGTCCAGTCCCGATTAGCCTTACTGTGCATAAAGGGGACTTAAAACAACAAATAAAATCGTTGAGAGGAAGTGAACTTGGATCCAGAAATTTTAGTCATGGCAGTCAACACTACTACTTCTAAGCAGCTCCCATAAGTGACTGAGGTTAGAATGAAAGTTTGTCTTGTTTTAAGTTCACTTGTATGCACAGATAGGCTAATTGGGAGTGGGCCTACAGTTCAAAGTGGAATTCGAATCACAGGAATCGAACCCGGCTAGAATGCAAGTGTTTTCTCATACTCACATGGGAAGTTGTTTATGTTATTGTTTCACATAATTTGTAGGTAGTCACACGTGGTCTGAGAAACAGAAAAGTCACACATAGCCTACGCATAATTCTCTCGAGGCAGTTTGTTGCAAGAACTTTGCTTGCAGGCCACGGACAATAACTTTCATGGGTAAAAAAGTGTCCCATCATAAGGTAGAGAGCATCCTGCTTAGAGCAATGTATGCGCTCCAAACGTTGGACGCTGACGCCGATATAACCTGGCTCGCAAGCCGAGAACACTGTTCGAATCTCCACAGGCATATAACAAAAATGCATCATACCCAAATGACACATCTGGCGTAATACCTAACGTGCCAAATTTTGGAAAATAGGGGCTGATAGCGTGTGTGAGAACCAGAGCGACTTAACTCTAATTTATCAAATTAATAGGAGAGGAAATAATGTATTCTTAGGAATATGACTCTTAAACGTGACTCCGCCTTACAGATAAGAATTAGAAGTGGAAAATGTCGATTTTCTCCAAATACTCTTCAGAGGATTTTTTTTTAACGAAACTGAAAACAGAATTTTTGTAGTTACGTTCCTCTGATTCCCGTAGGACGATAGGTGAAATACATTTCATGAGCGATGTTTCAAAGAAGTTGTGTTAAGATGTCAAACATGTAGCCGACAGCCATGTTGTATGAAGAAAGCATATAGGATAAGCTCCAATCACACTTAATCTAGGCTCACAACAAAGATAGCGGCTGAGTGACCTAGCGTAATGAAAGGCAAAGAAAACAGTCAATCATTGGAAAAAACAATTAGTTTCATGTTTAAGATCATTCTATCAATTAATGCAGTTGCTTATAAAAATAAAAAATGGTCCAAAATGCTTCAAAGTAATTGAAAATATGAGGCATTGCGGATACGAAGGGCGAACTCAACAAAGTACATTGTGATGGAAATGCGTTTCAAGTTGCCAGGCACAGTGCAAACTCCATAAAATCTTTGAAAATCACGCATGAAACATTCCGATCTACAGTTACCAAGTTTTTGTGGAGCTCGAATTGTGCCTGACAACTTGAAACGCATTTCCCTCACAATGCACTTTGTTGAGTTCGCCCTTCGTATCCGCAGTGCTTCATATCGTCTCTGGAAAAACCCAGAAAATTAATACGCCCATTCAAATTTAAAACCTTTATTTGCATACTAAATAGAAAGAATTTTCACCAGATACTTGAAATTAGTTTGAGAAAATCTAAAATAAGAGGAATTCCTATCCCTGTTCTCGTGTTGATATTTCCTGGCAAATACTCTGTAAGAGGCTGTCGCGGTATATTGCCGCTCTATACATTGAAGAATCAATGCTTTATAGTCCGAAGTCGATACTAAAGGTTCATGGACGTCTGCAGGATTTTTTCCAAAGAGGGGCAAGCAAGGTAGTTTTTCCGGGGGGAGGGAGGCAAACAAGGTGCATAACAGTGTTGTCTCCTCAAAAAACATTGCTTTAATTTGAAGTTATCATATTCATCTTATTTGAAAATAAGATCCTTAGGAAAATATTTGGACCTAAAAGGGATGAGGAGATAATTAGAATAAATAAATCAAGAAGACTTAGGTGGGCAGGCCATGTGGCACGGATGGGAGAGGAAAGAGGAGTTTATAGGATTCTTGTTGGGAAACCTGATGGTAAGAGACCTTTAGGAAGGTTAAGACGAAGATGGAGGGACAACGTTGAGATAGACCTAAAGGAAATCGGTAGGGATGGAAAAGAGTATATAGATCTTGCTCAGGATAGGGACAGATGGAAGGCCTGTGTTCTGCAGCCATGAACCTTCGGGTTTAAGAAGGCTAGAGAGTTAGTTAGTTAGCTAGTTATGTTCATGCAATAATTAACATATATTATTGCAGCTGAAATGGAATTGTGTGAGATATATATATAATTTTTGGTTGACTTTCATTTTCCAGGTGGGTCGTGCACCCCCCCCCCTTGCCTCTCTTTCGGACTTCCATGCAAAGGTTCTATTTTTATTTCGCGTCTACCACTTTCGGTTAATCGCGATGATAAAGGATGTGATAGGTGATGGAAGTGGTATAAAGACAATGACCCAACCCATCCATATTTTCTAGTCCAGGCTCTAATCCGACATCTCCCGGGTTCGAAACTTCGAATCCCGGTCGGGCTTGGTTGTTTGTGAATGTCCATTCATCAATTTCATCATTTCATCACTCATCCCCATCTTCGCAAATTAGCCTAGAGGCACAAAACGCGAAGTAAAATAAACTAAATCAATCAATCTAATCCGACATTAGACTTCGCAGTTTATTACGCTAACCAATTTGCCACGGGATCGGCTTCTTCGTGTTTGTCTGCTTATGAAATGATTAATTAGTTATTCAAACTATATAGGTAGGAAAGCTATATAAAATAACGAAACAGAAAAATAAATCCACTTAACGTCTTGTAGTACTATCATTAACCTACAATTTCATGCTCACAAATCCACACAGAAAACTTCTTGTGGCATTAGTTTTACAGAATGGCCTTGGGGAATAAACATCGCCCATTTCCTGCTTCAGCTCGAAACAATTCAGGTGCCTTATCGAAGCTGCTCTTGAGCACGCAGGGTTTCTAACCTACTTCGCCGTAATTCAGTTGTTGTATCTTGATTAATATGCTGTATTGTAGAGTCAACCGCAGATTAAATAGGAGAAAAAAGATTTTCCCGACGGAAAATAAGTTAAATAGTAATGCTGCAAACACCGAGGCATTCTTGATAAGACGCTTGAGGAGCGTCGAGCAAACTTTCCTGAAAAAGCACAACCCCAGTATCGAAGGTCATGCTACACGTGGATTGGCAACTTTCGGGAGCATGCTGTCTGTCTACACAATTCTACCCAAATACCTGTTTGAAAATGAATCTCCTGTCCGCATTTTATTTTTCAAATGTACTTCTGACATTGTAATCATTTTGCAATTATTTTTATTTGTTCTTATTTTGCTTCGCTTTTATGTGACTTTTATAATTAATCGAAACTATGAAGATGGATGATAATTAGATTAAATTAATGAAGAGACACCTAAAAAAGATATTTACAGACCAGGACTCGAACCCGGAACCTAAAGCGGATAGGTTGTGGGGAAAACCGTCAATAAATCCCGCCACGAACTTACTTATAATTTTTGTAATTTCTCACGAGTATATTTTGTTCTGTTCATGCATAATACCTGCTTTCGGAAACTTAATTTATAAGTGACACACTTATAGGGACAAGCCACGTATTGTTTGAATGGAGGGACACATCTCGTTCATATACTACTAGATACAATCATGGACTATACTTGAAATGGCCTCCCCGATGGCGCAGTGGTAGCGTCATCGCCTTGTAATGAAGGGGTCCCGGGTTAGATACCCGGTGGAGGCACAAGTGATTGGGATTTCACTTTAAACTGTAGGTCCAGTCCTGATTAGCCTAACTGTGCATAAAGTGGACTCAAATCAATCAATCATATATGATGGAAGTTAAGAAAAAGATAAAAATTTTAGAAGAGATACTGTGAACAAGTCGAATTGGAGAGAGATTGTATTTTGTCTTTTGTCTTTGTTAAATGTATTTCATGTAGTTTATATAACATGAAGTTATAAGTTAAATAAATGTTGTTTTGTTCGTTAACGTTTGGCCTAATTGAAGATTATTACAATATACTTGAAATGTGACGTGCTAAACACTACTTTCGGAGATCAGTTGGACATGGCAATTTTGATATACAAGTTGGATTTTTCTCTACTTAGATTCATTATGTCCAAATTTTATCCTAATAGATAATCTCCCAAGTAGACATTTGACACGTAGCACTCAAAGAAAGGCGATAACAAGAGATAGAGAGCGATAAAAGAGGGGAATATAGAGAGACAGAGAGGATAAAGACAGTGAGAGATCATAGATGATGAACAGGAGAAAAAGAGAAGTGGATATAGAGAGATAGAGAGGATAAAGACAGTGCGAGATCATAGATGATGAACAGGAGAAAGAGATGAAGGGAATGAGAAAGAGAGAGAGAGAGAGAGAGAGAGAGTGTGTGTGTGTGTGTGAGAGAGAGAGAGAGAGAGAGAGAGCGAGAGCGAGTTGAATAAGTGGTAGTTGATAGAAGAATATTCACACGACACACAGAGAGAGAGGAAATAAGAAAGAGGGAGAGAGAGAGAAAGAAAGAGAAAATGAGAGAGAGGGAGAGTTGAGTAAATGGTAATTAATGGAAGAATACTCACACAAAACATGCTTTGTTCGGGAGTCGAGCCCTGTGGTCAGTTTGAAGGCGAGAACGAAAGAAAAGATGATTATTGAGAATATAGGAAGAATCAGCAAGAAAGTTGATCCCCCGTGGAACTGTTGTTGTGTCCTGAATTTTTCCAAACAAGGAAATGCCCGATGTTGTTTTCAAAATGCTAGAATAGGACTGTGACACCCTTTCTCCAGTACATTAACTGGTTTCTAACAGGAAGGTGTTTCAAAGATAGCGTAATGACACACTTTCTTGGATCTATGACCGTTCATCGACAAGAAGTGTATTTTCTATTTTGATTGCGATTGTCTGTTAATATCCTGAAGTGTTAACGGGAGACGCACTATTTCGGAAGATTGACTTCCCCAAATTTGGTGCCGTCTGATTAATAATGGGGACAAACATGGACAATGTGTTTGCGGAAAATTTTGTGCACTGATGACGTTGAAGTAGCCACTGTATCGACAACAGTATAAAATTAGATGATTGTCAACAGTTGTCACATTTCCGAAAGAAGCTCAAGAAGACGCAAGCTGTATTTCCAGACTTGTATCTCTAAATTAATAACAGGTAAGACTGCAGTAAATTGTTATAATTTTTACTGATTAATATTGAATTGCGTATTTGAGATAAAAGTTTAAATCGAATTTTGTGCATTTTGTTAACTTTTTATTAGACTAATCGCGATGATGATGATGATTATGACAATTTTAAAAATGGCTTATCGAGTTTATTTTATGTTCGGATAGGTTAATCAGGACAGTGTCTATATTTTAAATTAAGATCCGAACCAGTGCTGCTTCTAGACCGATATTTTAATATAAGACATCGGTCGCAGTGAGGGTCCACGAGTGGGAAACTCCACAAAGATGCGAACTTGGAACTTTTTGGCACTGTATTATGTTAACCAACCGCTACGATTCGGAGAATGGTAGCAAGACATCTGAATGTCTTTCAAAATAAAATTTGTTGTGATTTTATTGATTGATTGATTTGTTGTTTTAAGTCCACTTTATGTACAGGAAGGCTAATTGGGATTGGACCTACAGTTTAAAGTGGGATCCGAACCACTGTGCAATGTGCCTCCACCAGGTATCGAACCCGGGACCCCTTGATTACAAGGCGACGACGTTACCACTACGCCATCGGGGAGGCCTGTTGTGATTTTAGTTTAGAGCGAAGATGAATTGAAAAATTTACCGAAAACACTAATATTATTATTTTTTTTTCTTTTCAGATTAACACTGCAGAATCGCCCTTCTATTTTGTGTGAAGCATATTTGAAAATAAAAAATCGGTAAGTAAATTTTAAAAGAACACTATTTTATTTTAATTAATGATTCAGTGAACATTGCAATGAATATATTTATATTATTTCTATGCATTCATTACTGCTAAGTTGAAAAAACGAGTCAGTATGCAATATTTTTCTACACAGAGATTTCCTTGAATACATCGCGACGATGAGGCTGAATGTTGACAAGATTAAAACTGTTTTATTAAGTTTATTTTATGCTCGCATAGGATAATTGTGACTGGATCTATATATATATATATTAAATGTAGATTGTATATAGTGTGTGCAATGTTTCTACGCCAAGACACACAACACAACTATCACTGTATCATCGAGTATCAAGAGTCAAACATAAAATAGGATTTGAACTTAGATTCTTTTGGCATTGTAGCACGCTAACTATTTTTAACGATTTTGATTTTCATTGGTTGATTGATTTGCTTTATTTTATTTTGTGTTTTGTGCTTTTTGGCTAATTTACGATGATGGGGATGAGTGATGATGGGATGAAAAATTGATGAATGGACACTCACAAACATTTATGCCCAAGCGGGACAACTAGCGTCGGAGCGCGATGTGCTAACCACTCGACCACGGGGTCCGACATTTTTAACGATCTTGAATTCTATGCTTTGTAGCTAACTTCCCCGCCTGGAAGAATGTTGACAATGCATGTAAATAATTTTCAAATACAATTTGTTGCATACGATAATCTGTTTAAATTTATTAGAGTTTTGATTAATTGAACAATGTGCCGAAAACACTAATATTTTTTTATTTTTATTTTCAGATTACTTGTGCGGATCCTTTTTTCTATTTTGTTTGAAGTGCATTTGATAATACGAAGCGGTAAGTAATTTTTAAACAAGAACAATATTTTTTGTTTTATTTTTAATAGTTTCAGTTACAGCGTAGTGCATATAATTATTTATTACTATGAAAACTAGTGATGTTGCTTCGGAGTTTACTACTGAGCGTATTGGGGGGCGGTGGAAGATGAAATGTGTTAATTACATTTGCAATAGAACAGTATGTATTACAGTGAGGATTTTTTCTTTACTACCCAAGAAGCTAGCGTTATTTGAAAGAGATAGATATTTGTAATTAGCAAAACAGAGAAATTTGAAGAGAATTGCACATTTACGATTCGAACCTAAGATTTTTTTATTTTGATGTGTACCAAGATTTTTCTTTTTTAATTTCATGTTAGTTTTGTGCCACTTTTGGCTAAACGCGACGATGAGTGATGATGTGATGAAGGGATATTTACAAATATTATTTTTGCCTAATTCGGGATTCGAACAAGGGACCCTTTTGGCGCGCCAGCATTGTTAAAAAATAACTTTTGTAATCTAATGTCGCTTCTTTCTACCGTTGTGTAACCGCGACGCTGAGGATAAGTGATGATATGATGCAATTGATGAAAGAACAACAATACAAAAACCGGGAATTGAACCCAGGATCTCTGTGCTAATCATTTCACAAAAACGGTAAGATATTTGGGAATCTTGTCTTCTGGCATAAGGTTATGTGCATCGGAATATAATATTGTGTCAACCATGTAAATGTATGTACCTTCACGGAAATTTCGAAGAGGGCGCCCCCTGCGGAAATTTTCGTGAGTATTTCTAAGCGTGTGTGGCGCTGTGGTTTCAATTTGCTTGCAAATTGAAACCATATCGCCACACACGCATCGGGCACGGATTTAATATTGCGTGGATAATTTTTTTTTTTTTTGGGGGGGGGGGTAGTTGACTAAATGCAAAGTACAGTGGGGGAAAATATTGATAGCAATTCTATTATATATAGTAAATTTATAAAATAAGAAAAAAAAATTACTTTGAGACTTATCGAAATTTCATTTTTCAGGGAAATGGCCACCAATGCAAACAATGTAATTGAGAATCCCGAGCAGGCAAGCGAGAGGCAACTTTTGGAAGCTCTGTTTCTGCTATCCAGGGCCGTGCGCGACGAGGAGCGTGTGGGGGTCTCCCAGGAAGCGGTGAGTAACTTTTTGAAATTTATTGCCCGCAATTTCCATTCAAGACCATGTGAAGTTTTAGATCATTGTTGTTCGTCCTTGTTTATTTTAGATTTGTATATGGCTGGAATGTTTCGTGATGAGAAATATCACTTTGAAGCATTCTGGAAATATATGGAACTAAATATTGAACGGGATGAAACTAGAGACTGCCGCCGCGAAGAGGATATAGAGAAATTTAGGAACATCGGACAGAATGATGATGATGATGATGATGATGATGAAAGGAATGGAAATGGTAACAACATGGCAGCAGCAGAGTTGTTTAACTTGGATCGCGACTTTCCAAATTTACCACCCCCACGCTCTGCTGCTGGTGCTGTGGAAAATCGAACACCAGATGCATCAGGATTTGAACCCAGGTCACCAATCTATGACATACCCTCTGACGATGAAATGTTAGAGTGGTTAAGACAAGCTGTTGTGCCACCATCTCCCATTCTGTCCGATGAAGACGATGTTTTAATCGAAGCGATGGAAGCGTACGAAGGTCAATCCAACCAACGGTCGGATGCTAGATCACCTTCTCCACAGCCTGGCCCTTCCAATGTCTGTTTCAAAGTCCCGCAACACGGTTCTGGTGCCCAAACCGAGGGTGGCGAAACAGACAGTGGTAGCTTTGAAATTGTAGGTGAAGAGGCCCACTACTTTCCAAAGTTTTCTACGGAAGGTAGGATAGTAGTGGTAAAGCCGAGGAACTATCGTTTTGATGATCCTCGGGAATATGTCAATTCCCTTTTCCAATTTGTGCTCGAGGAGGTCTTAAGTGGCGTAGTCCCCGAGTCACATGTCGGTCTACAAATTGAGTCGTCCGCCAGCATAATTCAAAGACCTCTTTTCATTCCTATGCGGAGGCTCAAGAATCTCAACACCGAGATTATGTTCAGGCACATTGAAAAAGTTCTCAATTCTAACGAGAACTTTCTTGTAGCCGACAGGGTCACCTTTAATATTTGCATTGTTGATCCTCAGTTAGGAAAAGGGAGAGCCCGTGCCTTAATAAAGTATGCGCCTTTGAATCAAATATTCGATGGTATAAAACGCCAAAAGTGCTTGTTTAAGATTAAAGAGGAAGATGTATACTGTCTTCCAAGAGCTCTGGTCATAGCAAAGGCGCAGGCAGATAAAGATTTGAATTTACTTAAAAACCTTAAAAACCCAGTCAGAAAAACACAAAAGAACAGGGCCATCGAATTAAGCAGGCTTGCAGGTGTAGAGGTTGATGCCCAAAACGGTTGTACTCTGGAGGATGTGGCGAAATTTCAGACTTACTTTGCTCCAGAGTACCAAATTGTAGTGTACAAGCAAAGCGAACACACAAGAACTTTTGAGATTATTTTTCAGGGAAATTATGCTCCAAAACAGTTGTTTATTCTTTTCGAGAGTAAACATTATTCTCCGATCCTGGCTATAAAGTCATTTTTAAATTTTAGATATTATTGTCCAATGTGCTTGGATGGTTACAATTCCAAAGAATCGCACAAGTGTAAGTATAATTGTACTTATTGCGAACAAATTCACGAACCACCCGTCGAAACCACGGAAAACCACTGTAGCGAGTGCAATAGAAATTTTCCTTTGTTGAAATGTTACAATCAACATAAGACTGCTTCTTCGCGTAGGAAATCTGTATGTGAGCAACTGAAACTTTGCACCGATTGTTTTGTTCTGGTAGACAAAAGAAAACGCAAGAATGTTCAACACCGATGTGATGAGCATTTTTGTAAAATGTGTTGTGTTCATGTTGGTCCAGAGCACGAATGTTTTGTCCAAAAGGAAAACTTAAAACACATTGAGAGATATCTTTATATTGTATATGATGTGGAGACAATGCTTCAACCTCCCAATGAAAAAGGAGAACGTGAGCATGTTGTCAACATGGTCATAGCGATGCAGAGATGTCATGCTTGTAAGGATTCCGATGACATTACATTCTGTACAGAATGCAAGCAACGTACCCATGAATTTAATAGTATGGAGGGATTTATTGAATATGTTTTACAGCCGAGAGAGAAGTTTCAGAAAATTATTGTTCTCTCTCACAACGGGTCGAAATTCGACAATATATTTGCGGCTAGGGCGTTGCTCGAGAGACAGAAAATAATTCCCTCAGTTATAACACAGGGACATCAGATTGTTGAGATGAAAGCTACACCAAAAATTACTTTTAGAGATACTTATTTATTTTTAGGGGTCAAATTATCCAAACTCCCAAAAACCCTAGGCCTGAAAAAATGCATGAAGAAGGGCGAGTTTCCGTATCTCTTTAATACGCCCGACCATAAAGACTATGTAGGTGCGTTCCCGGATCTTGAATATTTTGATCCTGACAGTCGAAGCCCCGATGATCGGGAAGAGCTTATTAAATGGCACCAAGAGTGTGTCTCACAAAACAAAAAGTTCGATTTTCAAAAAGAACTGAGGGAATATTGCAAAAACGATGTAGAAATTTTGACAGCCGCAGTTATTAAGTTTTCCAATTTGATTGAAGAGGAAACTAGTGGATTGCAACCTTTCATTGTAGCCCCCACAATTGCAAGTCTTGCAATTAGAGTTTACAGAACTCATTATTTACAGGAAAACAAAATCGCCATCATACCTCCGTATGGCTACAGGGAACGTGACAATCAAAGTATTAAAGCTCTTCGTTGGCTTAGCTATATGGAAAAATTGTGTGGGCACAACATTTCTCACAGTGCTAATGGTGGCGAAAAATGGGTCGGGCGTAAGAAGGTTGACGGTTTTGAGAAAGGTACACGAAATTTGTACTGTTTTAATGGGTGCTTCTTTCATGCATGTCCTAAATGTTACAGAGAGCAGCGCCATCGTTCTTTGGATGATAGTGGTGATTCCATGGAACGAAGATATGAGTGTACCATGGCCCGCAAAAAGTACTTGGAATTACGCGGGTATACCGTCAACGAGAAATGGGAATGTGATTGGGACAGAGAAGTAAAAGAGAATAAACCAATTCAGCAATTCATCAGAGACAACTGTCTAAATTTAAAAACACCTCTGATCCCAAAAGATTGTTATCGAGGCGGCAGAACTGAAGTTTTCAAATCCCTCCAAGAATGTGACAGCCATGACACTTTTATATCTTATTTGGATGTTACAAGCTTGTACCCATATGTTATGAGTACCAAACCGCTGCCTGTCAAAACCCCTAAGATACATATGGGTCCATTTCCTGATGTGGAAAACACACATGGAATTGTCAAATGCAAAGTTTTGCCTCCAACCAATCTGCATATTCCCATTTTACCACACTCAAGTAATGGGCGGCTTATGTTCGGTTTATGTCGAACCTGCATGGATGAACTGAGTGAAAACGATTGCTCGCATTCTGAGGACCAACGCGCATTGCACGGAACATTCTGCACCCCAGAGCTACATTTGGCATTGCAATTTGGGTATAAAATTATAAAAATTGAGGAATTTTGGGAATTTGAAATTCTAAAACCTGAACCTGGAGTCTCTGAGGGTCTTTTTGAAAAATATGTTAGAAATTTTCTTAGAATAAAACAAGAGAATTCAGGTTTTCCGTCTTCGTGTCAAACGGATGCGGAACGCCTAAATTACATTGCGGAATATAAGCGTCATGAACTTATCGAGCTGAGAGAAGACAAAATTCAACATAACCCTGGTTTAAGATTTATTGCAAAATTATTCTTGAATTCTTTGTATGGAAAATTTGGGCAGAGAACAGACTTAGCAAAAAGTGTTATTGTTAAAGACAGTAAAACATTTTTCAGTTACCTTTACTCTACTCAGTTCGAAGTTCAAACGGTTATACCTATCGGGCAGAGTGCACTTTTACTCACATACAAAGATATTCAAAACAAAAACACCCCAAACCAGTTTTCAAACATAATTCTAGCAGCATTTATAACATCCTGGGCTCGTGTAAAATTATGGACGCTGCTAAAGAAAATAGAGCCCGACCGCTTACTGTACACCGACACTGACAGTTTGCTTATGACGGTGGACAGAAATAGGGAGCCCCCTTTGCAATGTGGTCCCTTCCTTGGCGATCTAACCGACGAAGTTGATGCGGGGTGGGAAATTGTAAGTTTTATAGGACTTGGTCCCAAGAACTATGCCTACAAATTGCGGAATCTTACCAGCGGGGAATTGCGATATGTTTACAAAATTAGGGGGGTCTCACTAAATCACAGAGCAAGATTAATTGTCAATTATGAACATTTTTATAATTTAGTAAAAGGCACATTGTCTAAGGAAGTCTTGGAGGAACCAAGGAAGATAGCACGACTCGATGGGTTCCGCATAGTAAGTCGCGCCGAGAAAAAAACACATCAAGTTGTGAAAAGTAAGCGGCGAAAACTGGACCCGATCACGGAGAAGGAGTCTTGGATGACTGTGCCCTATGGATATGTGAAACAGTGAGAGAACATACAGGTGGCGTTTGTGTGTGTGTGTGTGTGTGTGTGTGTGTGAGAGAGAGAGAGAGAGAGAGAGAGAGGAGAGAGGTATTTGATTGGCTTGCATGAACAATTTTTGGTCGTCAGTTGTATAAAAAGGCAATGATTTTTGTTGTATTCGCTCAGTGCTTAATAATGCTTCCGTTCAATCACCCGTGTACCATTATTATCAGTGGTCCGTCCAGGGCCGGAAAAACACAATTCACACATAAGTTGTTATCAAATTGTAATTCAATGTTCACCCAAAAATTTAACGAAATTATATGGTGCTATGGTGCTGTGATTCCGAAATTAACAAACAGTCAAAATATACGGTTCCATCCAGGAATTCCCAATATGGATAGCTTTGAAATTCAAAACAATAGTCTAATTATTCTTGACGACCTCATGGGTGAAACGAACGATGATGTGGCTAATCTCTTCACAAAATACGCTCATCATAAAAGTTTAACTGTTATTTTTATTTTGCAAAATTTGTTCCCAAAAAGTAAGCGAGCAAGAGATATTAGTCTAAATGCACATTATGTTATTTGCTTCAAAAATCCTAGGGATAAATTACAAATTCAATATCTTGCCCGTCAGATTATGCCACATCTTAGCAAATCTGTGGTTCAAGCATTTGAAGATGCTACGCGTGATCCTCACACATATTTACTATTCGATATGACGCAATCTACCCCTGATGCCTTGCGAATACGCAAAAATATTTTCCCTGGAGAAACTATGCATGTATATGCTCAACAAAAAGACATGTTCAAAGCCTTTAATATTCAGTTCTAGTAAAAATGCAGAAGTTGAAACATCACTTCCATGTGCTTCGCGCACTTTGTAAATGTAAGCCCAAAAAACGTAAAGTTATGCTACAACAGGCATCTGGAGATGTCATACGTACTATCTCTCAAGTTGCTAACAACACTATAAAAGGAAATGTTAAATTATCGGATCATCAGAAACATAGATTGCGAAGACATAAAAACATCTTGCGTGCTTTAGCCCAAAAACGTGTGTCTCTGAAAAAGAAACGTAATCTATTGCTGCGTAAAGGTGCTGGTTTCTTACCTTTTTTGCTTGGACCTATTATTAGCGCTATTGCAAGTGCCGTCGCCGGTGGTGGTGGTGGATCATGAGTTCGCAATTAAGGAAACTTATACTTGTACCAGAAGATGTAGTCGGTCAAGTTCAAGCTTCTGTCCAATCAGTACAAAATTTTCAATCACTTCTCGATTCTGAAATGCACCATGTATTATCTAGAAACGATATAAATATTCATGAAAAATGGAAATTGTACCAACAAGCACTGGACAAATATTTAAAATCTGTACCTCATGCACAAAAACCTTTAGAAATACCTATTGTTGAACACGAAGCGGTTGAAACAAAGGAATACCAACCTATAAAAAGCAATCCCGGTACATTACCAATTTCTGAAATTATTGAAACAGTTCCAATAATGCTTCGAAAAAATACAGAGCTATTGCTGAAAAAAGTTTTAAGTTCACACAATATATCTTGGGATACAACGGGCACCGTAACTATGTACGGTAAAATATATCCCAATTCCAATATTGTAGATTTAGTGAATGATGTGGTTAGGCAACGAAGAAAAAGTCAAAATCCTGTTGGACTTGATCAGTTTGTCAGAATCCTTCGTTCAATGAACATTCCACACCAGTTTCTTGGACCTGCAGCACTATCGAAACTATCACCAAAAAGAAGGGAAGCTTTGTCACCATTATCTTTTTTTGAAAAGTGGAAAGAATATAAATATTAGTAGTAAACATGAAATTACATCAACTCTATTATGTGTATACAAATCCAGCTTCATTATCAAATGCGTCTAAATTGTATAAAGCAACCAAAGAAAAAATTTCCAAAGCTAAAATAAAACATTGGTTACAATCTCAAGATGCTTATACCTTGCATGCTCCTGCATATAAAAAGTTTCCCAGAAAACAATATTATGCTAGTGGTCCTTTCGAAACTGTGCAAATGGATTTAGCCGACATGCAGAATGTTGCAAAATTCAATCGTGGTTATAAATATATTTTGTGTGCTATAGACATATTTTCCAGACTAGCATTTTGCATTCCGGTAAAGAACAAAACTGGTCCCGTTATAGCAAAAGCAGTGGAGAAAGCTTTGCACATGTACAAAAATGTTCCGTTAAATTGTCAGACAGATTTCGGCAAAGAGTTTTACAATAAACATGTTAAAACTATATTTAAAAATTACAATGTAAATCACTACAGTGTTTATTCGGAAATGAAAGCTGCGATATGCGAACGGTTTATTCGTACAATAAAAGAAAAAATTTATAAGTATTTTACAGCAAATCATAGTTACAAATATATTCATATTTTGCAAGATTTAGTTCAAAGTTATAATAATTCTAAACATTCAACTATCAAAGTTGCACCAGCACAAGTTAGCGATGAAAATATGAATCAAGTATGGTATACATTATACGGATCAAAGAAAAACTTTCGAAAAAGTTGCAAATTTAAGCTGGGCGATTATGTGCGAATATCAAAAACAAAAATGAAATTTGAGAAAGGTTATTTAGCAAAATGGTCTCGGGAAATTTTTATTGTAGACAAATGCATAAAATCAAATCCGGTAACATATCACATTAAAGATTGGAACGGTGAAATGGTGAAAGGTATTTTTTACGAACAAGAGTTACAGAAAATTAACGTAAATAAAAATACTGTCCATAGAATCGAGAAAATTTTACGTAGAAAAGGTAATTGGCTCTATGTAAAATGGTTCGGTTACTCAAATATCTTCAATTCTTGGGTTAAAAAGAGTGACACATTGTGTTTATAGTTCATTAGCTTTGTGATGGAGCGTGTGAATGAATTTTATCTCTCGCTCCCGTCTAATGCAAGCTCCGATATTTTCCAAAATAACACCTCGACCTGTTATACAACAAAATTAGCTCACCCTATTGATCTCACTGATTCTAAATGGGTGGTCGGTCTTGCCGAATGTAGTTGTACATGGAGTTTTTATAATGTGCCAACAGTTCAACAGATTATTATCAAAGCGGTGCGCGCAGACAACTCGGAAGTTATTCAAGAAAGAGTTGAAATTCCTGCTGGTTTTTATGCATCTATTCAACATATTCTGAATTGTGTTCCAGAAAAAATGAAACAATTTATACATTATGACGAGTACATAAACCGTGTATTTGTTAAAACTGACACGTCCATTCAGCAAATCATGATAGGTGTAACACCTGCTTTAATGTGTATTTTCGGATATGCTCAAAATATACCAAAAACAGAAGAACCTGTGGTAGTTGCGGTGAATCACGAACCCTTATTTTACAAAGAAGCACCTTATGTTTGTAATTTGAATTATTTTCTCCCCCAAGAGATTAATGTTTGCGTAGACATTGTGAAACCTCAACTGCATGGTCATATATTACGAAAAATCGGAATCAATCATTATACCTATGGTCGAAATAAGAACTTTGCATTCGATATACCACGATATATCAAAGTCGAAAAACACTACTTTGACACAATCGAGATAGACTTAAAGGGACATACATGGGAAAATCTACCATTTCGGTTCGGTTCATCGTACATTAAGCTACATTTCAAGCAAACAGGAAAATGATCAGTGAAGGCACAGAAAATGATTTTTACATTACTCTTACTTCGAATGGCTCGCACAAACATTTCCCTCACAACACAACATCACATTTTGTGAATATGGTGGAAAGCGAAGTTCGTCTCAAACAGTCTGATTGGAAAATTGCATTAGCCGAAATTCAAATACCCAATACATGTTATAATATTACCGAAGATCAAAATATCATCTGGTATAATTTGCGTCTCGAAGAAAATCTCTATGAGGCCCACAAATTCAAAATTCCTTCTGGGTATTATCACACTATAGATAGTGTGCTGGAACAAATCAATAAAAAAACAGATCTTTTTCGATTCACATATCGCAAATTAGCAAACACTATACATTGTAGTTACGATTTCCGTGTAGAATCAATTAAATTTTCACCAGTTTTGAGTCTACAGTTGGGATATGAACCGTACACTAACATCACAAAATACATCAATGGATCGCGGAGTCCATACTTGAATATTGGATATCCTCAGCAGGTGTTTGTGTACACCGATATTATACAGTATCAACTGGTTGGAGACAGTAAAGTTCCATTATTGCGTATAGCCAGCATAGAAAATGTTAACTATGGTCGAACATACTCTGTTTGTTTCAATCCTATGCATTATTTACCATTGTCAAAATTTTGTTTCAATACAATAGAAATCCTTTTAAAGGACCATGCAGGTCGAAATTTATCATTTCAATCTGGTACAGTGAACATAACACTTCATTTTCAACGGTCATGAAACATCGACAAACAGGTCGTGGAATACCCTATTTTGCTGGTCCTGTGTACCAACAGGGTCACGGTCTTGGGGGATTTTTTCGCGGTCTTTTTAGATATGCTCTACCTATATTAAAACCTGTTGCTAAAACTGTGGGACGTCAGGTATTGCGTACCGGAATGCAAGTTGCTGGTGACATGTTGGAAAATAAACCTATCAAGGAATCAGTTCGTGTAAGAATAAAACAGGCCAAAGAAAATTTACGTGACAAAGCAGAACAAAAAATTAACCAGTTGTTATCAGGTAATGGAAAAACAAAAAGAAAAAAAACAGTCAAAAGAAAAGCTATAAAAATAGGGCCTCCTTCGCTACAGTCACACTCGGCTAAACGTCGTAGACATAGAAAGGACATATTTGATTGAGCGACCATGTCTAACATTCATCCTTGCAGTCAACCATGTTGCACAAGCGATTTTGATTTGTTTTCAGTTCCTATGACACAAACTATAATTGAGCATACAGATAATGTAGAGTATCGACCTATATCTACTTTAACTTCAGGGGGACCTGTAGAATTTCATATTCTAGGTGAAACTGGTGAATTTATTCATCCTGGATACCTTTATCTTTACGTAAAGTGTAAAATTACAAAATCTGATGGTGAGGATCTTGACGATTCAGACAATGTTGCACCTGTCAATAATTTTTTGCATTCTCTTTTCAATCAAGTTGATATTTCACTTAATGACAAACTGATCACATCGTCTTCAGGTTCATACCCCTACAGAGCATATTTTGAAACTTTATTGAATTTCTCTGATGACGCCAAAAAAACACATTTAACATCTTCGCTCTGGTTCAAAGATACACCTGGACAGTTTAACACTCTGGGAAATGGAAATACCGGATATACATCTCGTGCCCAGTTCGCTAAAAACAGTGCTACTTTTGACATGTATGGAAGAATACATGCAGATATTGTAGGACTGGACCGTGTTTTGCCCAATAAAGTGGGAATGCGCGTGAAACTTCATAGAAGTAAAGATTCCTTTTGTTTAATGAATGCTGAAAATTCGTCTTATCTTGTGCATTTAGAAGATGTGACTTTATGGGTTCGGAGAATAACTGTTTCTCCCGATATTGGAATGCAACTCAGTACTAGAATGGAGCGTGAAACAGCTAAATTACCTATCACAAGAGTAGAAACTCTTACTCACACCATTCCTCAAAATATAACTTCTTATAACATAGATAATCTATTTTTGGGTAATGTTCCAAAAGCTCTTGTTGTTGGCTTTGTTTCGAATGCTGCATACAATGGAAAAAACAACTTGAATCCATTTCATTTTGAACATTTCAACATTAACCGGCTACAGCTACAAGTCGGCTCCAAATTTTATCCCTCCACCCCTCTAACACCAAATTTTTCAAAAAATAACTACATTCAAAGCTACTATACATTGTTTTCTGGAACTGGAATGTATTATTGTAATAGTGGAAATTGTATTGCTAGAAAAGATTATCCTCTAGGCTATACCCTCTTCGCGTTTATTCTTTCGCCTACAAACTCTTTGAATGACAATACATGGGACATGGTACGTGATTCGCCTGTTACTCTCAAAATACAATTTGCAAATTCTTTGACGTCATCTGTCACATGTGTTATTTACGCACAATTTGATTCGCTATTTCAGGTGGACAAAAACAGAAATATATATCCCGACTTTACAAAATAGATTTTAGTATCTTTGTGAGTGTTTGCCAGGATGAGATTTGTTATTCATTTCACTGCCTTCCAGGGCAATCAAAGTGAAATTATAGTCAAGGAGCTTGCACTTGTCAATATTGATAACTTTAGTTCGGACTCCTGGATATTTTTACCACCATTTCCGTACTGTGAATTAGAATCGACCTCTACCCAGTTAAACAATTATGCATCTCAAAATTCACATGGTCTTGAATGGAATCATGGGTATATAAAATACAATCAAATAGCCAACATACTGACATCCTACACAGAACATGCTACAGCGTTGTATGCTCATGGCATCGAGCGCTGTGCCTTCCTGGGAGACCTTCTACATCGCACCATCATCAATTTAGAAGACTTGCTTTGTCCGAAGGCTTGCCTGCTTGGATTTCCAGCTGAAAATTGTTGTCATCCATCGCATAGATTCGTCGAATTTCGCTGTGCCTCAAAAGAGTGCAAAGTGTATGCCAAGTACATTCGTTGCTACGAACTAAGAGGCTACCAGTTAGGTGTCATCTCACCATATATACCAACGCCTAGTTTGAATAATATTTATTCAGATATACATACAGTTTGTTCCAGTGAAAAACCGCAAGAGCAAAAATATGTGGACTGACGACATAATTTATATTATACTTCAAGATTGTAAAACTGCTGTTCAATTCGTTGGTGTGTATGCTGATAACCAGTTACCGGTATCAGTAAAATTTCCAGCAGGTTTAATTATTAATACAAGCACAAGTGAAAATATTGATGGTCATTGGGTTGCTGTGTACATTAACAAAAATGGAATTGGTATATATTTCGACTCTTTTGGAGAACCACCCTCCGAAAATGTAAAACGTTTTCTCAACAGAAATACTTACCGTTGGATTTGGAACAATCAACAGATTCAACATTCAGAATCAGTGTTTTGTGGTGTATTTTGTATAATGTTTCTTTACTACTCTACCAATAATTACACAATATTGGATTTTGTCAATTTGTTCAGTAAAACAAACTTTGTAATCAACGACAACATTGTTTTAAATCAACTGAAAATATTGTTATGTTAAAATGTCTACATTTTTGTATATATTATTTTGGTGTTGTATGTACAATTGTAAATATATATATATAGTAGAATAATAAAAATTATATTTCACATATTTGTTTTTTATTTTATACTTTAAAATATTCTTGGAATGAAACAACAAAATTCACAATTAAACTTTATTTTGCATTCATTAATATATACATAAAATTCATTTGCATAAAATCTCAACATATCTGAGATTTGTTATTTCATATTGAACCAAGTAACAAGTCTTTGAACATTTCTAAAAGCACAGCCTGATTGAGAAAATGGTTCGTTTGATGTATGGTAACAACAACATCCACCCTGATACATAACAAGATTTTTTAATGATGGACAGCGCCTTGTATCGAGATCGACAATATTGTCAATATTAAATACATTTTGAATCAACTTTGATTTTTCCAACCCTTTACAGTAAAATATTGTATTTTTCCTCTTTAGCTCACTAAAAAACACCTTCACATGTTTGATATTATAACCTTTCGGTTCTGCAAATAACAAACCATGGTGGTTATATGTTAACCACTTACATTGTTTGTAATCTAAGTCAAACTTTCCAATATCAACAAAAGCATGATATACAATTGTTAAATCTGTTGAGCAAACACAAATTTCACGAATTAGAAAACTATTGTCTTTACTTCTAAAACCTTGCACATCAATTATAAAAGCCATTTTTTTTTCTTTAATGCAACTACTCACAGCAGAAATTGTCCCCGTGATGTATCTCGTTTTGATGTATACACCGAACTAAATTTTGCATTAAATCTCTCTCATCACTTAGAGTCCAAAGCAGCAAATAGGCGTCCGACTCTGTTTCAAGATCGTATTCAATCTCAGGGTGAGTATCCATAAAATGGTAGAAAATGTGAAAAAAATTATCCGGCTCCCTAAGATAAGTTTTTAGGTTGGAAATCTTCCATGTAAAACAACGTTCGCATTCGTCAGCACTTTCAACACTATCACACTCCAAATAATGCTTACTCAAGCACTGGTGAGCCAGTTGATTTGGTGCATTCGTAAAACAACCATCACAAATAACAGCATACTTAGGTACATAAGTATGTAGTCTTTTTAACAGACAATACTTGTCAATGAAGCCAGAAAAGCATCCACAACTTTCGAAAATAATATTTTCGATATCTTCTGTGTCAGCCAGAGCTGAAGCGTTGCGTATGTTCTGACTTGCCATAGTGATATAGTGGACATCTCACATCTTTTATATATATATATACACACTAGGAACTTTCCACATAACTGTCTCTCACAAATAACTTTCCAAGAAGAGAAAATTTTCAGGTCAATAAGCTCCCAACACCGTTACAAGTTGTCACAAATAACCTCCCAACACCATTACAACTTGAACTTTACCAAAAGTTCTCATCACTTGCTCAGTTTAGAAGTAATAACCTCCACACATACATCGCGAAAAAATAGTCCCAACTCACATTTCACTCTTTCACTTAAAAATTCAACACAATTATCAAATATCGGCAGTTCATGTCGCTCTACTTGATCTTTTATATTGGTAATATCCTGACAATTATGATCATTTGAATTATTAGTACAACCATAACAAGTATCCTTAATTGATCCAACACATAATGAAATATAAGACTGGTAATATTCACGTATTTGGGTCTGATATTCACAATACATTTTAGTTATCTTAGATATGCAATCAGACAATCGTAAAAGCTCTGTCCAGGTAGTTAACATCATTGTCATTGGTATTTCCGAATCAAAAATATCCACAAACTGAATAACTTTCTTATTGTACAATTTGCCAAAAGAAAGCATGTATTTTTCACCTAGCAACGCAGACGACAAAACCAACTCTTCTTCACTAGATAAATAATTAGATATATTTCCCCCCAACTCCATCAGTGTACACCATTCTTCCATACACAACACAATTCCTTGGCTGTTGTGGCGAGCAATACGCACACACACAGAAAAATCGTTCTCCACATCAAATCCAACAGTTGCACTCTTGAATGCAGTTTTACTCAAAGGGTAACATACCTCCAACAAGTATTGCTTCCGTGGTTTCCATGTGGAAGAGGACTGGGCACCATTTTCCTCCATGCTGGTTCCAGAGAGCTGCTTTAGCATATTTAACTGCTGCTGCACATAACTATTCCCTTGAAAATTAAGTTTTCTTTTCGCATTCCAAACATTTCCTCCCTGTAGAGATGCAGGTGCTACAGCTGACGTTGCAGTAACTCCTCCCGAACGTGGTGTTGCAGATTTGGACACTACAGATACTTCGGCACCACCAGATCTTTGCACTCTTCTTGACTTGGCAGAACCGCTTTTCTCCATCTTGCTCTTCTCTTTCCTGCTACTTCACGATGAACGTACTAACTGTACAGAACATGTGGTACTTTATATACACCAACCCACATCACTCCCATCAACGTCATAGATTTTTAAATAGCACATAACGGAACATCTTGAGCAGGAAATCTCTCTCTCTCTCTCTTTCTCTCTCTCTCTCTCTCTCTCTCTCTCTCTCTGTGTGTGTGTGTGTGTGTGTTCTCTCTTTCTTATGTCCTCTTTCTCCCTCTCTCTCTTCCTCTGTGTGTGTGTGTGTGTTCTCTCTTTCTTATGTCCTCTTTCTCCCTCTCTCTCTCTCTCTCTCTGTCTTTCTCTGTGTGTGTGTGTGTGTCTCTCTGTGTGTGTGTGTGTGCTTTCTGTATCTCTGTCTTTCTCTGTGTGTGTGTGTGTGTGTGTCTCTCTGTGTGTGTGTGTGCTTTCTGTATCTCGGTTTCTCTCTCTCTCTCTCTCCATCTTTATCTACCTCTCTATATTCCCCTCTTTTATCGCTCTCTCTCTTTATTCCCTTTCTTTGAGTGCTTGGTGTCAAATCTCTACTCTCCCAACAACGCAAAATGTTTTAATTGACTCGAATTCACAATGACTCATATACAGTGTGTTTATAAATGAACGGTGGGGTTTCAAAAATTAATAATACATCTATATATTACCTTACACGGGCAAAACGTACACCGTAAGCAGCAGCAACTGTCCAAGTTTATATAACTTTATTTATATTTGTATAAAGATAGAAATCAAGAGGGGGCAATTGCTCCTCTGTGCCTCCTTGCAGGTGCTCTTGACCGTCTGGAAGAAATAGTGCACGACAGACGTGAAAACTAAATCCATCTTCAGTACCCTTTTGTCTTGCTACTCTTAGATTCTGTAACCTTTCTTTCTATAGTTCAATGTTTGCCCCCTAACCCCCTAGAATTGATTTCCGTACAAGTTTGAGAGCTAATCTCCCCTGCACCCTGTGGTTGCGCCACTGCACCTTCTTCCGCCGTTGTTGCTTTGTGAACTTTCATCTGCTTGAAAATACTTAATTTTCTTCAAGAGCATAATATCGTTTAATAACCGGTGATAAGATTCCTCAACCCTAAATTTCTGGATTAAAGTATAATAATATAGGAGCATGGAAATCTGAAAGGGGGCGAGGATGGCCACATCTCCCCTTTAGAAAACGAATGTCAGCTAAAAGTATATATTTCACGCGTATAATTTGATCCCAGTCATAGTAATGTACATTAATTATTATAATGGGAATGCAGGAATGCGATAATTTCGAATTCAAGTGGTGTTTCTTGAGGGGGCAACACTATTATCTGGTTAATATGCCCCATGGAAAAATACCTTGCTTGTCCCTGCGTCGAAAATATCGGCAGACGTCAATGATTAGGGGGTGGGGCATGTGCCCCCCCCCCTTTGCACCCCGTGCGCACGTCTATGACTACTCATTTCTACACTAGTTGGAAGCTGTATTCAATTTCGAGCCAAAAATGTAATTTTCAAATCAGGATTGTTAAACGTCCACGAACCCATAAATTCTAATGGGTTCTATTGGGTTCCGCAACAACACCGGAACCTTCTTTATCGCACAGTTTTAATTCGGTCCAAGTTGCGTATTCTTTCATTTCAATATGGAACTTAGACAGTCTTTAAATTGATCCGGAAAGAAGGTCCCTGTGCCGTATTTCAATTGATCCGGAGAAAAGGTTCCTGGAACGAATTGAAATATTTTAAACATAAAAAGGCTCTTTACGGTCCAGATCCATTTATGCTTGCTAATATTCCCTGCTGAACCGGAATTGAATTGATTTAAAATTCCTGACCCTTTATCAACCCTGGTTGAAATTCATTTTTTTACAAACAACCATATTTTTAACGGCTATTACACATTAATCCCATACGATATACTGAAAGGTAAGAGACTTGGGCTATTCCTTTTTCTTCCTTGATGTTAAATAGATTATATTCGTCACGCGCCTATAACGTTACTACCTAACATTTGTGAATTGTTCTTTCCTTGTAACGTTAACATCTAACATACTGAATTTATTTACGTTCCTTATGCAGATGGTATGTACCCAACTGCATTTTGTTCCGTTCCGCTACAGTGGTTTACATTTTGTTACATTCCTATGTAACGTTAATTGACCATATTGCCTTTCACTTCATTCCGTTACGGAGGATTGCATTCATTACGTTCCTATGTACCGTTATTTACTACCATGTTGCATTTCGTTACGTTTTTTTGTAACGCTAGTATATACCACAATGCATTTCGTTACTACGTTCCTTGTATCCTTGTAACGGTAGTATATACCATATTGCATATTACGTTATGTTCCAATGTGCTCATTTCGTTCCGTTCCTTTATAACGTTAATATCTACCATAATACATTTTGTAACGTTCCTTGTAACGTCACTCTATAAGATATTGCATTTCGTTACGTTACATGGGTACCAGCAGTTGAACCATACTCTTCCTCCTACAAAATGGAACGTACCGTGTAACGCAAATTGGGTACGTTACGACTCCCTGATCTCAACCCTCTCGATTTTTTCTTCTGGGGAGAAATGAAAACCCTCGTATACGACACACCTGTCACATCAGCTGAGGACCTCGTTGCTCGCATCAACGTTGCCGCCGCGACGGTAGCAGATACACCTGGCTTGTTTGCTCGTACTCGACAATCCTTGATTCGTCGCTGTCATCTCTGCGTAGAAGTAAACGGCAGACATTTTGAAAACCGTCTGTGATTATTGCCCTCGGCAAATACCAGTGAGAACACTCTTGGTATTGTTCCCCACCCCCTTTGTGTGGTGAAAGTGACATCTTCAGTTGGTGTACAGTGACACGCACTGTCTGTGTATAAGACATTGTAGCATTTGTTGTTTGTTGTGTGTGTGGGTGTGTGGGAGGGGGATATTACGTAGTTGTCGCGTGTAAAAATACACGTTGTCGCAATCATCTGATATTGTGTTTTTCTTTCCCTCCTCCTGGTGGAGTAATGTGTCTCTCGTATGCCACATGACATGATTCGTTCATTCCTCGCGTGTAACTGGGGTATGCAACCGTGCTCAACTTTTCGGATTTTGTGTTCCGTGCTCATGTTTTGATGTTTGAGGTCGGGATGTGTTGTCTTGAACGCATTTCTCATTGTCACGGTCCTTCTTGCTGCGTTACATACCTTTTCCATGCATTGTTCTTGCTGGAAATCCCCAATTCCTTTGAGGACTCCATTGCGCATGCGTGCAGTGAACTTTTCATAGTGACTTCCGGACTGAGCACATACGATTCCTTTATGATTCCCTTGGAACCGCCTCTCTATCTGTGATAGTATTCGTCCCAGTCAGGTGTGACGTTCACTTTATCACCTTTTGCGAGGCTCCTTTCTCGGAAACGAAGCCTCAGTCGTAAAAATGGAACTTAGACTTTTTGCTTGTTTTCGTGTGAGGAATCACCTCCCAAGCGTTGTAAACGACCTTTAGAAACACCCTGTATATTCATATATATATATATATATATATATATATATATATATATATATATATATATATATATATAGGGTGTCCCAGAAGTCTTTCCTTGATTACACACTTTATTCATATCCGCTATATGCAATGTAGAGATGTGAAAGTGGTGTTAAAATGTTGGAAAACTGACCAAGTTTATTTCTTGCAGGTTTCAGTAATGTGGCCGTAGTGTAGCAGTGTCAGTGCCAAGGAATTAGGAATTAATGCTCTTGACATCGGGTGGCATCTATCCATACAATGTTTCTTGGACTTGACAGGATTTGGGAAAGATAATTTCAAATTTTTAAATACCAACTTATTGATGGCAAATATTCTAGACGAAAGAATACATTTGAAAGTTCCTCTGCACTGTTATTGGTTACCAGGTCTTGTGATACCAGAGGACATGCTGAGCTTTTCCTGATTTGTGAACATTTCCGGTTTTCTGGGCACTGACACTGCTACACTAGCCACGTTACTCAAACCTGCAACAAAAAAAACTTGGTTAGTTTTCCAACATTTTGGCACCACTTTCACATTTCTACCTTGCATATAGCTGATATGAATAAAGTTTGTAATCAGGAAAATACTTCTGGGACATCCGGTATATATATATATATATATATATATATATATATATATATATATATATATGTATATTATATATATATATATATATATATGTGTGTGTGTGTGTATGTATGAATGTATGTATGTATGTATGTTCCAAGGATGACTATTTTCGGCAGGACATCATATTATTATATCGATTCATCGGGACACATGCAAAGAACTTTAATATAAATTATGTTTCTAAATGTAGTCTGTAGTTTCGTTGGTGAAGAGAGTGTTTGGAAAGTTACTAATTAAGAGTAACTGAATGTCAGATATACCTAACCCCAAAATATATCGGTTACAGTTACTCATTTGAAAATGTAATTCATAGCTACCGTTACTTTAAAAAGTAATGCCGTTACTTTTACCAAGATGAGATAATTGTATTGTTTCGTGTTGCTTTTCATAACCTTTTGACTAATCCTGACGATGTGGATGAGTGATGATTAGATGAAATTGATGAAGGGGCAATCACAGAAGTAGACCTAGTGGCCGGGTACTGAATCATAATTTGGGGCTCGTGGGGCTCGATCGCCTTAATGGATTTCTCTCGTAAGGCGCAGTGTTGCCAACTCCTTACCCGAAAAAATCACCAAGGTTGTGGCGCTCGTCGTAGCTTTTTATGATGTACATTTTGAGGGCAGAGTTGGCAATACTGTGGGTTTACTGTAGCCTTTTATGAGGGGGGGGTTTATTGCCCTCTGTTTACATCTGGCAACACTACCGTAGATTGACAGTGTTGTTAACCTACTGGTTTTTTTTCACTGTAAATTTTCATCAAAGGACCTGAGGGGTCCATGTATTTTTTATGTCTGGCAATACTGTTGGGGGCCTAGTGTTGGCGACACTGTGGGTTTTTACTGTAGCCTTTTATGAGGGGGGTCTATTGCTTTTTGTTTACATCTGGCAACACTACCGTAGTTTGACAGTGTTGTTAACCTACTGGGTTTTTTCACTGAGGCTCGAATCATTATTTGAGGCTCGTCGTAGCCTTTTATGATGTATATTTTGAGGGGCACAGTGTCGGCGACACTGTGGGTTTTTACTGTAGCCTTTTATGAGGGGGGGTTTATTGCCCCCTTCCCCCCCCCCTGTTTACATCTGGCAACACTACCGTAGATTTTTTGACAGTGTTGTTAACCTACTGGGTTTTTCACTGTAAATTTTTATCAAAGGGTCTGAGGGGTCCATGTATTTTTTATGTCTGGCAATACTGTTGGGGGCCTAGGAATAATTGTACAACAATTTGTACCTAATTGTAAAACAACTTGTACCTAATTGTACAACATATACACAGACATAAAAGAGAGAGCCTTCCCGTAACTTACTTCATGTACAATTTATATGTTTTTACAACTGTGAAAAGAAAGCATATGTGTTCTGTATGCATACATTTATTCTTATTTTTCGAAGTTGAATGAAAGCACATGTTTTTACGCTCTCGTAATACTGACCTTGCTCCACTGATTTTAAATTGCTTCCATCCGCTTTTTTTTCTGTGTTATTTCCGTATGCACGCAACATTCGCTTTCAATAGACAGAAGGAGTGTTAGTATAGCAGGCTCCGAGTTTACAATTTATTAAATTAAACAATAATTTATGTAAGAATATACTTGTACTTACCGAACACAAAATAATAAAAAGCACATGTGAATATTTGCGTGTGTTCATGTTATATGACGACTGAGTAAAAAAATAATGTTGACTCCCCGAAAGATAAAAGTTCTTAGTTCGACATCAGATGCATGCAAATTTTATGTTTTGCTCTCCAAAATCTTGATTTTTATGTTTGTGCTATTTGTCATACAGCAGAGGAGAAGAGGGGAGAGGGAGGGGAGGGGGTACTATTAGCGCCATCTATTAGCAAACAATAGAAATAAAAAGTAGGGTCAAACTTTTTCAACACCAAAACATTTTAAACGTCCTCGTTTAGTAATACGATCAGCAAAAGACGTTTAAAAGAGTACTCTTAGTCGATAAAGCTAATTGCTAGGGCCCCTATATTGCTAAAATGTTCTTTGATTTGCATATTTCTCATACCGCCATATGTTGTTCTAGTTGACTTCTTCCAAAAAAATGCTAATTAGCGAGAGTTAATTAAGCAAGGCAAGTAAAAGAAGCAAATAGAACAACATATGGCGGCGTGAGAATATGTAAAAAATTCGATTCAGAGGTGGATCGAATTAAAATTGGGGGATATTTTGCATTTTTTCCCTATAATGTACAAAACATTTACCGTACATAATCTTTTCTATTTACAACAGTATAAAATAAGAGGAATGTGTGACAATATCCATATTAATTAGAAAGGTATGTTGTATGCTAGGTTAGCTAATTGTGTCTTCTACAGCTTCACTGTATAGAGGAAAGATGGAAAAAGAGAGCTCTACAAAAACTGGTGCTCTTAACAATATTGTAGGTCCGTGAAAATTATATATAAATAAGGCATAAGCGTATTATCTGCTTTCATGTCAGATTTTCCCAACCTGTGAGCTGTAGTGTTTAGGTGACAAGCGACCTGCTCAAATATGATACTGTCGACAATATTGTACGCCCCGTGAAAATTATATATAAATAAGGCATAAGCGTATTATCTGCTTTCATGTCAGATTTTCCCAACCTGTGAGCTGTAGTGTTTAGGTGACAAGCGACCTGCTCAAATATAATACTGTCGACAATATTGTACGCCCCGTGAAAATTATATATAAATAAGGCATAAGCGTATTATCTGCTTTCATGTCAGATTTTCCCAACCTGTGAGCTGTAGTGTTTAGGTGACAAGCGACCTGCTCAAATATGATACTGTCGACAATATTGTACGCCCCGTGAAAATTATATATAAATAAGGCATAAGCGTATTATCTGCTTTCATGTCAGATTTTCCCAACCTGTGAGCTGTAGTGTTTAGGTGACAAGCGACCTGCTCAAATATAATACTGTCGACAATATTGTACGCCCCGTGAAAATTATATATAAATAAGGCATAAGCGTATTATCTGCTTTCATGTCAGATTTTCCCAACCTGTGAGCTGTAGTGTTTAGGTGACAAGCGACCTGCTCAAATATAATACTGTCGACAATATTGTACGCCCCGTGAAAATTATATATAAATAAGGCATAAGCGTATTATCTGCTTTCATGTCAGATTTTCCCAACCTGTGAGCTGTAGTGTTTAGGTGACAAGCGACCTGCTCAAATATCATACTGTCGACAATATTGTACGCCCCGTGAAAATTATATATAAATAAGGCATAAGCGTATTATCTGCTTTCATGTCAGATTTTCCCAACCTGTGAGCTGTAGTGTTTAGGTGACAAGCGACCTGCTCAAATATCATACTGTCGACAATATTGTACGCCCCGTGAAAATTATATATAAATAAGGCATAAGCGTATTATCTGCTTTCATGTCAGATTTTCCCAACCTGTGAGCTGTAGTGTTTAGGTGACAAGCGACCTGCTCAAATATCATACTGTCGACAATATTGTACGCCCCGTGAAAATTATATATAAATAAGGCATAAGCGTATTATCTGCTTTCATGTCAGATTTTCCCAACCTGTGAGCTGTAGTGTTTAGGTGACAAGCGACCTGCTCAAATATAATACTGTCGACAATATTGTACGCCCCGTGAAAATTATATATAAATAAGGCATAAGCGTATTATCTGCTTTCATGTCAGATTTTCCCAACCTGTGAGCTGTAGTGTTTAGGTGACAAGCGACCTGCTCAAATATAATACTGTCGACAATATTGTACGCCCCGTGAAAATTATATATAAATAAGGCATAAGCGTATTATCTGCTTTCATGTCAGATTTTCCCAACCTGTGAGCTGTAGTGTTTAGGTGACAAGCGACCTGCTCAAATATAATACTGTCGACAATATTGTACGCCCCGTGAAAATTATATATAAATAAGGCATAAGCGTATTATCTGCTTTCATGTCAGATTTTCCCAACCTGTGAGCTGTAGTGTTTAGGTGACAAGCAACCTGCTCAAATATCATACTGTCGACAATATTGTACGCCCCGTGAAAATTATATATAAATAAGGCATAAGCGTATTATCTGCTTTCATGTCAGATTTTCCCAACCTGTGAGCTGTAGTGTTTAGGTGACAAGCGACCTGCTCAAATATAATACTGTCGACAATATTGTACGCCCCGTGAAAATTATATATAAATAAGGCATAAGCGTATTATCTACTTTCATGTCAGATTTTCCCAACCTGTGAGCTGTAGTGTTTAGGTGACAAGCGACCTGCTCAAATATAATACTGTCGACAATATTGTACGCCCCGTGAAAATTATATATAAATAAGGCATAAGCGTATTATCTGCTTTCATGTCAGATTTTCCCAACCTGTGAGCTGTAGTGTTTAGGTGACAAGCGACCTGCTCAAATATCATACTGTCGACAATATTGTACGCCCCGTGAAAATTATATATAAATAAGGCATAAGCGTATTATCTACTTTCATGTCAGATTTTCCCAACCTGTGAGCTGTAGTGTTTAGGTGACAAGCAACCTGCTCAAATATCATACTGTCGACAATATTGTACGTATATTGTATTGTATAGGAGACTAGAAGCATATAATTTGGCGAAAAAAAAACCCAAGTAAGGTCATAGAAAATAGTTAAAAAAAAAAGTGAACAATTATATTTTGCATTGCACAGCATTAGGTATTAAATAACATACCCCCAAAAAATCTCTGTATTATGCGTTCTGAAAAAAATTGCCCTACGTGCCAAATTGCTATGTCAAGTAAACATTTTCAAAGGCACTGTCGTACTTGTGTGCCGGGAAAGCGAATATGTGCGACCAAACTGTGCTCTAAGTGTGGAATAAATTTTTCTATTGACAACTTCAAGCGACACCAGCTTACTTGCAAGAGCACTGGAACATCTCTACCGCAACCTTCCAAGCGAATGGTAGAAGTAACCTCCCTCGATACATCGCCACCTACCAAACGCGTCAAGCTGGCGAAGAAAGCAGACCGATTTGCGTTTGAGCATTTATTAGAAGACTTTAACATAACATCAGACAGCTTCTGCGATGTGCGTAGTTTTCTGGAGAGCGAGCGAGCTAAGATAATATCCATCCTCAACGATGCATTGGCTACATACTCCACTAAATTCTATGCTGTGCTATGCTGCAAGTATAAGAAACCGTCTGATGAAATATATAAATTCTTCCATGCCACAAAAGCAAAAACACTGCATCAGGCAGATGTCACTGACCTCGACAGCATCTACGACAAGTTTGTCGAGGAGTTTGTGGCAAAGCACGAGGAGCATCAGGCTAAAGGCTCGGGCGGTTCGCTGTGTGGCGACCCCCACGAACTTCGTCTGAAACTTAGCAAGTTCCTGCCACTGGCAGGGTCTAGCTATATTGCCCTGCCACCCGAGGTTGAAGCAAGGAAAGCTGTTCTCAATATTCAGAACAAAGACACCAAATGTTTCCTCTGGTCGGTGCTGGCAGCATTGCACCCTATACCTAGGGAAAACAATCCACGCCGTGTTAACCACTACACGCAGTATGAGTCGGAACTGGAGGTTGCAATGGCCGGGATTGCCTACCCTGTAGAAGTCTCGCATATTCGCAAGTTTGAGGTTCGTGCTCGTGACTTGTTGGGCCTGCAATTAGCCATCAATGTTTACGGTCTCACCGAGAACGAAAATGAGGTCCACCCCATCCGGGTGAGCAACGTGAGCAACAACAACGAGGTACGAGAAATCAACCTCCTGCTCATCAAGGACGAGACCCATCACCATTACACCCTTATCCGTTCCCTCTCTCGGCTTGTTTCGAGCCAACGGAGCAAAGGCAAAACCCACGTCGAGGTGTGTCGCAGGTGCTTGGCTACATTTCATAATCGAGAACAGCAGGATTACCGGCGCATCAGAGGTCCCAACATTGCTGCTGAGAAGCTAGCTCGCCACATGTTCTACTGTGGTACCAACAAGCCTGCACGAATTATCCTGCCCGAACCTGGTGCAGTAGAGTGCTTTCGCATGCACAGTGCTATGGTGAAGCATCCTGCCTATATTGTAGCAGACTTCGAGGCCTTTCTTCAACCTCTGTCTAACTGCGAGCCCAACCCCGAAACATCCTCTACCATTCCTTTCCATATCCACGAGGCCTCGAGTTACTCCTATATTGTGGTGTGGCGAGACCAACATATTGCCTCCGAGCCCTATGTGTATCGCGGTCCCGACCCGGTCAAACACTTCCTGGAGAGAATCCAACAGGAAACCATCAAGATAGGGAAGGTGCTGCTGGCCCCCAAGCCCATGCTGCCTCTGTCTCCCAAAAACAAGCATCAGCACGAAATGGCTCTAAATTGTCCTGTTTGCAACTCGGTCTTCACTGACGATAACAAAAAGGTCCACCACCATGACCATTATGGGAGCGGAAGCTACATTGGCCCGTGGTGCAACAGATGTAACTTGAGAGCCAGGGACCCGCGCTTCATACCGGTCTTTTTTCACAATGGCTCGGGATATGATTTCCATCACTTGGTTACACATCTAGGGTACGACAATGCGAGAATCAATGTCCTGGCACAGAACGAGGAGCGTTATATTAGCATCAGCAAGTGGGTGCCGATCCCCGACTCAAGCAGCAGCATCGAGCTTCGGTTCCTCGACTCTCTGAGGTTCCTCCAGGCAAGCCTCGATGCTCTTGCTGGGAAGCTCAGAGACGACCAACTAGCCATTACCACATCAAGTTTCCCGAACTTAGATGTCGCACTCATCAGACGTAAAGGGGTCTACCCCTACGAATACGTCACCGACCCTTCCAAGTTCGAAGAAGAGTTGCTGCCTCCCCAGGATAAGTTCTACAGCCAGCTGAGAGGTTCAGGTATTACCGACGAGGAGTACAAGCATGCTCAGTCTATGTGGGTCGAGTTGGGTTGCCGAACTTTCGGTGATTACCACGATGCATACCTGAAGCTTGATGTGACGCTTCTTGCCGATGTGTTCCAGGCGTTTCGGGCGACTGCGATAAACATTTACAACTTGGATCCTGTATATTTTTACAGCCTTCCTGGACTGGCATGGTCGGCCATGCTCCTGCTGACTAAAGTTAAACTTTCACTTATCTTCGATGTTGATATCATGCTTTTCATCGAGAGAGCTATCCGGGGCGGCATGGTCCAAGTGTCGCAACGCTTCGCACACGCCAACAATCACCACATGGCCACTGGTTACGACCCCTCCCAACCATCAAGCTACATCATGTACACTGACGTGAATAATCTTTACGGGCACTCCATGATGCAGCCACTCCCAACAGGACAGTTTGAGTGGGCTGATCCTTTATACCACGACATCGAAAAAGAGTGCGACGAGTTTGGGTTTTTTGCCGAGGTGGACCTTGACTTCCCCGAGAAGCTGCAGGATACATTCTGTGACCTTTCGCCTGCTCCGGAATTCAAGTGTCCACCTGACTCGGATCAACCGAAGCTCGTCATGGACTTGGAGCCCAAAAAGCGTTATGTGCTACACTACCGGAACCTCCAGTGGTTAATGCAGCAAGGGGTCTCGGTCAAAGCAGTTTACCGCGTGCTCTTGTTCAGGCAGTCTCCATGGTTGAAACCGTACATCGAACTGAACACCAAACATCGCACTGATGCCACTTCGGAACTTGATCGCGATTTTTTCAAATTAATGAACAATGCGGTATTTGGGAAGACCATGGAGAATGTGCGAAATCGCGTTGATGTGAGGTTGGTGACGAAGAAAACACAGTGTCGTCGACTTGTTCCAAGCCCGCTGTTCAGGTCTCGAACAATTTACAACGAACAGATGTCTCTGATTCACATGAACCGGGGCAAGGTGCTACTCAACAAGCCCATCTATGTGGGAGCTGCAGTTTTGGATCTGAGCAAGTTGTGCATGTTCGAGACATATTACGGCATACTACGTGCACACTACAACCACAATATCTCGCTCCTCTACACAGACACAGACAGCTTGGTGTACCATGTTCGCACGGCCGATGCGTATGGTGATATGGCCAAAGTTCCAGCTCTTGTCAAGCTCTTCGACACATCGGGCTATCCCCAGCTAAACCGGTATGGAATTCTGCCCCGGAACAAAAAAATACCCGGCAAACTCAAGGACGAGAAAGACGGGGATGTGATTGTGGAGTTTGCTGGACTTCGTGCCAAAGCCTATGCGATCCGGGCTGAGGGTTCTGTAACAAAAAAGGCAAAGGGTGTAAGCAGGCAAGTGGTTCGGGAGCACCTCAAGTTTGAGGATTACCTCGAGTGCCTCAGAACAAAATCGCCCATTCTACAAAAAGAGCATCGTATCCAAAGCGTCGATCATGTGCTTACAACTAATATTGTCAGGAAAGTTGCTCTGGATGCACACGACGACAAGAGGTGTATTCTTGAATGTGGGGTCCATACACTTCCGTGGGGCCACTATCGCCTCCAAACTAGTAAGACCTGCCCAGAGTGTAACAAAAAGTAATAGGCAATGCGAAAAAAAAACAATTTTAATTTACTTCCACTTCCTCGATTACATGCATGCATGGCACAGCAAAATTAAACTTCTGGAAACTGCTAATTGCAATTTGTACTTATATATATAAAATTCCACATTTCTTATTGTGTGCTATTTTTTTTTATTTATTTAAAACTGTTCAGTTACTCTTTCATTCTTGACGTCATACACAAATGTTTTCTCTGCAATAAGAATGACACTGCACAGAGTATCTGCAGGCAAGGCATCGTGGAACTCGCATACAATCTTGATGTTGGTACGATCGTTGACCACCACTTGCTTCCTCTTAGATGTGTTGATGACGGTCATGGGTCTCCGTGCTTTGAATTCGCTTGGCGTGTAGTACATGTCCACGCTTCCCTCGGTCACGCGCTTGTAAGCCGAAAACGCTTCGTAAAGTTTGAGATAATCGTCTTTGGTCATGTCGAGGTTGTAATTCTCGCGCGGGAACACTTCGTTGCGTCCATTCTTGAGATAAACGTTCTTGATTTTGCAGTCGTCGAACTTGCTGGAATCTTTCTCCTGGTTGTTATCGCGCCCGGTCTGAAAAAGCACTACGACGAAATCTGGCATGTCGAACTGTATGTTGTTGAACTGCGTCGTCACGTCGAATTCCATGTGACTTCCCGACGCCATCTTCTGCACGCACTGGTAACCGTGAAAGTGAATCGGCACCTGCGGACTTTTCAAGATCTCCGCTTTGTACTTGAGGGCGTAGTTCGTTTCGTATTCCACCACCGGCATTCTCAATTCCATGCTCCGGATGACACATTTCGCTGCTTCGGGTAAAGTGTTGGCTATCGGCGTGGTGCCATCCGGACCCAAAGTAGCGTATCGCATCAGTGCGTCGTTGTCGTTGGCCGCTCTTCGAAACGTAACCCTCAGTCCTCCCTTCCACATGATCTCCTTGTAGTCCGAGAAGAAACCAGGCAGCAGACGCATGGGAAAGAGCACCGTGTGACTTTTCGTCGATATTTTGGCCCCGGCTTCGAATCCCCCGGCCTGGTAGTACGCTGCGTCCGTTTTGGATAATTTCAACGTTCCCACCGCCGTCGACGTGATGCCTGGATAATCTATTCTGTCGATGACGGTGTTGTGTTTCCTCACCTCCACCTGCGAGAACAGGTGAGGCACGAAGTTGTCCACGAGTATCAAGTTTGCTGCTGCGGGAAACGCGTCTCCGCTTTCCTTCTTCACCACGTCGAATTGAAGGTAGAGGTCCGCTCTGTGAGGATGAATGAACCCGTCGCCTACGTCCACGTCGTATTCGATCTCCCTGTTCGCTTCGTTCAGATTGGCGAACGTGCGACGGTTGGGAGGGAAAGATTGCAATTCGTAACTTTCGATTTGCTCCATTTTACATGTATGGTTATTTATTATACGTTGATCTCCACGATGGCCGTCGTAGTGGCACCTGCGAAATCCACCACGTCTCCTTTCTCGTTCGTCACCACCAACTCTATGTCGTCTATGCGGTTGCGGCATACTGGAAAATAGATCGGCGAAGAGGGCGTGTAGATGATCGGTTCCATGAACTCGGAACTTGGTTTGAAAGTGGCTATGATTCCCGTCTGCTTGTGACTTCCTAACAATCCGTCCGAAGATTTCGTGATCATGCCTTCCGCCACGTTACAGTGTACGTTCAGAGTCTCTATGGCCAAGAATTTAGGAATGTTGGTTGCCACGTGCTTGATGCCAGCTTCGAGTTTTGTGTCGTTCTCGAAACCTAAAAGTTCTCCCATGGTGCCCAGGTCCACGGTCTCCGTCGCGGATAGGATTTCCACTCTGTGCGTGACCGAATTTTGAGAAAGGTACGTGCCTTTGGGTAACTGAGCTTGCAAAGTGGAAAGATTGTATTGTCCTGGCGTGACGACGATGTGTTCGCTTCCGACGCTAATTTTGTTGTTGTGATGCGTGACGTTAGGTATGAGGTACATGCTGTAGAATGCACGCAGAGCCACGGATTTAGGATAGACGATGTCGTCGTGCAGCGTGAGTTTCAAGATTGAAGATTCGCTCGTGAGATGGAACACGCCCATCCTAGTGATGCTGTTTGAGGTTCCACAATGCTTTCTGGAAATCCTCGATCGTAGGGTTATTTATTTTAGAGAGAAACGCGAGCACGGAGAGGCAGAGATGACCGCAGTTCACGTCTCCGAAATTTTGAATGCGTTCGTCGTTGTAGTATATAGAGGTTTTGTTCGTTTTCAGATAATAAATTAAATTTGTAGGTGGAACACCTCCGAAAGAATCGAAAACGAATGCTTTATCATCGTTTTTGTGGTAACATATCCAATGCGTGCCTGGATTTTCTTGACCGTCCAAGTTGACTACTCCGCATTCTCTTCTTTTGACGCTTGAAGGTAACGAGTCGGACATGAAAACTCCTCTGAAGTGTTTGATTTGTAACGGTTCGATCAGAGATTCAATGTCTCGGTTGGTGAGTGCTTCTGTTTCTTTTTTTTAAACTTTCTCATCACGCCCTTCCCCTTTTTCTTCTCCATGGCCAGGTTGTGACGTTTCTGTTCTTCCAACTCGGCCTTGTTCTTCTTCGAGTCGATGACGGTTTTCGCGATGGCGGCACTTCCGCCGGCCAAACTTCCAACGGCCCCCAATGCTGCTAGGATGGCCGGGATGCTGAATATGAAACCTCCGACCTTTTGCTGTTTCCGCGAACGCTGCAATCTTTTCAATTGAGGTGTGCTGAGCAGCAATTTCATTCCGTGTCCTTTCGACAAGCAAGAACGTTTCTTCTCGCATTGTTTCTTGGTGAGTAACCCATCGAGGGCACCTAGATTTTTAAGATTGGAGTATGGTATCTGGTACACGACACCCTTGGGCTTCATGTTGATGCTCTATGTGTTATTTTCACGGTATGTTATTTATATATATATTCTGAGATTTTTTCTTGTGTAGTTTTTTTACGGTGTTATTTATATACCCCACCCCAATTTTTGTTTCGTGTTCATGGCGATGGTGGTACCCAGTGCGGCGACCCGTTCACCCAGCGATGCGTCTCTGCTCACGAACCTTTCGAAAGCTGCATGCTCCAATTTTCTGTCTGCTTCGTGACGTGCGTCCAGATCCGTCTGCGTGGTGTTTTAGGCGATGTCGTGATCTTTGCATGCCGCGTCCAACGGATTCACACCCTTGTCTCCTCTCTCCAATCTTTTCCCGAGTTTGGTACCCGGTCCGCAGTACTGGTAGCCAGGTAGATGCATCTCGAAAGGTAACTTGTTGATGATGTCGTTCACGAGCCTCTTTCCTTCGCCAACGTTCCAAAATTTCGGAGGCAGCGTGTTGATGATTTTGATCAGGTAACCTATGCCCTTGTCGTCGTTCACGATGAAGTTGGAAAGTTTCGTGCTGATCATGTCCACGATGCCAACCTTCTCGTTGTAGAAATTACGGTTGCCTGCATTCTCTTCGCCGGCTATCACCAACAATCGGTCCACGAGCTTCCTCACGTCGTCCACCCAAACGAATTCTTTGGGTAACGTGTTGTAGCGTTTGACGCCGCTGCCTGTTTTGACCTGGTTCCAAATCGGTTTGATGAGATTCCTGTACTTCTCGCCGCTGCTCGATTTCACCCTATTCTGCGAGGCGTCGTTGTTCTGGTACAAGGCATCCGTCATGATCAGAATTTCCTTGTAACTTTGGTAATCTTCGTCGGTGTAATCTTTCGGCTGCTTTCTGGCGACAAGTTCCCACAGTCCCACCGTACCCGGATACCTGTTCCAACTATCCTTGTCGCCTAAATTAATTTTAATGTCGTTGCCTTCGAAGGTCACCTTCGATTTCCCAATCTTCCACACCACACCGCCGCCTTCGCTGGTTTCCATGCTGGGATACAATCCGAACACTTCATCCTTGTCGAATTTCCCCGTACTCAGGTAGTCTCGTGCCAAAGGTCCCAACTCGATTTTATCCGAAGACGTGCTGCCTATGGCTCGACGTCGTGCCGGTGCATCCTTCAGTTCGAACGGTGTCGAAGGAATGCTCGAAATAGGTGTGGGTACGGCGTAACTTTTAGCTGCGAGCGGTACGAGTTCATTAATCAAATTTTTATTTTGTTCCGTGACACTTTTAATTTCTTTACCTAGACTGCTGATGGCATCGATCACGGGTTGATCCTGACGTTTCTTCTCTTCGTAGAATCCGCGATTCTCGGATTTCCAACCTTTGAAGCGTTTCGCGAGGTAATCGCGAAGCTTGAGATTTTCGTCCTCAATTTTTCGTTTCGTCATAATGTTTATTTATATACATCGTTTCTCACAACGTTGCAACGTTTAGAAAGTCGTTGATTTTGTTTCTGTATTTTCCGTCGTTGGGTTTCCTCGTCATGTCGATCGTCGCGAATCCGAAATCGTCACCGTTCCAGCAAGTAGAACAGCAGCCTTCCGAAAATTGATTGTAGTTCATGTCTCCGCCTACGTAGTCATCGTACGCATGCTTGAGGTTGGTGTGATCTTGACGAAACAAACATATGAAATTAGCGTTGTCGCGCACTAACTGTTTTGGAATTTTGGAAAACGTTTGAGCTAGGTAAAAACAATCCATTCCTTTGTGACGACCTTGCGTGAAAAAATTGCGAATTTCATTTTCATTCTCCAGGATGGCGTCGTCGAACACAACGACTGAATTTTCACGACAATTGTCGAGTGGTTTTATTTCCGAGGCGAACGTTGCAATGTCCAGACCATCGTACAGTTTCATCAGTTGCTGGTATTTGGATTGCTCCAAACTTTTCGAGAACACGTACAGGTGCCTGTTCTTCCAATCTAACCAATTCGGTGCGAGGAGAAAATTGTCCACGAGCAGTGTCGTTTTCCCACACCCCGAAGGACCTACGATCAGACAGCGGATGCTGTCGGGAAGCAACTCACCGTTCTTTTTCTTCGTTTGACTTTCCGGATCCGGTAGACGCTTCACCACGTTCCACGTACTCACAAGATCACTTCGTTCGCGTCGATCCAACTCTTTTCCGGAAGTCCCAGCCATTTGACAAACAGTTTGTCACCTTTCCTACGCAATACTTTCTCGATGAGGTACGTGTCGGGGTGTTTTGTTTTAGAGAGTTCCTCTTCGTAAAATCTTCCTTTCAAAATCTCGCCGCTACTATCTTTTATTATATACGTGTATCGGTTTCCGGGTAGAACTCGAACCACCGTAAAAAGTTCCGTGCTCCAATTTTTTGTGAATCCCTTCTCGAAGGTGCGTTTGAATTTGCTGATCCTCACCTGGTCTCCAATTTTGTATTTAGCTTTCTTTGTCGTGGGCGTGTACTTTGGACAGTAAACGGTAGAAATTAAACGCTGCTCGTCGGACTTGGTAACGTCGGCTGGCTTCATGCCTATCGTTCTGTGTACCGTATCATTATAGGTGTCGACGAGTTCCGGGAGGATGTCGACCCATTTGTAATTTCCCCGAAGCGTGAATCGTTTTCACATGTGTGTTTTCAAGGTTCGATTGAATCTTTCCACGATGCTGGCTTTGATGTGACTGAAAGTCGAATAATGTCGAATCTTGTGTTTTTGAATAAACTTTTGGAATACGGCGTTGTAAAATTCTTTACCGTTGTCCGTTTGCAGAAACCGTGGTCGTCTGCCGCCGCTTTCGCGAAAAATTAATTTGAATGCTTCCGTGACGCACGATCCTGTTTTCGCCTTCAAAGGTAGAGCCCATGCGAATTTCGAAAATGTGTCTATGACGGTGAGGAGGTACTTGTTGCTCTTGTTCAATTTATGTACGTTTTTCAAATTGCCGCTACTCATCTCCACGAGGTCACTTTGCCAGAGGTCGTCGATGCCCTTGGTTACCACGGCCAAACGTTCGTAGTTGCGGCGTGCAGGTTTATGCAATTCTTCGACGATGGCTTGCCTAGACATTTTTTTGTTTAGAGATTACGTTTCAAGAGAAGCACCAGCGTGATGGGATTCAAAGAGGGCGGCACTTCGCTCGTGTTTTGAATGATCAGCTTATCGCCGGCACTCACGTCGAAAACGGTGAGATCTTCGTCTTCGTGTATTTCATATATGTTGCGCGTTTCGTTCCAACGTGCCAGAGGAATGTTTCCTGCTTTCTGGACACCACGATTCGATATTAAGGTCATGGTGGGAACGCTAGCTTTTCTGCCGTGAGACCAGTACGAAAATTCGTTTATCTGAATTGTCCCATCGAGGAGAAACTTGTAGTACGGATGATAAGGATGCAACATGTACAGTTTGTTACCTTCGACGAACGTGGAGATTCTCTGTTGATTGGGTATGCTGTTGATTTCGATGGCTTGGAGAGAATGCAGTTTAGCGAATTTAGTGTCGACGCCGAGCAGATTACTGTGAACTTGTCCGAGTTTATTTTCGATGGGCAGCAAATGCTCGACTATGGTATCCGTTACGGCAGAAAACGACGGTTTGATTTTCACTTCCACGTTCAACTGCTTGTAGTTTTCGTTGAGTTCTTGCAACTTGGCACCGAAAGAGGCCAGCGTCGATTCCTGCGTGGATTCCAGCACTCCAACTTGATCTCTGATGTTGACGACGATGTTCTGAAGGTTCTCGACTTGATTCAATTTCGAGCTCTTCTCGGTAAGATCGTTCACGATGCTTCGCATCTCTGTAAACTGCGTGTGAAGATCGGCGACGCTCTGCGAAGTGGGCAGCGTCGACACCAGCGAACTAATTTCGTCTCGAATCTGTTCCACGTTCGCCGTTTCCGTTTCTAGTCGTTTCAGCATACGTGATATATTCCTTTTCAAAGCGTGCAATTCTTTGGAGGTGGGGAGATTGGCCACCCTACTCTCGAGATCGCTCAACGAACTTTTGATGTCGCTCGAATCGGATAGTGCCGTCACCGCCGTTTTCAATTTTTCCAAATCTTCGCTCGAAGGCACGCTCGTCCGTAACGATTCCAAGTCACCCTGTATGTTGTCCAGTACGTGATGAAAATGAGCGAGATTCGTTTCGACGTTCAAATTTTCTAAATATTCGATCTTCTGCTGAACCGTGCTCAACGTGTCTTGAATACTCGTCAACGCTCTCGCTTCAGCGTGAATATTTTTAATTTCTTCGTTGATCAATTCCAGAGACGCCTGAAGCGTAGCGATGGTGGTTTGAATGTGTTCGAAATCTTGATACGCCTCCAATTGAATTTTTATGTTCGCGACGCTTTTACCGATGACCTGCAGTTCGTCCGACGATGGTAGGTTCGTCATAGTATCTTCCAAAGTCTGCAACTTGGATTTAATTTCTTCCAACGTGCCGGTGAATTCTTCTTGTAATTTGGAAACGACGACATGCAAGCGTTCTACATCAATATCGTTCACGACGGTTTGAAGTTCAGAGAAATTCTTTTCTATTGCGGAAGTTCGTTCTTCGATTTCGAGTTTCAATTTTTCCAAATCTTCATTTTTCGATTGAAATTGCTGTAATTTGGCCAAATCATTTTGAAGCGAATCCACGCTCAACTGTATATTTTGAACGCTGTCGTAAGAAGGTACGTCGACATAATTTTTTATGAGTGTTTTTAGTTCGGAATCGATTTTCAGAATGGGGTCGAGACATTGCGTTTGGAGCGTGGCGATTTCCGACTCTAAACTTTTTTTTAAGGTTTCCTGCAAAGCAATCAAATCGTTCCTCAACTTCTTAACTCGAATGTCCAACATGAGAATCTCTTCTGCATGGTCTACACGCTTGGTGTTGCCGAAAATGTCATTAGGCATTTTTGGTTAACGGTTATTTATAATAGGATAGACGATTCGTAATTCTACGAAGAGAGGAATAAGTTTGTCGTAATCTCCGAGGAGTTCCACGTACAGGTAATCTCCTGCGGAAACATCGTACGTAATGTTAGAAAGCATCTTGTCGTGCTTGATTCGAAAAATATTCTTGCCGGTAGAAATTTTGATTTCGCCTGCGTTCACCGGATTCACGGTGATTTGAAGTTTCCCGTCGATCGGAATTTCGTAGAAATGTAAGTTGTTATTAAAAACATAAAACATCTTGCCCACGTCCTCATTCAGTTTCGTCCAAATGCTGTTGAGATGAACAATCAGTAAACCATTGAGTTTAGATAACACGGAAGGTAAGAGGTTATTGAAATTTGGCGGTGCAGTCTCCATGTTGATCTGTTTGCGGAAGCCAAAAAGATTCATTGTTCTTGTTAGTTATTTAAGAATACGGTCAAAATTTTTTTTTTTAATAATAAGAGGCAAAGTTTTTTTTCCACATGTATGTAATGCATCACAATACAAGCGCGCGCGCGCGTGCGTGTGTGTGTGTGGCACATCGTTTCCCCGAGAGAGGTTTACAAAAATCACGATATACGGAGTTGGAAAATTACGATATGGCGCATTCGCTTATTACTGTTGCCGGCCATAAATCTCTCTCTCTCTCTCTCTCTCTTCATCTTACAGCAACGTTAACATCTCTATTTTTTTAGTTGGAAGTAAATTGCCAACTAGTTAATAATAATGCTACATATTATACACACACACGCACACACGCACGCGCGCGCGCTTGTGTTGCCATCCACCCACCTCTCTCTCTTTTACAGCAGTACCAACTCTCCTTGTTTAGTATATGTAGGTTGGCAAAAATTGTTTTATGCACTGTAAGCCAAGCCTCAAGCAAGTTGCCAGCTCCTTGCTTGAGGCTAGGTTAGACAAAAAAGCTGTAGGTAAACTATCGGTTGTTTAACTCTTCCCTATCTTTCTCTCCTCTATCTTTTTTTTGTAAAAAGCTATGGCAAAAACAGTAGGTTGGCAACCTTGCTTTATGCACTGTAAACCAAGCCTCAAGCAAAATTGCCAGCCCCTTGCTTTAGGTGGTTAGACCGAAAAAAAACCTTGGTGATTTTTTTTTTCGAGTAAAATATTGGCAATACTGCGAGAAAATAAGACTTATGCCTTACAAAAACAAACCATTAAGAAGCCTCAAGCAAGATTGCCAGTTCCTTGCTTTAGGTGGTTAGACTAAAAAAAAACCTTGGTGATTTTTTCGAGTAAGAAGTTAGCAACACTGCCAGAAAATGGGGCTCATGCCTTACGAGAAAAATCCATTAAGGCGAGCCCCATTTTCGGGTGCGGTACCCGTGCACTTCCACCACTACATCCATGCTCAAGCCGGGATTTTATCCCGGGTTCTTGGATTGCTGGATCGAAAGTAGACAACTTAACCGACTCTGCTGTATTTCCTATAATGTAAAACAAGAAACGACTTGATAAGTACAGGGTTATTCAGAAAGCAGGAGCAGAGTACAAATCTTTATCGTGAACACTTGTAAAAGATACAAACATGGGCTATCCGTCACCGGAGAAAGTAAAAATCAAAGTTTTCATAACCCAGATAGAATTTACATTTGATCCCGTACGATGGTGAATGGAATGTGCCGACTTCCAAGGGGATGTCCTTCTACGTTCCGGGATGTTGGATTGGAAGAGGTGGACACCGTGAACTTGTGAATCTCTGGCGGCCGCTCAGGTCTTCCGACATAACCCCTTGCGTCTTTTATCTATCGGGGTATGGAAAGACACTGTTTACGTCCCAGCTGTACCTGCAAATCTCAATGAACTAAAGCGTCTAATTGTTGCAGCTGCGAAGTCCACAAAGGTAGAAGAGTCGTTGGAACTAAATGAATTATTCTTGCGACGTATGTCGCATGCCTCACGATGATCATATTGAGTGCATGAAACGTTGATTCTTACTCTCTCTGGTGATGCATGGCACAAGTTTGTATCTTTTATCGTGATCCACAATACAGATCTGTAATCTGCTCCTTCTTTTTGAATAACCCTGTATATTGATTGCTTATAAACAGAAAGTCATAGGAACATATGACTTTGTTCCAGTTAAATCCCAGTCAGTGATGTGCCGTAGAATATAAGTTTACGTCTACATGCGTTATCTACGCGTAATCTACACGAAGATTACATTGGCTTATAGTTTACATAGTCTATTGTAGACAGTGCAAACAACAATGTTGTGTGAACATTTTTAAGCCTAGAAACTATAAATTCACATAGTGCAAACTTCAAGCAATAATTAATTACTCCTTGATTCGAAATTTCCCTTTTCTTGTGCTTCCATGCACCTTGTGAAAATAATGTATTACACGGAAGTCAGACCATTTATGCTTCACACTGAACTGACCATGAGAGTCTATTATTACAAAATAAATATTAGTGGATCCTTTTGTACCTACTCTGCTTACCTACCTACTTGACATCGTGCTTAGATTAATTTTAAACATTGAAATACTTAGATCACACCAGAAAAAGGGATAATTTTCGACGTTGAATACTCCAACACAAGCACCTTAATTTCATGGCTTAGAGGCCTTAACTACAATTTCTAGGCTACAACCAGGTGTGTTCTATCACGGCTAAAAACATATATGGTAGTAAATAGTTACATCTGAAATTTGTTATGTCAACACATGTAATTGTAATTAATTCTTGTTCTGTACGTTAAACATTTGTAATTTTAAAACGCGTACAATATTTTGACTTTGTTAACTTAACGGTAATGAAGTGACGACTGCAGCGCCAAATCCCTCGTGTTGGTTCCCAATCTTTTCGCTTTACTGCCTGAATCCACTGATTATTCCGTATCGAATCTCGCCAAAGACGAAAATATAAACATCCGGTGAATAGTCTCTATGCTGAGCCCCATCAGCTCCATCTCAGTACGCCAGTGCTTGACACTGACCACTGCACACCACCTAACATGGAATTTATCCTCGCTTTGTGTAAGTAATGTGCAAGGTGCAATTGTCAAATGCAGTAGCGTGATTTGTACTTTCACAACATTCAAAATGGCCTCAATCTGGCAAGTCCTACTTGATTTCAATGTCATATTCAACCTTCATCAACGCCTTTATACACTGACTATATGGGCTTAACACCTCCCCCTCCGACTTCTCTTCTACAAACAGGACGATGAAAGGACATTCCCACCCCCCCTTGACCGTGGGAGAAAAACGTTTGTGTCATGCGCGTCCAAAGCAGTGCTTAGACATTAATACGAGTTGGTTTTTTGTTCGCAACTTTAACAGATCTTCCACTGATTTGTATCGTTAGGAAAGTAGAATTAAAGCTACATTCCACGATGGACGTGTGACGTTGAATCCTGCGAAGAGAGAATATCAGTTTTCTTTAAGCCTGGGAGCACAATGGCGTTGGATCCCTCCGAGCGTGCCCCTGATTATATTTCTAGCCATGGGTATAAGTACCTGCCCAGAAAGTGTAGTATGAACACACTTTTTCTTCGCATCCTGGGAAACGATGGCAAATAACTGAATATTTGTGACATGAAATAATTGTGTCTTTGTGATCTGCGTTTAAAAGCATGTCAGCTGGGGAGGGGGAATTTCAAACAAAATCTTCAGAAGCGCCGGAACTTTGAACAATCCAGCCAAGTGAGCTGTGTTTTACATTTATTAATGACATTTTTTGTTTTTACATTCATCAAGGTATAGGTAATCGTAAGTCGGTCTCTCTTGTGTCACGCATCGTGGGCCAATTATTCCAGGTGGAAGCCGTATGTCTGGAACGGACAAACGGTACCAATTGTGCCTATACGGTGGTTAGGTGATTGCGAGGAACCTTTTTTGGTTGAACACGTTGAGTGGAGCAGACATACGACTTGCACTATTTTTGAAACTGTTTTCCCTTATTACCTTCATCCTTCCTCTTCTTGGTTGTCTTGGGCTCTACAATTAGTTTGGAATTGCTTCATTGGATTGAGTTGTCGGTTGGTTTGAGTTTGTTCGCTTTCCCACAGGATTTTTGTTTGTTCCATTGGATCATATAACAACACACGGTTGTGGTCTTCTGATATGCATCATGGTCTTCCTGCAACGCTGCTACGACAGCGAGAAGGGGTGAAAACCTTCACCGGAGGTACTAAACGGACGGACGGTCCAAACTCCGAGACGATGCTAGATTCACGAAGTACCAATGATCCAATGCAAACGTCCAGCTATTCCACAAAACACCGACGTCGCAATTCCTAAGAAGGATTACCTCTACCTCAACGTCAACGATCTAGATCACCAATTAAACGAGATACAGGAAATACAGCTCATGCAACCCAACTAAAATCCAAACAACAGGATACCAGCTTATATAACTTCCTGCTCACCAACTACGACACCAAATTCAGCACAGCAAAACATGTGTTCCAACAAACATCTAAGTATGTTCCAAGGGCACAAATTGCACAAATACTGTTCACCCGTAATGGCATCATATTGAAATCACCAGATCCAGACTTTGCAAAACTTATTAGAAACAAAGCTTCTTTTGAAATCTATGGAGCCAAAGCAAACATCCAAACACTAAATGCTTCCATTCAAAAACAACCACCACCACCACATAAATCCCCACTACTATCAGTTGTCATCAGGGGTGTAGAACCTAGTCTAACAGACGAAGAGATTTTTGAGGAACTGGAATGCGAAGGTGTACAAATCCGCAAATGTATCCGTATTCGCAATAACAACGGACCCACATACATGGTGCGGGTCCTAACAGACTCACAAAATGCTGTAGACACCCTACTACACAGTGGAGCATACATATACAGACGCAGGTACAAAGTTGAACCATCCCGTTCTCAACAACCTCTTCCATTGCGGTGCGAAAAATGCCAACAGTATAACAAGCATACTACTGCTGCATGTCCAAATCGAGATAAATGCGGATACTGTTCAGGACCCCATTCAACCAGAGAATGTCAAAACCAAACTGCTGCACCAAAATGTGTCACATGTACGGAAAACCATCCTACATACAGTTACAAATGCAAAGCCAAGCCAGATGCAATACCTGAACACCCTGATCTAACAGTTCCCCTGCGCACCAATGACACTGCTACAGAACCTGACAATTCACTACGACATCCAGTAACAGTGGAAGATCTAATACGTTTCTTCACCCTGACTCTCCAAAATGTGCACCCATTTTTAAGAACGCACATATTAACCCAAGTAACAGCATCTGCAAAAACAATTTTCAACTTGCAACTCCATGCAACATACTCTGGTCCTCATGTGCATTTCCACATATCCCACTTGGAAACTGCGGTTTAAGGTTTTGAATATGGCAGTACGGAATATGTATAATTTTCTATTTTTAAATATCCGATCTGTTTCTAAACGAAAAGCTTTATTGCAACACCTGCTTTTGGAAGAATCTGTTCACTGCTTTGCGCTAAACGAAACCTATCTTGCTCCAAAAATGATCTGTCATATTCCACCATACAACATCTTACGCCACGATGGTCCGCCGGGATTAAGAGTAAACGGCGGCACAGCAATTGGAGTAGATAGAAAATTACCATATCGAACAGTTACCTTCCCACCACACTTCCACTTGCCAGAACATACTGCTAGTACCATCTACTTTCCATCCCGGGTCGTTACATTTGCTACCATCTATGTAAGACCAGGGGAAACTATTCCATACCAATTCTTTCAACATATCCAAACCCTTAGCAAACATTATATCATAGCAGCGGACATCAATTATCATAGTCGAACCATGCAAGACAAAACAAACTTTTTACAATTTCTGGACCAAAACACTACAGCAGAATTCCATGTACTGCCCAGAGCCACACGTCCCATAAGTAACACTACCCCTGACGTTGTTATAACATCAACATCTCTAAGTGCCTGCTTGAACATATCTGTGCTGGATTCCATCGGCAGTGACCATGACCCAGTGAAAATTACCTTAAATCTTGGAAACCGCAATACGAGCAGTACAATACAACCTCGAAAAATCTGGTGTTACAACAAAGCGAACTGGGAGGCATATAGTGAAAAGCTACAGAATGCTTTTTCTCACCCGCATCCACCACCAAACAATTCAGAGGAACTCGATACGGCGGTGGAACATCTTACTGCTCAGATTACCAGTGCGGCAACCACTAACATACCTACGACTACTCTCAATAGTTACAAACCAAAGCTACCTCCGCAATATCTTCACCTAATCACAGCATCACGACGAGCATACAGGGACTACCTCCAGACCAGAAATCCTGAATCCCTTAACTTACACCGTCAATGGCTGCGTACCGTACAAAACTATATAAAAGCTTATAAACAACGTCGATGGATTGAAACGTGCAACCAATTGAGTGATGAAAGCCATCCCACCAAATACTGGAAACGTTTCAAGGTGCTCACTGGACAATCCAGTAGTACTCCTTATCCAATAACAATCAAGGACGCAGCCCTAAACACCGACACTGAAAAAGCTTATGCCTTCGCAAATGTCTTGCAAGACACTTTCACTCCAACACCACAACTAGCTCCAAATCTCCGCCTCCAGACCAAAATTGACAGAGTCACCAACCCCAATAACAGGCAACTGCAACCCAGTAATACGCACACTATTGATCCTACAAATGCTCTAACTGTTCCTATCACAACAGATGATATTATCAATACTGTGCGTAGGAAGAGAAACACTGCTCCCGGATTGGACAATATCACATACGTATTGATTAAACAGGCCCCGCTTGCATTGCTGTCCTTTCTGGCCATTATCTACAATTTTATCCTCCGCACAGGACACTACCCGACAGACTGGAAGATTTCAAAGGTTCTAATGTTCCCAAAGCCACACAAAGATAGTACCAACCCAACAAACTATCGACCTATTCAGCTCACATCAACATTTAGCAAAATATTCGAACGCATCATTGTTCGACGCATACACATGCACTTACAAGCACACAGTTTACTTCCGTCGCACCAAGCAGGCTTTAGACCTCAACACAGTGTCCTTGACAATTTACTAAAACTAACGACTCGCATCACAAATCACTTCAACACATCCAAACCATCCTGTCTAGTACTATTCGACCTGGAGAAAGCATTTGACAAAGTATGGCATACTGGGCTCATCTACAAGCTCCATAAATTCCACCTACCGCTTTCCTATGTCAGATTAGTACACAGCTTCCTAACAAATAGGGTCGCTTATGTCACTGTAAATGGAGCAATGTCATACCCCATTTTCCCTTACTCTGGCGTTCCACAGGGTGCTGCTTTATCACCATTACTCTACATACTATACGTTGCCGATATGCCAAAACCCCCACAAGTTTCTATCTACCAATTCGCTGACGACACCGCATTTCTCGCCTGTTGTTCAACCATCCAAGCTATAAACAAAACTCTCCAACCAGCTATAAACTCCTTCCAAAGATGGTGTGACACATGGCGTCTCACAATAAATGCTCTCAAAACACAAGCATTGGTGTTCCTACAGACAGGCTGTCGCTCGAAGATCCAAAGGAACCCAACATTATTAAACATCAAAATACGGGGAACGCCAATTCTGCCTGCCACCACTGCAAAATACCTAGGAGTCATATTTGACTCCAAGCTAACATGGAAACCTCAATTGCTCAACATCGTCCAAAAAGCTACAAATCGTCTGAGCTTGCTCAAACGGCTAATTGGAACATCCTGGGGACTCAACTCCCAGGTTGTCCTACATACCTACAAGGCTTTCCTTCGACCAGCAATAATTTACGGCCACACTGCATGGATATCAGCGCCAGACTCATTCTATCACAAACTACAAGTTTTGGAAAGACATGCTCTTCGTTTGGCCTTCAGAGTAGTCCTACCAAGTCCTACACGACTACTGTACGAGCGAATAACCTTCCCGGAAATCACAACCCACATCGAAGCCATCCGTCACAAATATATAACTGGTCGAATGAACTCGCACCATCCACAACTTCTCAGCACAATGTACGAAGATGCTCTACACGACTGCCTTCCCACTTACCACTGCACACCATTACAGCATCTTTTAACCATGTATACCTTCCTGATAGATCCACAGCATCCTGATTATCAGCTGTATATAATCCATCATCCTCCGGAACTACGGCACGTGATATATCCAACACATGCCGCACCATAGCAAATTATTACTTTCCTAACAAGTAATTTTCCCACTACTGAATAAATACCATCTAATCGTCTGAGCTTGCTCAAACGGCTAATTGGAACATCCTGGGGACTCAACTCCCAGGTTGTCCTACATACCTACAAGGCTTTCCTTCGACCAGCAATAATTTACGGCCACACTGCATGGATATCAGCGCCAGACTCATTCTATCACAAACTACAAGTTTTGGAAAGACATGCTCTTCGTTTGGCCTTCAGAGTAGTCCTACCAAGTCCTACACGACTACTGTACGAGCGAATAACCTTCCCGGAAATCACAACCCACATCGAAGCCATCCGTCACAAATATATAACTGGTCGAATGAACTCGCACCATCCACAACTTCTCAGCACAATGTACGAAGATGCTCTACACGACTGCCTTCCCACTTACCACTGCACACCATTACAGCATCTTTTAACCATGTATACCTTCCTGATAGATCCACAGCATCCTGATTATCAGCTGTATATAATCCATCATCCTCCGGAACTACGGCACGTGATATATCCAACACATGCCGCACCATAGCAAATTATTACTTTCCTAACAAGTAATTTTCCCACTACTGAATAAATACCATCTAAGTGAACTACCCCCAGAATAAGTAAATCTGTACCACTTCAATACTGAAAACACACTTAGACCATCACCTTGCAAGGGAAAACATTTATGAAAACAATGCACTTACCAAAGAGAAGGTGTAGCCTTCTAAATGGAAAACGAGGACAAAAAAAAAAAAAAAAATTTTACATTTCCATCAAGGTATAGGTAATCGTAAGTCGGTCTCTCTTGTGTCACGCATCGTGGGCCAATTATTCCAGGTGGAAGCCGTAAGTCTGGAACGGACAAACGGTACCAATTGTGCCTATACGGTGGTTAGGTGATTGCGAGGAACCTTTTTGGTTGAACACGTTGAGTGGAGCAGACATACGACTTGCACTATTTTTTGAAACTGTTTTCCCTTACTACCTTCATCCTTCCTCTTCTTTTGTCTTGGGCTCTACAATTAGTTTGGAATTTGGATTCGCTTCTTTGGATTGAGTTGTCAGTTGGTTTGAGTTTGTGCCTCTTTTCCCATAGGATTTGCGTTTGTTCTCTTGGATCATATAAACAACTCACGGTTGTGGTCTTCTGATATGCATCATGGTCTTCCTGCAACGCTGCTACGACAGCGAGAAGGGGTGAAAACCTTCACCGGAGGTACTAAACGGACGGACGGTCCAAACTCCGAGACGATGCTCGATTCACGAAGTACCAATGATCCAATGCAAACGTCTAGCTATTCCACAAAACACCGACGTCGCAATTCCTATGAAGGATTACCTCTACCTCAACGTCAACGATCTAGATCACCAATTAAACGAGATACAGGAAATACAGCTCATGCAACCCAACTAAAATCCAGACAACAGGATAACAGCTTATACAACTTCCTGCTCACCAATTACGACACCAAATTCAATACAGCAAAACATGTGTTCCAACAAACATCTAAGTATGTACCAAAGGCACAAATTGCACAAATACTGTTCACCCGTAATGGCATCATATTGAAATCACCAGATCCAGACTTTGCAAAACTTATTAGAAACAAAGCTTCTTTTGAAATCTATGGAGCCAAAGCAAACATCCAAACACTAAATGCTTCCATTCAAAAACAACCACCACCACCACATAAATCCCCACTACTATCAGTTGTCATCAGGGGTGTAGAACCTAGTCTAACAGACGAAGAGATTTTTGAGGAACTGGAATGCGAAGGTGTACAAATCCGCAAATGTATCCGTATTCGCAATAACAACGGACCCACATACATGGTGCGGGTCCTAACAGACTCACAAAATGCTGTAGACACCCTACTACACAGTGGAGCATACATATACAGACGCAGGTACAAAGTTGAACCATCCCGTTCTCAACAACCTCTTCCATTGCGGTGCGAAAAATGCCAACAGTATAACAAGCACACTACTGCTGCATGTCCAAACCGAGATAAATGCGGATACTGTTCAGTACCCCATTCAACCAGAGAATGTCAAAACCAAACTGCTGCACCAAAATGTGTCACATGTACGGAAAACCATCCTACATACAGTTACAAATGCAAAGCCAAGCCAGATGCAATACCTGAACACCCTGATCTAACAGTTCCCCTGCGCACCAATGACACTGCTACAGAACCTGACAATTCACTACGACATCCAGTAACAGTGGAAGATCTAATACGTTTCTTCACCCTGACTCTCCAAAATGTGCACCCATTTTTAAGAACGCACATATTAACCCAAGTAACAGCATCTGCAAAAACAATTTTCAACTTGCAACTCCATGCAACATACTCTGGTCCTCATGTGCATTTCCACATATCCCACTTGGAAACTGCGGTTTAAGGTTTTGAATATGGCAGTACGGAATATGTATAATTTTCTATTTTTAAATATCCGATCCGTTTCTAAACGAAAAGCTTTATTGCAACACCTGCTTTTGGAAGAATCTGTTCACTGCTTTGCGCTAAACGAAACCTATCTTGCTCCAAAAATGATCTGTCATATTCCACCATACAACATCTTACGCCACGATGGTCCGCCGGGCTTAAGAGTAAACGGTGGCACAGCAATTGGAGTAGATAGAAAATTACCATATCGAACAGTTACCTTCCCACCAAACTTCCACTTGCCAGAACATACTGCTAGTACCATCTATTTTCCATCCCGGGTCGTTACTTTTGCTACCATCTATGTAAGACCAGGGGAGACTATTCCATACCAATTCTTTCAACATATCCAAACCCTTAGCTAACATTATATCATAGCAGCGGACATCAATTATCATAGTCGTAGCATGCAAGACAAAACAAACTTTTTACAATTTCTGGACCAAAACACTACAGCAGAATTCCATGTTCTGCCCAGAGCCACACGTCCCATAAGTAACACTACCCCTGACGTTGTTATAACATCAACATCTCTAAGTGCCTGCTTGAACATATCTGTGCTGGATTCCATCGGCAGTGACCATGACCCAGTGAAAATTACCTTAAATCTTGGAAACCGCAATACGAGCAGTACAATACAACCTCGAAAAATCTGGTGTTACAACAAAGCGAACTGGGAGGCATATAGTGAAAAGCTACAGAATGCTTTCTCTCACCCGCATCCACCACCAAACAATTCAGAGGAACTCGATACGGCGGTGGAACATCTTACTGCTCAGATTACCAGTGCGGCAACCACTAACATACCTACGACCACTCTCAATAGTTACAAACCAAAGCTACCTCCGCAATATCTTCACCTAATCACAGCATCACGACGAGCATACAGGGACTACCTCCAGACCAGAAATCCTGAATCCCTTAACTTACACCGTCAATGGCTGCGTACCGTACAAAACTATATAAAAGCTTATAAACAACGTCGATGGATTGAAACGTGCAACCAATTGAGTGATGAAAGCCATCCCACCAAATACTGGAAACGTTTCAAGGTGCTCACTGGACAATCCAGTAGTACTCCTTATCCAATAACAATCAAGGACGCAGCCCTAAACACCGACACTGAAAAAGCTTATGCCTTCGCAAATGTCTTGCAAGACACTTTCACTCCAACACCACAATTAGCTCCAAATCTCCGCCTCCAGACCAAAATTGACAGTCACCAACCCCAATAACAGACAACTGCAACCCAGCAATACGCACGATATTGATCCTAATAATGCTCTAACTGTTCCTGTTACAACAGACGACATTATCAATACTGTGCGTAGGAAGAGAAACACCGCTCCCGGCTTGGATAATATCACATACGTATTGATCAAACAGGCCCCGCTTGCATTGCTGTTCTTTCTGGCTATTATCTACAATTTTATCCTCCGCACAGGACACTACCCGACAGACTGGAAGATTTCGAAAGTTCTAATGTTCCCAAAGCCAAACAAAGATAGTACCAACCCAACAAACTATCGACCTATTCAGCTCACATCAACATTTAGCAAAATATTCGAACGCATCATTGTTCGACGCATACACATGCACTTACAAGCACACAGTTTACTTCCGTCGCACCAAGCAGGCTTTGGACCTCAACACAGTGTCCTTGACAATTTACTAAAACTAACGACTCGCATCACAAATCACTTCAACACATCCAAACCATCCTGTCTAGTACTATTCGACCTGGAGAAAGCATTTGACAAAGTATGGCATACTGGGCTCATCTACAAGCTCCATAAATTCCACCTACCGCTTTCCTATGTCAGATTAGTACACAGCTTCCTAACAAATAGGGTCGCTTATGTCACTGTAAATGGAGCAATGTCATACCCCATTTTCCCTTACTCTGGCGTTCCACAGGGTGCTGCTTTATCACCATTACTCTACATACTATACGTTGCCGATATGCCAAAACCCCCACAAGTTTCAATCTACCAATTTGCTGACGACACCGCATTTCTCGCCTGTTGTTCAACCATCCAAGCCATAAACAAAACTCTCCAACCAGCTATAAACTCCTTCCAAAGATGGTGTGACACATGGCGTCTCACAATTAATGCTCTCAAAACACAAGCATTGGTGTTTCTACAGACAGGCTGTCGCTCGAAGATCCAAAGGAACCCAACATTATTAAACATCAAAATACGGGGAACTCCAATTCTGCCTGCCACCACTGCAAAATATCTGGGAGTCATATTTGACTCCAAGCTAACATGGAAACCTCAATTGCTCAACATCGTCCAAAAAGCTACAAATCGTCTGAGCTTGCTGAAACGGCTAATTGGAACATCCTGGGGACTCAACTCCCAGGTTGTCCTACATACCTACAAGGCTTTCCTTCGACCAGCAATTATTTACGGCCACACTGCATGGATATCAGCCCCAGACTCATTCTATCACAAACTACAAGTTATGGAAAGACATGCTCTTCGTTTGGCCTTCAGAGTAGTCCTACCAAGTCCTACACGACTACTGTACGAGCGAATAACCTTCCCGGAAATCACAACCCACATCGAAGCCATCCGTCTCAAATATATAACTGGTCGAATGAACTCGCACCATCCACAACTTCTCAGCACAATGTACGAAGATGCTCTACACGACTGCCTTCCCACTTACCACTGCACACCATTACAGCATCTCTTAACCATGTATACCTTCCTGATAGATCCACAGCATCCTGATTATCAGCTGTATATAATCCATCATCCTCCGGAACTACGGCACGTGATATATCCAACACATGCCGCACCATAGCAAATTATTACTTTCCTAACAAGTAATTTTCCCACTACTGAATAAATAACATCTAAGTGAACTACCCCCAGAATAAGTAAATTTGTACCACTTCAATACTGAAAACACACTTAGACCATCACCTTGCAAGGGAAAACATTTATGAAAACAATTCACTTACCAAAGAGAAGGTGTAGCCTTCTAAATGGAAAACGAGGACAAAAAAAAAAAAAATTACATTTCATCAAGGTATAGGTAATCGTAAGTCGGTCTCTCTTGTGTCACGCATCGTGGGCCAATTATTCCAGGTGGAAGCCGTAAGTCTGGAACGGACAAACGGTACCAATTGTGCCTATACGGTGGTTAGGTGATTGCGAGGAACCTTGCTTGGTTGAACACGTTGAGTGGAGCAGACATACGACTTGCACTATTTTTTGAAACTGTTTTCCCTTACTACCTTCATCCTTCCTCTTCTTTTGTCTTGGGCTCTACAATTAGTTTGGAATTTGGATTCGCTTCTTTGGATTGAGTTGTCAGTTGGTTTGAGTTTGTGCCTCTTTTCCCATAGGATTTGCGTTTGTTCTCTTGGATCATATAAACAACTCACGGTTGTGGTCTTCTGATATGCATCATGGTCTTCCTGCAACGCTGCTACGACAGCGAGAAGGGGTGAAAACCTTCACCGGAGGTACTAAACGGACGGACGGTCCAAACTCCGAGACGATGCTCGATTCACGAAGTACCAATGATGCAATGCAAACGTCCAGCTATTCCACAAAACACCGACGTCGCAATTCCTATGAAGGATTACCTCTACCTCAACGTCAACGATCTAGATCACCAATTAAACGAGATACAGGAAATACAGCTCATGCAACCCAACTAAAATCCAAACAACAGGATAACAGCTTATACAACTTCCTGCTCACCAATTACGACACCAAATTCAATACAGCAAAACATGTGTTCCAACAAACATCTAAGTATGTACCAAAGGCACAAATTGCACAAATACTGTTCACCCGTAATGGCATCATATTGAAATCACCAGATCCAGACTTTGCAAAACTTATTAGAAACAAAGCTTCTTTTGAAATCTATGGAGCCAAAGCAAACATCCAAACACTAAATGCTTCCATTCCAAAACAACCACCACCACCACATAAATCCCCACTACTATCAGTTGTCATCAGGGGTGTAGAACCTAGTCTAACAGACGAAGAGATTTTTGAGGAACTGGAATGCGAAGGTGTACAAATCCGCAAATGTATCCGTATTCGCAATAACAACGGACCCACATACATGGTGCGGGTCCTAACAGACTCACAAAATGTTGTAGACACCCTACTACACAGTGGAGCATACATATACAGACGCAGGTACAAAGTTGAACCATCCCGTTCTCAACAACCTCTTCCATTGCGGTGCGAAAAATGCCAACAGTATAACAAGCACACTACTGCTGCATGTCCAAACCGAGATAAATGCGGATACTGTTCAGGACCCCATTCAACCAGAGAATGTCAAAACCAAGCTGCTGCACCAAAATGTGTCACATGTACGGAAAACCATCCTACATACAGTTACAAATGCAAAGCCAAGCCAGATGCAATACCTGAACACCCTGATCTAACAGTTCCCCTGCGCACCAATGACACTGCTACAGAACCTGACAATTCACTACGACATCCAGTAACAGTGGAAGATCTAATACGTTTCTTCACCCTGACTCTCCAAAATGTGCACCCATTTTTAAGAACGCACATATTAACCCAAGTAACAGCATCTGCAAAAACAATTTTCAACTTGCAACTCCATGCAACATACTCTGGTCCTCATGTGCATTTCCACATATCCCACTTGGAAACTGCGGTTTAAGGTTTTGAATATGGCAGTACGGAATATGTATAATTTTCTATTTTTAAATATCCGATCTGTTTCTAAACGAAAAGCTTTATTGCAACACCTGCTTTTGGAAGAATCTGTTCACTGCTTTGCGCTAAACGAAACCTATCTTGCTCCAAAAATGATCTGTCATATTCCACCATACAACATCTTACGCCACGATGGTCCGCCGGGATTAAGAGTAAACGGCGGCACAGCAATTGGAGTAGATAGAAAATTACCATATCGAACAGTTACCTTCCCACCAAACTTCCACTTGCCAGAACATACTGCTAGTACCATCTATTTTCCATCCCGGGTCGTTACTTTTGCTACCATCTGTGTAAGACCAGGGGAGACTATTCCATACCAATTCTTTCAACATATCCAAACCCTTAGCAAACATTATATCATAGCAGCGGACATCAATTATCATAGTCGTAGCATGCAAGACAAAACAAACTTTTTACAATTTCTGGACCAAAACACTACAGCAGAATTCCATGTACTGCCCAGAGCCACACGTCCCATAAGTAACACTACCCCTGACGTTGTTATAACATCAACATCTCTAAGTGCCTGCTTGAACATATCTGTGCTGGATTCCATTGGCAGTGACCATGACCCAGTGAAAATTACCTTAAATCTTGGTAACCGCAATACGAGCAGTACAATACAACCTCGAAAAATCTGGTGTTACAACAAAGCGAACTGGGAGGCATATAGTGAAAAGCTACAGAATGCTTTTTCTCACCCGCATCCACCACCAAACAATTCAGAGGAACTCGATACGGCGGTGGAACATCTTACTGCTCAGATTACCAGTGCGGCAACCACTAACATACCTACGACCACTCTCAATAGTTACAAACCAAAGCTACCTCCGCAATATCTTCACCTAATCACAGCATCACGACGAGCATACAGGGACTACCTCCAGACCAGAAATACTGAATCCCTTAACTTACACCGTCAATGGCTGCGTACCGTACAAAACTATATAAAAGCTTATAAACAACGTCGATGGATTGAAACGTGCAACCAATTGAGTGATGAAAGCCATCCCACCAAATACTGGAAACGTTTCAAGGTGCTCACTGGACAATCCAGTAGTACTCCTTATCCAATAACAATCAAGGACGCAGCCCTAAACACCGACACTGAAAAAGCTTATGCCTTCGCAAATGTCTTGCAAGACACTTTCACTCCAACACCACAATTAGCTCCAAAGCCACACAAAGATAGTACCAACCCCACAAACTATCGACCTATTCAGCTCACATCAACATTTAGCAAAATATTCGAACGCATCATTGTTCGACGCATACACATGCACTTACAAGCACACAGTTTACTTCCGTCGCACCAAGCAGGCTTTAGACCTCAACACAGTGTCCTTGATAATTTGTTAAAACTAACGACTCGCATCACAAATCACTTCAACACTTCCAAACCATCCTGTCTAGTACTATTCGACCTGGAGAAAGCATTTGACAAAGTATGGCATACTGGACTCATTTACAAGCTCCATAAATTCCAACTACCGCTTTGCTATGTCAGATTAGTACACAGCTTTCTAACAAATAGGGTCGCTTATGTCACTGTAAATGGAGCGATGTCATACCCCATTTTCCCTTACTCTGGCGTTCCACAGGGTGCTGCTTTATCACCATTACTCTACATACTATACGTTGCCGATATGCCAAAACCCCCACAAGTTTCTATCTACCAATTCGCTGACGACACCGCATTTCTCGCCTGTTGTTCAACCATCCAAGCCATAAACAAAACTCTCCAACCAGCTATAAACTCCTTCCAAAGATGGTGTGACACATGGCGTCTCACAATAAATGCTCTCAAAACACAAGCATTGGTGTTTCTACAGACAGGCTGTCGCTCGAAGATCCAAAGGAACCCAACATTATTAAACATCAAAATACGGGGAACGCCAATTCTGCCTGCCACCACTGCAAAATACCTAGGAGTCATATTTGACTCCAAGCTAACATGGAAACCTCAATTGCTCAACATCGTCCAAAAAGCTACAAATCGTCTGAGCTTGCTCAAACGGCTAATTGGAACATCCTGGGGACTCAACTCCCAGGATGTCCTACATACCTACAAGGCTTTCCTTCGACCAGCAATAATTTACGGCCACACTGCATGGTTATCAGCGCCAGACTCATTCTATCACAAACTACAAGTTATGGAAAGACATGCTCTTCGTTTGGCCTTCAGAGTAGTCCTACCAAGTCCTACACGACTACTGTACGAGCGAATAACCTTCCCGGAAATCACAACCCACATCGAAGCCATCCGTCACGAATATATAACTGGTCGAATGAACTCGCACCATCCACAACTTCTCAGCACAATGTACGAAGATGCTCTACACGACTGCCTTCCCACTTACCACTGCACACCATTACAGCATCTCTTAACCATGTATACCTTCCTGATAGATCCACAGCATCCTGATCATCAGCTGTACATAATCCATCATCCTCCGGAACTACGGCACGTGATATATCCAACACATGCCGCACCATAGCAAATTATTACTTTCCTAAGAAGTAATTTTCCCCCTACTGAATAAATAACATCTAAGTGAACTACCCCCAGAATAAGTAAATCTGTACCACTTCAATACTGAAAACACACTTAGACCATCACCTTGCAAGAGAAGACATTTATGAAAACAATTCACTTACCAAAGAGAAGGTGTAGCCTTCTAAATGGAAAACGAGGACAAAAAAAAAAAAAAAAAAATTTACATTTTTAGCATTATCATTAAAGAATCAGTGACAGGTTGAACTTTCCAGCCTGATCATTAAAAGTGCGTAGTTAGAGATCGATTCGTTCATAGAACTCTCCAGCCTAATTATTGTGGGAGCAGGAAAAGGTTTATTAACCATTTTGCCTTGACTCAACAGGTCGCTAGGTGCCGCGAGTTGATAGCTTCCTGGATATGAAGCCTTGCTCGAAAAGGTTTATTTTACATTTTTAGCTCTCTTTATATTTTTTCGAAATAATAACATATAATCTACCTGATACGTGTTACAGTCCTCTAAGAAACCGTCACGATTCGGGAAAGACATCTGTAAATTGTGTCGGAAATTTTAATGGACTTACTTACGTATTTACTTTGTAAGAAAGTTTTTTCATGATCTCTGATTTGCACTGCCATCTAGAGAGCAAATTAGTAATTTAACTAGTGACCTTCCTGAAAGGCTCTATATATATGGATGGATCTACCGGTGACAGTAAAATAACTATTCTAATATGTGGTCTACTGTACCATCTAACTGCAGCCGGCCCCCGTAGCGAAGTGGTTATCATATCGCGCTACGATGTCAGGGCTCCCGAGTTCGAATCCTGGCCAGGACATGGATATTTGTGAGTGTCCATTTATCAATTTCATCATATCATCACTCATCCCCATCTTCGCAATTAGCCATAAGTGGCACAAGAAGCGAAGTAAAATAAAGAAAATCAATCAATCATATCACTGATATGTATTAGGTGTATCTGGTGTAGTGTGTGTTTCTCCCCGATGCCGCAGTAGTAGCATCGTCGCTTTGTAATCAAAGGGTCGCGGATTCGATACCCGGTGGAGGCACATAGTGGTTGAGATCCCACTTTAAAGTATAGGTTCAGTCTAGTTTAGCCTTACTGTGCATAAAGTACACTTTAAACTCCAACTCTTATCAATCAGTCAATCGGGTGTAGTGGAACCACACGCAAAGGAACGTGCGCAGACCCGCGACTTCTCTGTGTCTTACCGCGTGGAGGGGAGGGGCAGAATGGAGCATGCTTTGTTATGGCCCGAGTTGAACGGATTGAGGGAAAGTGCGCCAGGGATTTTAGCCGAAGGTTGTTTGTTCAACAGTTCAAAAATTTCTAATTTAATGTTCATTAATATGATTGAATGACACACGTAATACAGAAAACACACAAAAGAACATTGGTGGGATTTATTATTTTGTTGTAACCTTCGTTATTCCACTCATTCCGTTCATTACAAAAAATAAGTTTGGCCAGCAAAATCATTTATTTAGTATAGAGCTACAGTCTGTCTGTTATCTCTGGAACAAGGGGGGAATCGAGTTGGCAGAAAGAAGCAGTACACGTTGTCGTGAAAGCTGGTAACTGCAGTCGCTTGCCCCCTTCACGCAATCCCGTTCCTCTCACGTGTTCATTGGTGGAGCAGTCTCGAGTCACTACTTGCGCAGAGACTTGTTTTCATTTGCATGCTCCAGAGATAACTGAGATAGAGTGTATCTGCTAAACAATCAATATTTTCATATTGATGATCATTATCATAATGAAAGTATTCCTTTCCGCTTTTTTTTAAGAAAGAAATTCAAGTTTGAAAGTGCTGACTCAGGCCTCTCTATATTTATAATAAATGTTCTGGACGCTAATTAACTCACGCCGACAACACGACCATATTCCCGTTCAAGTCTCCTGGAACGGCAAGTCTGCTACAAAGAAGGAGCGCACATCACTTTTTAACTCGTATTTTCACAGCAACTTTACAAATAATACCGCTACCGCACTGCCTGAAGTCACTCTCTCAAATCTCAACTAACTGCAATGAAGTCCACGAATTATTAAAATATCTTTCATGTTCTAAAGCTAACGTTCCTAATGATATCCCTGGCATATTTCTACAACGATTAGCCCATATTCTATCCAAACCAATCAGCATAATCTTGAACAAATGTTTTTCCGAGGATGTATTTCCTCTTGCATGGAAGCAAGCAAATATAGTTCCTATACTCAAACACGGAAACAAAACTCACGTTGCTTCTTATCGTCCGATTTCCTTACTTCCTGCACTTGCACTACTAGCCGAAAAAATAATTTCCAATCGTATCCTTGCGCATGCTCCTCCGTTCCTCTCTCCCACTCAACACGGTTTTCTTCCTCATGCTTCATATGACACAAACCTTGCTTGTTTGCTCACCAACGCGGTTAACTGCCTGAGTGCCAAGCAACACATGGATGTCGTTTACTTAGATTTTTCTAAAGCCTTTGACTCTGTCTCTCATACACAACTCATTCATAAACTTTCAAACAGATTCAACATTCACGGACCTCTTCTTAAATTACTCTCATCTTACTTGCACAATAGAAAGCAACAGGTTATCATATCTGGTTGCTCTTCGTCATGGCTGCCTGTAGTTTCCGGTGTGCCTCAAGGAAGTTCTCTAGGGCCCCTGTGTTTCACTCTTTTCATGGACGATATTTATGAATATATTTCTCCAGAATGCTCAATTTTATTGTATGCTGATGACTGTAAGTTATTTAGAAACATCGCTTCAGTTGAAGACACATGTTCCATGCAAGACAATCTTACACGCATTGAACGCTGGTGCCAAGACTGGAATCTGAAAATAAATCCCGAAAAATCTGTTTTTATGAGGTTTACCCTCAAATCCAATTTTACAGAACCATCCTATAGATTATGCAACAAAATCATCCCGTTCGTACAACAGCACAAAGATCTTGGAGTCATTTTCGACAGCAAACTCACTTTCAGCCACCATATAGATTACATAACTTCGAGAGCCATGAAAACCCTTGGGCTAATTTACAGATTTACAGATATCACACATGTTTCAGCCCTCAAAACCTAATTTACAACGTGCATTGTACCTATTCATGAATATGGTTCTTGTATTTGGTCAATGGCCTGTGATAGCAATATAAAGAGAACAAACAAAGTGGTACATTTCTTTATCAGAGTAGTCAAACATAGATGTCCAGCCCTTGCAAACTTTTCCAAACATGAAATTCTAACCACTCTTCAAATTCACGATCCTTCCCTTCGCCGTCAAGTTTCAGATCTAACATTTCTTTTCAAAATCATGAATGGACAAATTTTCACTAACGAACTCTTGCTACATCTTCACATCCGGATCCCAGGTACCAACAGCAAATGCAACAACTTCTTTTACACAAAAGTCTCAAGGCTATCCCTTGAACAAAGGTCATTTCTCTATAGGCTACAAACAAGGTACAATACACTAAATGATCCTCCAGGCTTCCATCTATCTAAGCAGGCTTTCAGAAATGCGTGCATCAAGCAGATGAAGAGAAACTAATATATGTTATACCCTAGTTATTGTTTTATTATTATTATTTTTTATTTTCTATTTTATTATTCTTGTTACATATGTGTGCGTGCTTCTTATTTGTTAATTTCTATTTTTCTCTCTGTTGATATCCTGATATAAAATGGATTCTCTCTGTATTCAGGATTTCTCAAATAAATAAAAAAAAATAACATTTCTCACTGAAAGTGCGTTAATCAAATGGTTTCTACAACACATCTTCAATTGACCACGCCTTTTCTGCCATACCAGCAAAACGTCTTTCAATTTCAAGACACACGAAGAGAAAAATGCCTTAAAAAAAACGCGTGGTATCATGTCATACTACGGCCAGTATGAGGCGCTTACCAGTGTTTTGTACACATTCAATGGCAATGCACAATGAGTCACAACGCATGCGCCAGCTGATGAATATCTTTATAATTCTCAGTGCAGGGCCTGTACTCGAAGCATTCACTAAACCTATACTCACTGCGGGGCCTCTCGGCACTATGAAGGCAGCTGCTCTTCGGAGGCATGTTCTTGTACCGGAAGTTCGCTGGGGTTGCAATTCCGCTAATAAGTTTTTTGGCTCCCATTTAGGTGTTTTGCGTGCGAGAGAACGGAGACGAGAAATGTGAACGATACTGCACTTGTCATTCGATCAAAGCCTCTTGCACGGACTTTGAAGCTTATTTATCGATATATTGCCACTTGTAGAATGGAACCCCACTGTCCGTGACGAATCCGACCAAGCATACGATTTCTGCACCGGAAGTTCGCTGGAATTGCACTTCCGCTAATTACTTTTTTGGCTCCTACTTAGGTGTTTTCTGAGTGAGAAAGCGGAGACGAGTAATGTGAACGATGCAGTTCATTTGGCATGCGATCAAAGTGTTTTGCACCCAGTTTGAAGCTTATTTATCTTTACATTGCTTGCTGTAGAATGGAGACGACAGTCCGTGACGAATCCGACCAACTACACGTGGTCTATCGTTATATCACCTGTTGTAGAATGGAGGGATAAGTTCCAATGAGATGACGGAATGACTCCATTACTTCACATTGAGCATAGACACAAGTCATGCACTGGGAGTTTACTTGAGCAAAGTCATGATGAAGCCAATTGTGTCTTGGAAAAAACGATTGAACCAAGTAATGCAGTGGGATATACATTTCAGTGGAGCTAAAATGGTCTTACGGGAATTTCGCAATCCTTCACCTACTGAAGGTTGCAAAATAACCAACTCTGCTCCAGAAAAGCTGAGTTGGTAACAGCGCCAACGTGTCTAGCTCATCAATTGGCACTTTCAGATTTTGTAGTTTATAACTTGATATATTTCAATTTCACTATTGATATTCATAGTTTAATAACTTGCTGACGGCCGAGACTACAGTAATTGCTCTCACAGGAGGTACACAATGAATACATTCCATCTTGATAGAGGTGCGCCGGTCTCTGTGGCGTGCAGTGCGCTACGATGCTACGGTTCCCAGGTTCGAACCCCGGCCTGAACATGCGCGTTCTTTGTGATTTTCCCTTCATCGATTTCATCACATCATCAATCATCATCCTCCTACACTACGATTCACGTGCTCTGGCAATGTCAATACGGTTTCCCTCGTTGGCTGCGGGTCTAGTTCGATAAAGGTGCTAAATATTGCTTTTTGCAGAGCAGAGTTGTTATTTTTTGGATATATGAAATTATGATTCTTATTGTTTTAAAGTGAGAGTCTTTCAAACCTCACTAAATAAAAGTTGGTCTGGAGTAAAAGCAACAGTTGCAAGGGAAAGAGTAGTGGATCAACTTCGAAAGTTGCGAAACACTGCAAAATGCATGGCTTTATCTCGTGAATGAATATTCCTGCTAAGCTAGGATTTTTTCCAAGTCTTCTATTATGAATGACATCATATACTATTAGCGATAACCATATTGAAGACCGTACACCTTTCTCGCCGCTTTATATAGCATTCTCTCTTATAAAACGTTATCACAAGGAAACTAATTTTGTAATTTATTTTGTATGTTTAGTTTTCATTTATTTTGTAAGTCCACTTTATACACAGGAACGCTAATCTGATCTGAACCTACATTTTAAAGTGGGATTGGAGCCACTCTGTACCTCCACTGGGTATGGAACCCGAGACCTTGTGACTGCAAGGCGACGACGTTACACCTATAAGGGAAACATTCCTAGCGGTAGTTTCCTGTCATTTTCTATCCCACATCAGTTTTACTTAATTCTCTAGTTTCTCATTCAGGACAACAGGACAAACTCAGCGTCGCAGAGTGCTGTAATCAGGGCCGGCAGAAAAGGGGGGGGGGGGGGCGAACCGTGCCACCTCCCAGACCGGCAAATTTTCAGGGCGGCAAAATTTGAAGAGAAGAAAAAAATAAGCCTATTGAAAACTTGAAAGTTATAATATTATATTATATTATGTTACATAACTTGGAAGTTAGTATATGCCAACCCACCGTTTTGAAGGAACATAGTAGTATCACCAGTGAGTGCCACAAATTGGGAAAATAGATTCCACGTAATGTAACGAGCAAATGTCTTCAAAACATTAATCTACGATGTGTTAGATGCTGTTAGATGATTTCTTGCAAACATATCAGTGCTTTGAAAAAAGCAGGAGTGATGAAAAATTTCAAAGTTTTTTAGACGCCACTTGGCAGCCTGGTAGGGCCTCCCTCCCTCCACTCGTGGAGGCGTCTGGGGTAGGCGGCGACCTGCGAGTCCTGGTTGAAGAGAAAGAATTGGCATCGAATTTAGATATAGATGATCCAAAGATAGGAAACCCTGTACAGGGCTGAAATCGAAAGAAGAAGCAGTTGCCGGTACAAAACTGATTTTTTTTACCATGTTCTAGACGATTATTTTAGCTCTAAGAGAAAGATTTGAGCAGCTTAAACATAATAGTGATTTTTTAAATTTCTTTATGATATTAGTAAGCATAAAGACATGCCATCTGATCTTTTGTCTGAAAGGTGTAGAAAACTTGCCGGAATGTTAACACATGAAGGCTACTGAATTAAAAAATAAACAAAAAGTGGTAATAAAACAATTACACTAAAGGAGGCCTTAAACTAACGAAGGGTCATGATTTTGAACCTAATGTGAGGGTAGAACTTCGAATTTATTAACTTTGTCGGTAACCGTGGCAAGTGGCGAACAATGTTTGTTTGAATATTAAGGTTAATATAATACTATCTTCGGTCACTCATGTCTGAAACAAGCTTGTTTCCATTTCATGAAAGATAGCATTATACGAAAGAGAATATTACATGCAAAGGTTAAGGTAAAGTTCCCTGTGCATTTAGCACCATCATGAAGTCACATTTAGGGGATGTTGGGGGTAGGGCCACACATATTCTCTATCTCGGCCATTTTGGAGGTGATCAGCACCACTCTCTGGCCACCTATACCTCCCAGGGTTGCCCACAGGTACCTATTAATTTGAGGCTGGGTGAACCCCATAGCCGCTTTATGCGGGGACAACGCAGGATTGATTTTAGACCATAGATCCCCCACGCGGGAGATCCGGAAATATTACATTTTAAGGATCCAATCATATATCGCAGACTTACAACGGTATACATATGAAGTCAAGCCTTCATTTCTTTGCTAATACTTGTTAATACATTTAATAGAGAGAGAGTCTTTACCTTAAAAGCACACGAAACCACAATTAAATGTTTCTTAAATGCTTATATGCTCTTTCATCCTGCTTGGGAGTTGCTTCATTACAATAGTTTTAAAAAAGATCAAAAGATGGCGCGCCGGACACGAGAACACTCCAACATATTTCCAAGTGCTTTCATGAGCAATAAGTCCAATTCCATTCAAAAATTAACTCTTAATATCGGTATTAAATAATTTATTCTACTTGTAATAACAAAATAGCCATATTTTCCGTAAATTTTCGTGAAACTATGAAACTACGAACTTTGCACAGTACATCAGTCATGGCACATGTTGAAACAGCTGTTACTGGAAGCCGCCATCTTGTTGTGAAACACCGTCCGTGACGTCATTTTCATTATGTGCTCTTTCGTCCTGCTTCCGAGTTGCTGTAAAAAAGTTTGCCGTTGCGTAGATGCCAATTTTCGTTTCGTCTCCCACTCTCTTAGCATCACGTGTTCTACCCTGCTCGTCAACCTTTGCTATTGTTGCCATATTGTCATTCCATTCTTGGAGACGCTCGCGCAAACATCATTGAAAACAATTGAATAGCGCTCCAGCTCGCGGTTCACACCGTTCGGCAGGGACGGTAATGTGGCAATATAGCACTGCGTAGTGGTTGCTTTTTTTATGCATTGCATGCTCATTGGCTAGCTAGTAACTAGTGTAGCCAACTGTAATAATGAAGCACTATTTCTGTCACGGAAGGGGAAAGGCAGGTAAAGTGACGGTGAGTTTTGTTGAATTGGAAGCAGGATATTTTTATTTTATACTAAGTATTTGACCGGTTTGACGTTGTGTGCGAGTGCTTCTGAACTGTAGACAATTTACCGAACCCATAGCTGTGTTCAATGTTATCTACTGGTTATAATCAGGGCTAGGATTTATAGGTAAATACATACTTTTAGTTTGATGAAATATCGCTGAAATTTTGTGATATCTTTGCGAATAGTAATGTTTGTAGTGATCTAAGGTACATTTTATTGTCAATATTTTTCCATATTTCTAACTTTAAAAAATACTTACTTTTAGATATTTAAGGAAAATATACTTAATTTTACTTATTTCAACAGGTTTAATTCACAAATTGTTCATATTTCATAATTTTGGAATTGTTCAAAATAAATAAATTATGTGGCTCCAACAGCATTTCAACTCTTGGCTCCGGCACGTGTTCTTGTAGAAATTGCATCTAGGAGGCTGTCATTTTTGCTGCTTAATGCGATGCATATTGTTTTCTGTGTTAAAATTGCCATGCTTTGATTGGTGACCAAGTTCATAGCAGGGCCGGCGGAAGGGGAGGGCGAACCGTGCCACCACCCACAGCGGCAAAATTTGAAGAGAAGAAAAAAATAAGCCTATTGAAAACTGTGGTCGAGCGAGATATTCTTTTGCGCTTAATAGTATTGAAATAGCATAAGAAGTCTCATTATTTATTTTATATTTTGATGTTTTACTTAGGAATATATTAATTTTCAATTTCCTGTTGCTGCGTAATGACGGGGGGGGGGGGGTCGAAATGGAGCGGCATCTGCCGCCACCGCCCAGGGAGGCAAAATGACTAGCGCCGGCCCTGGTTCATATCAAAAGAAAAAGCCGCGCAGCTTATCGTCTAGTGGCAGTATATGAACTTGTTATTCTTGTGGAAGCCGGCATCGTTTGTAAATGTACAACAAAGGCAACCGACTGTCGCCGATCACAGAGAGGAAATAATAATACTGCTTGAGGAGGAGTGTTGTGGTCCAATTGTCACAGTTTAACACGTTGGCATGTTATTATCTGCCGTTGCTGTTCCGTACCAGTGTCTACGGGTTTTGGGAGTGAACAGTCAGAACGCCACCAGTGCATTAATGCAATGAAAAATAATATATTTTTTTATTTTGTTTGAAATCACTCAAATAAGGAATCATATGAAGAAGTCTGCTTTGCAGCATTTTTGGTAATTTTACGTATGTGCTAGTTCATATTTTGCGAATTTTTACTCCATATGTATGTAGCTACATACAAAGCCACTTGTTAGTATTTTAAAAAGTATAATCGTTCAGCAGTATTAAATAGAATTTCTTATAATTTTTTACTTGTAGATTTTCAGGTGCCACCTTTGAAATCTAGAAGATTAATAGCTCAATATTTTATACTTTATAAGATTATGAATTACTTAATAGATTCTCCTGAACTGTTGCAATATTTTAAACTTAATTTTAAGCCAATACATTTTAGGTGTTTGCTTCCTTTTTTTATTGATAAATCGAGAAACAATATACATAAATCTTCAGTTGTTATCAGACTATGCACAAATTATAACAACCTTGTTCAAAAGGGAATTAAAGTAGACTTCGCGCTTCCTTTTATAACGTATAGCTCAATAATAAAAAGACATATATTGTCATTGCCTAATCTTTTAAATTCACAGTAAATTTGATTGAAGCTGTGTTTATATTATGTTATTTTTATTGATACTATGTATTTAAAGTCATACCTTATTTATTATTATATGGGTTTGATATTTGTACAAATTGTATAATTAATCTTAGTGTTCATCGTCTATTGTGCGATGCATAATATGTTTGTATCTGAAAGTATTTAGCAGTACTCTGTTGTGATTGTACTATATTGTGTTTGTATTTTGTTCTGTTATTTTGTGTAACATACCTACTGCCATTTTTATATTTTTGTCTTTTTTTATCTCTTGCTTTGTATTTTGTAATATTGTAATTCTGTTGTTTTGTATTTTTGTAATTTTTAAAATGTATATTTAATTTTTATTGTAAATATTTTTAATAAGATTCTTTGTAATTGGAACTATTGGTTCTGTTAAGGATCTTTTGCTAAATAAATAAATAAATAAATTAATCCTAGTCCTGGTATAATGCATGACGTTCAAAACTCAATGTTCTTTTTGTACGTAACAGCTGTGCATCGGCTCACAGCAGCGATTTTTCTATCTGTTCCATTAGCAACACTGCTTCCTGAGTTGTGTCGCGCATCGCACGGCAGAAATATATGTGTTGGACTTAAGTATAAGAAGATGGGGCACCGGAAACGATGAATCTCCAACACATTTTCAAGTGTTTTGATCAACGACAATAAGTCCAATTCCATTCAGAAATTCTCTCTTAATGTCATAAATAAATAACTTATTCTACTCATAACAACAAAATAGCAATTTTCCCGTAAAAACTACTTAACTTTACACAGTGCATCTTCAGTCAGTCACCTGGAAAACCAGCTGTTAATGGAAGCCGCCATCTTGTGAAATCTCGTTCATGACATCAGCATTCATCAAGGACAAAAATTCTTCAAATTGGCATCTTTTGCGCATGATCCTTCACATTTGGTCTACTTCACTATCTATTTTTTTTTCAGGCTGACCTGGGATTTCTTCAAAGAAATAAAAAATGATAAACTGAACTTGACCGAACATTGAAAAAACCGACCCTTAGAAATAGTGGATTAACTTTCATGTTAATCGGGACTGGACCTACACTTTAAAGTGTAATCGAAACCACTATGTGCCTTCACCGGATATCGAATCCGGTACCCCTGTTACAAGGCGACGACGTTATCACTACGCTATCGGGGAGACCGCGCTGAGAACAATCATACGTTTCACAAAGTCCTCAGCAGGTTACACAAATTCCCGTCAGAGAGATAAGCCTGATGATAGAAGTCTCATATTTGATGCCTTAATTTTATATCTACTACTTAATGTTATTTATTTATAAAAACCTGTTTCAAGTACGTCATCATAAACTTGGCAATTCACTTCAGTGCGTAAAAATTCCTATAGGCTATATACATATGTGAAAATAATAAATCTTTCAGTTCCGGAATCGTAACAGAAGCTGCAAGATTTACCCGCTATAGTGGCTCCAGTGACGAAACACAGCTACTAGCTCTAGTCCCCCTCGACTATGAATGACGTCACATACTACTCGAGACAGCCACATTGTAGACCAAACACCTTTCTTGTGGCTTAAAGTAGCATTATTTCTTGTAGAACGTGGTCACGAGGAAACGTTTTGTAATTTATTTTCCAAACTTTCATTGATCGGCTTTATTTTACTTTGCTTTAGTGCTATTTTGGCTAATTGCTAAGATGGGATGAGTGATGATATGATGATATTGATGAAATTGATGAAGGGACACTCACAAACATCCATGCCCAGGCCGGGATTCGAACCCGAGACCCTGGCGTCGTAGCGCGATGTGCTAACCACTCCGCCACGGGAGCGGCTTGCGTGTTTTGATTTTAGTTTGTTTTGAGGTCCATTCAATACACAGGAAGACTAATCTACATTTTAAAGTCTGATCCGAAAAACTCTGTTCCTCCACTGGATATCGAACCCGAGACCCTGCGATTACAAGGTGACGACGTTACCACTAAAGAGAGAACTTCTAAGCTGTAGTTTCTCTATCCCACATCATTTTTGCTTAATTCTCTTCTTTCTCATTCAGGACAAACACAAACCTATTTCCTCGCGTCATAGAGTGCTGTACTAACCACTCCGCCACGGATGTCGACCATCGATTTTGTTATTAATTATTAATTGACCTATTTTAATAACAGTATGCACAGTTTGCATGTAATAAAAAAAGATAGGCTACATTTTGAAAGATGAAGCCTTGTGAGTTCATATGATGATAAAAACAAAAATGCAAACAAAATCTTCTGATATAAACACGATTCACAGGTTTTTTTTATTATCCTTATATGAACATCGTTCTAGTAATTTGAAACGTGAGAAAGGAGAAGAAAGGACCATATTTTATCCTAAAAACACATGAAATGAATGGCTCATTCCTTCTGCTTGGGAGCTGCTGCATAACAATACTTTTTAAAAAAATATCAAAAGATGGTGCACCGGACGCGAAAACACTCCCAGCACATTTCCAAGTGCCTTGATGAACAATAAGTCCCATTCCATTCAAAAATTATCTCATAATATCGGTAATAAATAATGTATTCTAGTCATAATAACAAAAATAGCCATTTTCCGTAAATTAAAGCAAAACTATAAAACTACAATACTTTGTACAGCACATCAATCACGGCACGTGTTCAACCAGCTGTTACTGAGAGGCACCATCTTGTTGTGAATGTACTCTATCCTCATGCTTGGGATACAGCGCCTTGAAAAAATCAAGGCACTGTACTTAGGAGTTGTAGTATTGCGGTTTTTTAAAAAAATATCAAGAGATGGCACACCTGATACGAAGACACTCCAACAGATTTTCCAGTGCCTTGATCAACGATAATAAGTCCAATTCCATTCAGAAATTCTCTCTTAATGTCGGTAATAAATCATTTACTCTATTCATAATAACAAAATAGCCAGTTTCCCATAAAAGCTACATAAATTTGCGCAGTGCATCATCAGTCAAGGCACATGTGAAAACAGCTGTCACTTGCGGCCGCCATCTTGTTGTGTAATCTCGTTCATGACGTCAGCATTCATCAGGAGCGACAAAACTTTTAAGAAACGAAAGATAACAAATCATCGCGGCACCACAAGTGATAGATCGCAGGAATGTCCGTGACGGATCCGACCAACTGTATGAGATTTGCACTGGAAGTTCGCTGCGGTTGCATTTCCGTCCGCTAATAACATTTTTAGCTCCCATTTAGGTGTTTTGTGTACGAGAGAGCGGAGACGAGAACTGTGAACGTCTACAGTTCATTTGGCATGCGATCAAAGCTTCTTGCACGCACTTTGAAGCTTATTTATCGATAAATTGAAACTTGTAGAATGGATTTCATTGTCCGTGACGAATCCGACCAACCATACGATCTCTGCTCCGGAAGTTCGCTGGGTTTGCACTTGCGTTAATCACTTTTTTGGCTGTAATTTAGTTGTTTTGTGTGGGAGAGAATGGAGACGAGGACTGTGAACGATACAGTTCGTTGGCATGCGATCAAAGCTTTTTGCACGCACTTTGAAGCCGTTTTATGCCGTTATATTTCCTGTTATAGAATGAAGTTCCTATTTGACGGGATGACGTCATTACTTCACGTTGAACATGGACACAATTAATGCACTGGTAATTAACTGGAACAAAGTCATAATGAAGCCAAGTTATGTCTTGGAAAAAAAAATGAATGACCCAAGTAATGTAGTGTGATATACATTTCAGAGGAGGTAGAAAACTGTTACGAGGATTTTGCAATCGAACAGCTACTGAAGGTTGCTATACAACCAAGTCTGGCTCCAGAGAAGCTGAGTAGATAACAGTGCCAACGTATCTAGCTCATCAAGTGACACTTTAAGTCAGTGGGTAGCAGAGCGCAGTACGACCCATGGGTTACAGGTTGAAACCCCGGCCTGGGCATGAGTGTTATTTGTGAGTGTCCCTTCATCAATTTCATCATATCATCACACATCCTACTCCTACACTAGTATCCGGGGGCTTTGGCCGTGACAATCCGATTTCCCTCGTTGGCCACAGCTCTAGTTTCCTCCGCTAGAAGCGCTCAATGCTGATTTTTTGCAGAGCAGAATTGTTATTTTTTGGATGTATGAAATGATGTTTGTTATTGTTTGAAAGTGAGTCTCTCGCAATGTTTTGTTTTCAGTTTGTTTTGATGTCCTCATTACACACAGGGAAACTAATCTGATCTGGACCTACATTTTAAAGTTTGATCCGAACCACTCTGTACATCCACATCCCTGTGATTAGAAGGCGGCGGCGGTACCACGATAGGGAAAATTTCAAAGTGGTAGTTTCTCTGTCATTCTCTATTCCACATCAGATTTACTTAATTCTCTAGTTTCTCATTCAGAACAAACAGAATCATCGTCCCTGGCGCCGTAGTGTACTGTGCTAACCACTTCATCACGAAGGTCCAAGTACCAGTCCAGGATAAACGTACCGATAATAATAATAATAACAACAACAATACTAATAGTAATAATAATAACAATAAGAATAGTAAACGTAAGAACAATAACAATATTATTTGTATTATTATTAGTAGTATAGGCTAGTAGCAGTAGTAGTTATTGTTATTAGTAGTAGCAGTAGTAGTATTATCAAAGACGTTATTATCGTAAATTACGCAAAAATGGAGTAGTCGCTGCTGAAGAGCATTTGTGTTGTAATAAACGATTTAAATTTTTCTTCAAAACGTTAAATTTCACATTAATAATGGAAAACAAGCACACAAAACTGTATTTTTGAAAGACAGGAAGAAATACATGATAAATGCATTCCGAATATAATTCTTTTTTACATGTAACATGTATAACTTTCATGTAGAGCATATGTTTTACACATATGCAACAAGGAGCGACGTATAATGGGAAAATACATATACAACTTTCTGACACTAAATTGTGTATTCGATACATAATCAATTCATCCATCTCATAATAAACGAACAGTAAAAATTGTATAAAGTGTGTTTCAAATGTGCACTCTCCTTTTCCTCCAAACAATTTTTCATGCATTTAAAACAGAATCAATGAAGAGAAGTCTTTCTTTAATTTACAATACTTTACAGAATACATTTATAATATATTGCGGGCGAAGCGAGCAAGAAAATTTTTAGATCCAATTTCTTGCAAACAGAAAACAATATTGATTTAATAGGGTGCAAATAATTTCACGAACCGCCATGGCATTTTCTCTTTCACGTCATCGTTTCTCAACCTATGGGGCTTGCGTTCCGGGGGGGGGGGCGTTTTGTGGGTCTTGAAGTTGGGCTCGAAATTTATTCACTATGTCTTAAAAGCTATTGTCGGGGTTAGCCGCCGAATGATCTAAATTTTAGATCGTTCTGCGCCCAGTCCCGACCCCCTCCGTCCTCTAGCTACGACTCTGAACTTGATAACACTTAAAAGGAAGAATGCGAGCCAAGCGAGCAAGAAAATTTTACAAAATGTATTTCTATTTGCATAAAATTTTAAATCGAGAGGGGCTATTGCCCCTCTATGCCTCCTAACTCTGCCCTTAGCAGTCAATATTTGCCCCCCCTTGCCCCCTAGAATCGATTTTCATCCAAGGTTGGGGGGGGGGGGCAATGCCGTTCTGCCACCTGTGGTTGCGCCACTGCCTTGGAATTTCATAGATATAATTTAACCAAAAATGCCAACAAAATATTTTGTTATAAATACAATTAACAAGGTTTCATTTTTATTCTGACATTACCAGTGTTCAAGTAAAATGAAATGTGAGAAAGGAGAACAAGGGACTATATTTTACCTTATGAACATGAAACCGCAATTAAATGCTTCTTAATGCTAACATGGGAGTTGTAGTTTTTAAAAAATAATCAAAAGATGGCGCACCGGATACGAGAACACTCCAACTCATTTTTAAGTATCTTGATGAACAGTAAGTCCAATTCCATTCAGAAATTAAATCTTAATATCGGTAATAAACAATTTATTGTACTCATAATAACAAAATAGCCATTTTCCCGTAAATTAACGCGAAACAATAAAACTGCATAACTTTGCACAGCACATCAGTTATGGCACGTGTTCAAACAGCTGTTACTTGAAGCCGCCATCTTGTTGTGCAATCTCGTACATGAGGTCACATTCATTATGTGCTCTTTCATCCTGCTTGGGAGTTGTTGCATTATAGTTTTAGAAAATTGTCAAAAGATGGCGCACCGGATAGCAAGATTCTCCAACACAGTTTCAAGTGTTTTGATCAACGATAATAAGTCCCATTCCATTCAGAAATGTTCTATTAATGTCAATAATTAATAATTTATTCTAATTGTAATATCAAAATTGACATTATCCCGTAAAAACTACTTAACTTTGTACAGTGAATTATCAGTTATGGCACGTGTTCAAACAGCTGTTACTGGAAGCCGCCATCTTGTTTTGAAATCTCGTACAGGACGTCAACATTTATCAGAAGGAATTGAGCTCGCTCTAATTACTGTAATGTATTGTTATGGGATATATATTACAGTGTTAAACTACAGTAGACAAACGTCTACGGCAACGAGGCAATACGTGCAGCACAAGTGTGCTCTTACAAGGACGTGTTTAGAGGGTATACAGGGGATCCAGCCCCTCGAAATACTTACTCAAGTCCGAAATTAAATAAGCAAAATACCTTTTTACTGTTGTATGATATGAAGTTGGTTTATTTCGGCAGAATTTACATACTTGTTATGAGTAGATTGGGATTATACGTATGTGCGTTGACATTGCCTGCGAAAATTCTTGCGTACAACTGACTTCTACCAATAGTACTTATAATGATTACGGACTGTACCTAACAATCTTTTAGGTATTTCATAAATAATGTTTAATTACTTTGGAATGACAGCTGTTTTTTTGGTTTGTATCTTTACACATTTTAGTGATCATTACTAGAAATAAGCTAGATGATGAATAAGTCCTGTTATATCTCTATTCTTATATCATTATTTTACCTGTTCATGTAATACTAAAAATAATAATTATTAATTGACTTATTTTAAGAAATTACTAGTAATAGATACATTACTCTTATCAATCTTATTGTTATTACATGTGAAATGTGCGCAACTTTTGCCACACGGTTGATTTATATGTAGGAAGAATGACGCAGTTTTTGGCATTGCTCCACAGCTTTCCGAGACAGAGCGTGGCTTTAATAGAGTGGTTCTTATCAAGATATTTAAAACAGTAGTTGTAGTTTACCGGAAATTATTTCAAACTGCCATATTTGATGCACGCCTCTGGCGTACTCAGAGGGTGAAGCTGATGGGGCAACATCCCCAAATGAAATTTTGAGAAAATCATAATTCTCAAATGTAAGCAGTAAAGATATCGGGAGAAACCAAAATGTCAAATGCTCAGAAGGCGCAAACCCCTTCTTCAATTTATCCCTGGACACCATTTTTGACTTTGAACAACTTTTAAAACGAAGGTTAAAAATGGTAATTACTAATACTTTATTGTGTATCCGGCCCTCCGAAAAAAATCCTGGGTATGCTAGTGGTGGTACTTCGCTATCTTTTTTTTTGTTAACATTTTGGTGTTTTGTGTGCGAGATAGCACAGACGAGAACTATGAACGACACAGTTCATTTGGCATGCGATCAAAGCCTTTTGCACGCACTTTGAAGCTTATTTATCGATATATTGCCACTTGCAGAATGGAGCTCGTCTGCCCGTGACGAATCCGACCAACTGTACGAGTTTTGCAGCGTAAGTTCGGGATTTTGGGAGAAAGACTTTTATTATACAGGGTGAGTCAAAATGATTGGTGCAACTTTACACATAATAAATGTGTAAAGTTGCACCATTCATTTGGAATTACCCTGTATTTTCAATTGTTAGAGATTTAGTTTAATGGAAGTGTCCAACAATTTCCAGCTTACACAATTCTTAAAAAGGTTTTATTATTTTCTTTTTGCCGCTATTGACTGGGCTGTTATAATTCTCATAGTATGCATTTGGCTGTATTTATAAAAATGAGTCGGTGCTCATAAGCAAGTACTCCAACTGCTCTATGGCGGTGTAGTTAGCACAGCGCAGTACGACAGAAGGGATCCCGGACTTGTCATGTCTTCAATTTCATCATACAATCACTCGTCCTCATTTTCGTGATTAGCCAAAAGTGGCAGTAAAGCGACGTAAATCAAATTTCCGTATGAATAAAATCCTCCTTGCGTAATTTTACAATCTTCAGATTTCTCGTAGATGCATCAACATTATTTTGACCCACAGCTACATACGAGCACACTCGTACGCACATAAGGACCTGATCAAATATTTTCACTTGTTACAGTATTTATCGTCGTACTTAGCCAATTATTCAACTTCGTTCATAATCGCTTATGATTACTACAACATGTATCATGTACGTTTGGCAGACAATACAATATTGATATCATCATCACTTATCATTTATCAGAACTCAACATTCATCATTAGTCATCATTTATCATCACACATCATTCATCGTCAATAGCAATCGCTTAAATCGACATAAAATAGAAAATATCCTGAAAAGAGTCAAATCTTATCATAACAATATGTTTAATCTTATACGGTGTCGTGCGACGAGCACACGTACATCAAGCGCAAAAGAAAATTTCGTACATCGAGCGCACAGTTCCTGAATGACCTTTAAACGACCGTATAACGAGCGCACACATATTTTTCTACCTTTATGATTAAATGTAAACCTTCCCTTACATTTTTTTCCAGACTTGGGACTGGACAATGTGTAATCTAATACACAATGGTGGTTTAAAGGTTGTTGTCTGCTAGCAACGGCTTCGTCAGGTTTATTAATATTAATACTTTTTAATTCAGCACTCAGCTGAAAACCTTTCACAATAATGTTTTCAATCGGCAATAGTCTCGTCACAAAAGGTTAATGGCTTTCAACCAAACTTGGACACATACGATAGAGCTCTCAGGCAGTGAAGCAAGTCTTCAGTTTCAGGATATTTTTCTAGAATGGCTTGTATGCGTCCGTCCGTTTTAATGTAATTGCGCCTCCTCTTCTTGCTTTGGATTCCCAAGTCTTGAGCCATTATCCTGCCGCTTATCTCTTCCGCTTCCTCTTTCATTTTCTGGCAATTAGTAATGAAATTTTACCCCAATGCAAACAGCCGTGTTCCAGGAATAGGTCAGCCATTGTACACGATGCCACGAAGCCAGTTTCCCGGATTCGAATCCTGTCCTGGTCACTGGTGTTTCTTATGTGTCCCTTCATCAGTTTCGTCATACCATCGCTTGAAACTTGTTAGCTCCTCGTTTTCCAAGGTCGCATAATACACACGGTGGGAGATAAATAGTGTTTACCGTGTCTCCCAATATAGCTGCGTGGCCTGCAAGGGTTCATTATGTACACACCACGTGTTCCGCGTATCACGCTTCTTGGTTCTCCGTGCAAGGTGGATGTTCTAGCCACAGGGCAAGATTCAAGTACGATTTTCCAGGATAAACTTCCAAAATTTCAACAAAGAAAATCTTTGGCTCACAACGTGTACAGATTACGGCCATAACATCAAGTTACAAGATTTTCAAAAAGCAGTGTGGAATATTAAATATGGGAATTTTTCATCTCTCCAGCGAGACTTCGCTCTTGAAACTACATCTCCATATGCCTGACCGGCACTTTTGCCGGCACAGGGGTAGGTGAGTCTCGACCTTTAAAGGTATCGCCCTGGAGAAGTAGGTAAACGTTCGGATTCGGTGCTCCAACGATCCTGTTGAACTTGTTGTTCCATCCTTCAACCGGATTATTTGTCCGGTGTCTTTGGCCGGAAACATTCGATCCATTGATTGGTGTATTCTCGTTGTTCAACCACTGCTCCACAAAATAGTCCAAGAAATTTGCTAATTTCAGATCCTGTGGCGTGCTCTCCATAATCCCAAGCCAGGCTTCGTCGATTTTTTCTGTCGGTATCAACGCCAAAGCAGCACACATCCTACATGTTTTCCTAATCTCCTAGTTTTCTTTGTACTCTTTTGCTAAGCCTAGTTGCTGTATCTGCCTCCACAGACACTGGTTAGAATGATAATTACAACCAGACACGAAAGTCTGTGGGAACAAATCTCTGATCGCCTGTATCACCGCTACCTCAAAGTCCAATTTAACGGTTTTCGGATACCAACCCCGACGTTTCAAAGCTTCAAAAAGTTGCACGTACGTCGATTTCTTCTTATCCTCCAGTAAGTTGTACACCGCTGGAAAAATGTTTCTTTCTTTTTCTGAACTTCCACAATCAGCATGGATTGTATAAATCTGTTGGAACTGTTTAGAACAGCTTTTGAATGTGCCGTCTAAGAAGAAAGAGTCTCTGGATTGTAATGACTTTCTGCCACTGTCACTTCCAAATTTCATGCATTTCTTTCCATTACCCAGAGTTATGTCGAATATAAGGAAGCTCGTCCTGCTCGTCCCGCATCTCCTCGTTGAATGATATTCTCGGAACAGTCTGCCGGATTTTGCGTAGTCCCCAGAGCTCTTCTGCGTTCTTAGCACAGCTTGCCTTTCACGTTCTCGTATCTAGGAACTTCGGTCACCAATTCGTATCCCCTGTTCAACAGTACCAAACTCTTGCTTGTAGATGGCGTTGACTGGCGTCGAAAGGTCCTCTCTGGCTCTTTTCCTGCACTTAGACTTGACTTTCTCTACTTCCGACTCAGCAACGTTTGGCACACATTGGTGAGGGGTCGATTGCAAAACATCGTTGTTCGATGACGTTTTCAGTGAACCCTTGCACTTGAGTAGCCGTTATTTCACACACCGCCAGTGGATAATGTTCTCCGTTCGACGGCCAACACGGTACCGATGTCCGTCGAGCAGAAGACTAGGTTTACTCTTGTAAGTGGTGATTACTTCCATTTGAAAAACTACACAAAAACAAAGCGCTCTGAACCACGACTTTCTCACTACAAATAATATGCAAGAATGAACCCAGTTTACAAATTTCAATCTCCTCCTTGCCTGCACCACCTGCACCTTGGATATGCCAGGGTGACTCAGTTATGTGACCTTCACGTGCGCTCGATGAACGGCTCCTTTTCTGTGTGCGCTCCAAATAGAGTGCGCTCGATACACGTGCGTTCGCAGCAAGTAATCAATCATACTGGTCAGTACTCATTTGGAAAGTCACCAGGATTTGAACCTGTAACCTGGGACTGCTACAAGCACTCTCTATATGAGCTACGCGTGATTACATAATTTCAAGATAAAAAAAGAGAACCCTTCCAGCTGCTGGAATTTCTAACTACGTAAAGTGATTCTGGTGTGTGCTTTCAGCTAACGTCCTTGTTTCTGAATGAATCCACAAAAATGATGTGAAAGCAACGAATAACGCATCTCCTAACAAGAATGTTTACCAACATAATTCCCATTTAAACCTGAAGACAAATTCATAATGCATGAAGGAAACAAACGCATTATTTTTACGAACAATAGAAAGGCTAAAAATTAAAATTTAGCAGAGTCGCTGCACACATTCTTCTGGAAGGACGTATTATTAAGACAAAGTATTGGGAATTTGTAGCCTACATTTAATTAAAAATTTTCCCGTTGGGCGAACTGACTACCATTCACCATTTCCGTGTGCTTAAATTTAAAGAAAGGGTAGAAGATTGCAGAAGACTTGTGTTCAATGTTCGTGTACAGCGCGCTGTTTCACCGGTCGTTAAATTCATCGCTATAGTAATCAGTGACAAAAAAAGAAGAGTAAGACATCACCATGTTAACGAAAGTATAGCGTTCCATTTCGTGAAAATTTCAATTTCGAGCCTTATTAATTCAATTGATATAATACTACTTACTTCCGTGTTACACTGGTCAACATGAAATTTGTTACAAGGAATGTGAATGATGTTCTAAGGTAAGTCGATGGTGCTGAATTCGAAAATGAAATCAGTTTTTTCCTATCGGGCTCAGTTTTTTTGTTACACACTAACCTGTACCTAATGCAATTCATGAAAATTCTGCCTATTGGGCTGTGGCTTAACCTATATTTACTCTACATATATTGTTGAATAACAGTCATTATATGACCATAGAATGACCAGCACGTTCCTAAGGCCAGGGACCTTCCTCCAATTGCAACAAACCAAATCGTGAATAAGAGAGAGGCATGGCAACACTGTCGATGAGTCATGCCCAAACACGTAGAATTGCAGTATTGTTTGTTGTCACGTGCGTCTCAGCAATGTGAGTTCTGACAGAGTGGGAAGTGACTGCCTTTGATTTAGGTTGTGATTCGAAGTTTCAGAAGTAGTGTGTAGTGTTAGTGCATAAGAAAATGCCTCGTACCTGCGTAAATAGCCCCAATTCGTTTTGTTATATATGTGGAGAGTTGACATTTAAGTCACAAAAGCGACGAATTACCCCTCTTATAAAGAAGTGCTATGAACTTTATTTTGGGTGTAACGTTGGGGACCAGGACAAAACATGGGGCCCCCACATATGCTGTTTGACCTGTGTTACACTTCTGACAAGCTGGTTAAAAGGATCACGTCACATGTCGTTTGCTGTTCCCATGGTTTGGAGGGAACCATCAGATCACACAACAGACTGTTATTTCTGCCTGACCAAAATAGCTGGAATCACGTCGAAAACAAGGAACACTGTGCAGTACCCAAATTTACTATCAGCCATGAGACCTGTATGTCACAATGAAGAATTGCCGGTACCAAAGCCTCCTGAGAATGTGACTGTGAATGAAGATGATTGTCGTGACCAACACGGGGAAGAAAGTGCAAGAGGTGATGAAACTGCCGACCCAAGATTTAAAGTGTCCGGTTCATCAATGGAGCCACACTTATTGTCACAAGGGGATCTGAACGACCTTACGCGGGATTTAAATTTGTCTAAGCAACAGTCTGAACTTTTAGCTTCGCGACTGAAAGGTTGGAATCTCCTCGCTTGCAATACGAAAGTGTGTTTTTTTCGTGACCGCCATACTATTTTCTCAGAATATTTCTCCCCCGAAGGAGACATGGTTTTTTGTAATGACATCTCATCCGTTATGGATTGTCTTGGCCATGAATACAGTTCACACGATTGGCGTCTTTTCATCGATTCCAGCAAAGTTAGTATGAAAGCTGTACTTCTCCATAATGGAAACACATTCCCATCAGTACCAATTGCTCATGCTGTTAACATGAAGGAGACGTATGAGAACTTGAAACAGCTTCTGACAAATATCCAATATGAGAAATACAAATGGAATATATGCGGAGATCTCAAGGTAATTGCAATTCTGCTTGGCATGCAGCTTGGGTACACAAAGCACTGCTGCTTCTTATGCGAGTGGAACAGCAGAGACAGAAAAAATCACTATTGTGGGAAAAGATGGCATCTTCGCAGTGAATTAGTACCTGCACAGAAGAATGTGGTGAACACTCCTCTTGTTGACCCCAAAAATGTGTATCTCTCTCCTCTGCACATAAAATTGGGACTAATTAAAAACTTTGTGAAAGCCATGCACAGAACTTCACGTGGATTCATGTACTTGCAACAGAAATTCCCAAGAATCAGCGATGCCAAAATTAAAGAAGGAATATTTGTAGGGCCTCAAATAAGGGAATTGATGAATGACGAGAATTTCATTCAACAATTAACAGATGTTGAAAAAATGGCATGGTTGTCTTTTACAAGTGTATGTACAAACTTTTTAGGCAACCATAAAGCAGAGAAGTATCGCGATATTGTACATGGACTAATTAAATCATACCAACGTATGGGATGCAACATGTCTCTAAAATTACATTTCTTGAATGATCACCTGGACTTCTTCCCAACTAATCTTGGTGCCGTTAGTGACGAACACGGTGAACGGTTTCACCAAGACATTGCTCTAATGGAAAAGCGGTATCAAGGCAAATGGAGTGCCGCAATGCTGTCCGACTACTATTGGACCTTACGAAGAGATGTCCCTGAGGCAAAGTTTCGTAGGAAATCGGGAAGGAAACATTTTTAGGTATGTTTCTACACTTTCATGTTACTTATTTACTTCATTCCTTTGTATACTGATGCAGATTTATTACCTTTTACGTTTGTAGCACTTCTGTGAAAGCGAGTCCTTTCGACCAATACATATAGAACATAGGCTGAGGTAGGAAAATACAAAAAACATTTTTACAGGAAATCTGAGCCCGATGGAGAAATTCTGAAATCAGATCTGCATTCAGGGGCTCAGCAACTTCTAGAAACAGCTTGTTTTGTTCTTGTAACATTCACAAACATTTTTTTTGTAGACCAGTGTTATCATAGAACGAAAAATAATAAAATATATGTCCACAATTGCAGAAAAGGTTAAATTAAAAAATTAAATATAATAAATAACAAAAGGGAATGAACGGACTCAGTATCCAACATCCTAACATCAGACCGAAATTCATTTGTGTGTGTATTTACAAGTGGCCAATGAAGGACACTGGTTACTGAGCCCATCCATCCCCTTTAAACAGTAACTTCCATATCGGGCTTATATATTACACATTGCCGCAATGTGTTACCATTAAGAAGACAGATTCAAACCAGTCCTACAATTTGTCTAAATGATAAACTGTAAATGTTATTATTTTTTATGTCTCAGGATATTAATTGCAATTAAATTGATACTCCATAATTCATTTTGTAATGTTCATGTTATGTGTAAAAACATAAAAATGTATCGTAATGTTAAATTACATATAATGATATAATCGTAATTTTTTGTTAACTAAGTTGTTAAGTGTTGTTAAATGTTATGATTTAATGCGATTAATGGAAATATTTGATTTAGTAATCTAAATAACAGTGGAAAGTGCATAAAACAACAGTTTTAAACCAATTATAATTGATGACGTGACAGTGACGTAAGCAGTATTGCATTCGGCAGGGTAGCCAATTAGAAGCCGTGAACAGAGCAATAGAGTGCATGTGCTGAATCAGCTGTTAGTCGAAGCCGCCATTTTGTGGTGATGTTGATGGCGTAGCAGTGACGAAAGCATTCGGCTCGGCAGCCAATTAGAAGCCGTGAACAGAGCATGAGAGTGCCTGTGGTGAATCAGCTGTTAGTCGAAACCGCCATTTTGTGTAATGCGAATAATCGTGCATGACGTCAATCATACATATTTTTCCTTCTGGACTGCGCAGTTATTTAACACATGTCAATGTTCTATCCTTAAATTTCGCCCCCTTGTCTAATCCAAAATTCCTTCTAATGATTTATTATATTGTGCCATCCATTTATTCATTTTCCTTTCCTAATTAATTAAAAAATATTCACTACAGGAAATTTTGTTCCATTTCGAAGTCATTGAATTTTGCGTGCTGCCATCTAGTGTCAATCCTTTAAGTTTTCTTTGTGTTTCCCTCAACATATGTTATCTGGTTGGTAATAGCTTCCCAAAGACGGCTTAAGGGTCGGGCGACCTGAGGCGCCGCTTGCGGGGGCGCCAAACCGAGTCATTCCCCCTTGAGTGTTTCTGATAATATCAGTGAGGTTATTTGTTTAAAAAGAGTTCGAATTTTACAGACAAAATTAAAGTAATACATAAAGTAATACATTTACTACAAAATCAGGTAGCAATTTAAGTTAAAAGATTAGTGTTATTGTGATAGGTATTAAATAAGGCTATTATATTTTCTCCTTAAAATCGTAAATAACGATGTTTTTTTAGGGTGGTATAAAATAGGGTAACAAGGGTGAAAAGTTAGGAGGACGGCAGGGTAGAAATTAGGAGGGGGTTACGAATTCTTAATGTTAACACATCAAATGTGGTAAGTGCACACTCTGGTGCAAAATGCTAAGATCACTGACAAGACCGTTGCTGGCATGAAGGTGTTTCCATGACTTACTATCGCTTTTAGAATCTTATCCGACAGTAAAAATAAATACCAGGAGCCACGAAGATATCCATTCATTTAATTCAGAATACAAAATCTCATTTGTAGATGGCTTGTATACTCTGTTCCAAATATCTCTGGAGCAAGGCCACGCAAAGCGTCAGATAAGGAGAGGATATCGTGTGGGCAAAGCGAAGCAGTACACGCTGCTGGGAAGGTTTTCTGTCTATTCCTTGGCAGTTTGGAAGGGAAAAATTAAAGGATTAAGCCAGTCTCACACGGTGGTTAAGTAGGGCCTCACTTCCCTACCCACCTCCGACTCGAAACTACCATAAGATTTTTTACCTCTTCAGTTCGCGAAAGCAGCAAAAGGGGTCCCACACGATCCTTAAAATCGCATCTTTAAAAATGGCGACTACACAAACACGGTATACCATTTCACAAGTTTAGATGCTAATAACTGCTGAAGATTTGGGAAAATAATGTTTTCTCTTAAAAGAATAAGCTAATAACATTGGCACTGTTGAAAAATGTAGCACATGTAACCCGTGGCAGTGAATGTGAGTGTATAACGTATGTTACTTCAAGTTGATATACCATTTTACGGACACACTAACATAAAGTACGAGGCGTATTCGTAAAGTAAGTACCGTTTGCAAATATTGCCGCTGTTTCGCTGCAGTCGCGACCGTGTGAGTTCTCGCTGACGTCCTTCGTCAGTTATTAAGCCACAGGCACTCGTGGGAGCAGGTCATGCTTTTTCTTCGAAGGTTTCTGAAGGTTTGAAATGTTCAAGAAAATCAATCGGCCCGCCGACTGTGAAGACCGGTCTGTGATTCGTTTTCTCAATGCAAGAAACGTGAAACCGGTAGACATCCATCTTCAACTGTGTGAGGTCTTTATTTTTTATGTTTAAAGAAGGTCGTGAGACAGTTCACGGTGAGCCAAGGAGCGGTCGGCCTTCTGTTGTGACCGAGGATTTGGTGCGTGCGGTCGACGCGGAAATTCGTGAAAACAGACGCTTCTCAATATCGTCGCTTTCCATGGAATTTCCACAAATTTCAAGAACAGTCCTCTACGAAATTGTGACAGATCGCATGAAATATCGAAAATTGTGGTTAGCGTTTCGACGAGGATGATGACGTCGAAGCAGTAGTGCATGGATGACTTTCATCACAGGCGAGAACATTCTATGACGATGGGATACAAAAACTTTTGCCACGCTATGACAAATGCTTGAACAATGGTGGTAACTACGTAGAAAAGTAGTTTAAGATCTGTAGAATGCAATGCAAATAGTGTTGCCCACGAGACGAGACTTTGGCCTCTCTCGTCTCGTGGAAATTCTGTCTCGTCTCGAAAATATTCGTTTGTCTCGGGACACATGATCAATCTCGTCTCGTCTCGAATTTTTAAAAGCCTGTCCCGTCTCGTCCCGTGGGCAACACTAAATGCAAATAAGGAAGGTACAAAACTATTTTACTTTATTTTTTACACCTTTTCGGTACTTACTTTCCGAATACGCCTCGTATATTACGATATAAGTTGTATATTCTAATGAAACCCTTCTCGTACGGTTTTGAAATATATCCTCCAATACCAACTAGTCAATTAAATTACACAAACTTCACAACATTTAAAGTGCGAAAATTGTGGTGTTTACATTAACATTAAGTTACCATATTGTATTTACGTACATTTCATTGATACGTCTTTGCTCCAAAAAAACTTATTGTGAAATTTCCTTTGAAGTCTATGATGAACTTATTAAAATTCATAATTTATGTTATATATGATTTCAACACTAGCAGATTCATTTACTGCGATGCTGCACACAGCACAGTCTATTTGTTACAATCAGCCAACAAACCAGAGAGTACATATATACGTATATGGCTCTTCAGGGTTTAGTTTACTTCAAAATAAAATAGTATTCGCGTCTGTTGTGAAAGTAAAATAACAGTATCTCAGTAGGAAATTTAGACATAACAACTATTTATTTAAAACAATAATAATTAGTAGACTCTTCACTCAACAAATAAAATATTCGCCCCAAATCATTAAGGAAGGCTTTAGACGAAAGCATTTCCTTTAGCATTTTTGCTAGCACATACTATGTAAAAGGTTCCAAAAATCTTATAGCACATAGTATTTTACACCCAACGCAAGCATTTCATGTAACTTTTCGGCTAGCTTTTGCGATTACAATGTATATCATATACAGCACGAAAGGCACGTCGAGTTACACCATCTATGTTGAGTGCACGGTGTTTACATTTGAAACAACTAAAGTATTCTTTCATACGTGTACAGTAAACGTTGTAAAGTATGTATTTAAGCAGCGCCATTGTTTTGTACCTAATAACGGTTTACACGAAACGTTATTCCTCTCGGTTGAATAGTTATCGGCTTTTAAAAATGTGAAGTGATACATTGTTTACATCTCACGCCGCCGCCATTACAACTGCACTCGTGACCTAGAGGTCGCTTTTGATTGGTTATGTTGGACAGTGTGCTCCTCAATTCTGATTGGTAGTTATATGGTATTAACGATGGATTTAGAGACGATTTCTAATTCTGTCGGGAACTGAATAAGAGAGAGCTCTCACACGATCGTTAAGTAAAGAAGCTAGAAGCCGATGGCGAAGTGAGGACGTATCTAACTGCCGTGTGAGACTGGCTTTATAGTTTAGGATGCTGGAACTTCTTTTTTTGTTCGTTTGGAGTTAAAATTGTCATCCCTTTTTAAATTGAGCACCTGCCCCCGTGGTTAGCACATTGCGCTACGACGCCAGGGTTCCCGGGTTCGAATGTGAGTGTCCATTCATCAATTTCATCACTCATCCCCATCTTCGCAAATTAGCCAAAAGTGGCACAAAAAGCGAAGTAAAATAAGGCAAATCAATCAATCAAATAGAGCGACCACAAACAAAATAACCTTTGGGTATGCCTTTGCGCATCATCCTCTCCATCCGTTCAGCTCTGCCCATGGCAAGCTTCACTCAAATCCCTCCCCTCACCTATACTCGCGAGTACAACACGCGTTTCTGCGCAGTTCCTTCACCTGTGGTTCCACCATCATACTTAGGCATGCCATCTTGGGTAAGCACGTGCTCCTGTGACCTCCGTTAAATCCGCCACTGTTGGTGGATGTTATTTGCTTGTTAATGTCCATGAAATGAAGTATGTGGTTATTTCAGTTGTAACTGTACTGCGGAATGTAAAAGACAGAATTTCATATTTCTCTCAGTAGATGGCAGAGTGTTTGAAAAGTAATATTATCAGTGGCGTACATTCGGCATAGGCTAGGTCTGCTGCACCTACCCAAGTAAGAAAACGACAACTGTATGTAGAATCGTAACACGCGCGAGTAATCTTCCGTAATGTCTCACATGCCACGAAATCGCAGCAACTCAAAGCATCAGCCTCCACACTGAGCATAGCTTTGTAGAATTCGGCGCCTGCCGGCCCCGCAGCGAGCGTAAGAGAATGCTTGCTTAGTGGCATTGGTCAGCTTGCGCATGCGTTGTGGCTACCTGTGCGTTACCATTCAATGTGTTCTACACGACGACAAGCCGGCCGTAGCCAGGGGATGCTCGTTCGGCGGCGCAGATCGTATGCGCAGTTGTCCGTGGATGCATGACGTCATCATCGAAACTCTCGGCACGGAAAAGGCTGGTTCCTTATGCAAATATCGAGATATTTGACAACGAATATCTTCTAAAATATAGTAGCAGGGGAAAAGTTACAACTTTTACTGTTAAGATTCATCCTTTCCAATCAATTTACCACAAAGTTGATTCAAATGTGTAAAATGGTTTTCAAGAAATCGTGTGACGAAGGAACCCCTGTTTTGTTCTCCCCAGTCTTCCAATGTAAGGGAGTTTAAGTTAAGCGCGTTGGATTTCCTTTTGCTGTATGTTTTGAAATAAGCTTATTTTGTTCTTGTCAACTGAAATCATGCCTAAATGCTATGGAAAGCTCTGAAAACTATTATCAGAAAACTAACGGAATAAATCTAAAATATCACAGCTTCACTGATATAAAAAATGCGGTATTGCCCATTTTTGTGAAAAAAAGCATTGTGCGAGATCTAAAAGCAGAACTTTTTAATATTGTATATAAATGTAAGGGTGTAATAAACGTGACTGCTTCGCAGGCACGTATCCAAGGGGGGAGGCTTAGGGGACTCGAGCCCCCCCAAAAGTTTTCGGTTTACACTAGATAAAATGAAATTTTTGTTTCTTCTGGTGTCAAATAAAATAATGTGACGTTAATTTAAGGAGAGAAATAATTATGGAGGCAAGACGGAGAATGTTCTATAACCCTGTTATTGTTAATGGCACGTATCCAAGGTGGGGATCAGGGGTTCGAGCCCTCCCCCCTTTAGGAAATTGTTTTGTTTCACTAGATAAAATTACGTAGGTTTTTGGATTCTTGAATAATGTGATAATAATTTGATATATATAATTATCGACGCGAGACGGAGAATGTTCTATAACCCTGTTATTGTTAATAGTGCGTATCCAAGGTGGGCATCAGGTGTCTCGAGCCCCCTCCCCCAGGAAATTTTTCAGTTTACACGAGATAAAATTAGGTTTTTGTCTTCTTCAATAATGTGACGACAATTTAAGGAGATAAATAATTATCGAGGCAAGACGGCGAATGTTCTATAACCCTGTTATTGTTTATAGCGCGTATCCAAGGTGGGGATCGTGCCCCCCTCCTTGCACGAGGATTTTTTTCAGTTTACACTAGATAAAATTAGATTGTTGTCTTCTTGAATAATGTGACGATAATTTTAGGAGAGAAATAATTATCAAGGCTAGACGGAGAATGTTCTATAACCCTGCTGTTGATAATATTGCACGTAAACTTTTCTTACGCTTTCGGTGTTGTCGTAGCGAACTTGAACTCTATGTAGAGACTTTTCAGCATTTGCAAGCTGCACAACAAAGGTAGCGCCACACGTAGGGCGATTCGGATTCATTGTAATTTTTTAATCTCTGGAAAGCTCGAGAGGGAACGTTCTTGAAAAAGAGAAGTAGTCGAACTAATGGCAATATTTACGAATCGTTTTATCTGCGGAACGTTCTAGAATATAATGAGGATATTAATACGCGGCTTCAATTTCCCGGTTGATCTGTACAACAGAATAGGTGGAGACTTCAGAGGTAAGTATGACAAATCATACAGTCGATTAGTGATCAGTCAGTGTCCATTGGTTGCTTTATAGGTTCTAGTAATTCGAAAATGAAAAGGACTATATACCGTAAAGTAACGAAGTCTACTACCAGTTCCAGTTCGGTCCCAAAGCTAAAGACATTGACGACAGCGGAACTTCGAGTAGTGCTACGAGTAGTTCGGGTCGAAAGACGAAGAGATCGAAGGTCTCTCTCTCTAAAGTGAATATTTCGGCAGTATTGGGCTGGGTATTGGAGCGATTTATTAAAAAAGAAATAAGCTGCACAGATCAACTGAAAATCAAAGTTTTGAGTGATGATTTGGTTGTGCCAGGACCACATTTTGTGTATACAGACCGAGACAGACAATTTTTAACACTTGCGAGTGCTTAGGAGTGAATATGAACAATTTGGTGGGTTTCGGCTTTTATAAGAGCTGCAAACATGGGAGGACAAGACACATTAGTGGTGTTCAGGCTCGAATGAGAGAGAAATATTCGTGAACTGTTTGCGTCCAGTTCCCAGCACACAGTTTGAATCTCACGTTGTCGAGTGGATTGTGCATTCCGTGCATGTGTAACACCTTCGTAAAAATACTTCTGGTGCATAGATGTTTTGATGCTTCAACACGTTGTTCTTTTTTTATATATTTGTCACATAGTTGTTTTAATTAGTATTCTGCTCGTTCTGAACGCAGCAGCTAGGGCTCAAAGGGCAGTGCAGTTACACCGGAAGAAATCTCGGAAATAGGAGGCTTCAGAAGTTAACTCATCCAAATTAAATGTGCTCTCTCTAAATTTAAATCATAGTTCACAAATAATTTGATTAAAAGTTTTAAAAGTATCTGTTTTATTTAATAGTGTATTAATTGGTGCATTCTTCTCCAGCATAGCTATAGGCAGTGACCACACTACAGGGGGGGGGGGGGCAGGAACGCGCCTCTATTCTCGTTCGACAATTTTTATCTCTCTCTCTCTCTCTTATCTGCCCCCAGTAAAACGACAAAAAAAAGAAATGAATGAATGCTCTTTAGCCAAAATATGCATTTTTGTCTCGTATGTAACGGAATAATAAACATGATTGCCCCGGAAAATATGATTTACCCCTCCATCTTTACTATTGCGCCGTCACTAGCTACAACACATTTTGGTTTCTATTGTTCCCACACCCCCTATATGCCTTCATGGCATGGTGCTATGCACAGGGGAACACTTTACCTTCACTTTTATTGTTCCCACATATTTATTTTAATTTTAGTATTGTCAATCATATTCCACTGTGTTACCTCACGTAGCCCTCCCCCCCACACACGTACGATATCAGTTGTAAGATTTAGACTAAGCTTGCCAGATGTCCACTTATATCTTTGTATTCTTGACCCATTTAAAAAAAAATCATTTCGCCCCTTCTTCTGGACTATTTCATAGCAATGTTTTCCCACTGGAAGCCCCTTTGCAGATCGAGATCCGGGGCTATAGCTTTCCCAAGCCACCGTCCCCTCCAAATACTCTCTTGGCTTCATGAAAGAAAAATATATATGTATTTCTACGAAATATTAATTTGACTTGGCAGTTTCTTTTTTCGAACAGGAATAAGTTTTAAATTTTAATAGCTTATAAATTTACACTAGCAATTTTGAGTAAAGGTTTTGCGTAACCCCAAAAGTACATTTAGAGACTGCAAGGTCAACTCTCAACATTTCAGATATATTAATAATTTTCATCACAACGTCTTGTATAATTATTTGTAACTTCAATAACCTCCTCGCAAATGTTTCTCGCATATTAAAACATATATGCCATTTCTGTTTATTTCCTTGTAATGCTGACCTCCGTGGCGAAGTGGTTAGCACAACGCTTTACGATGCGAAGAGCCCCCAGGTTCGAATCTCCACCCGGGCATGGGTCTACTTTCCTTTCTTCAATTTCATCATATCATCACGCATCCTGATCTTTGCGATTAGCCATATGTGACAGATAAGCGAATCAAAATAAACTAAGTCTATTAATCAATTATTTTTTTAAACTCTTTAATTCTTCTTTAGCATCGAAACGTTTTTGTTAAAATTATATTACGATTTGTAAAATGACTAAATTCTAAAGGAGAACACGAAACTTTCTTTGTAGCGCATCGGTCAGAAAGTTTCAGGAATATGGATTTTCAAAATACATTTTTTCACATGTACTTTGCCCCCTTTTAAAAGTAGCGCGTTTTCAATTAAGTTACTAATCATTAAAAGGATGCCTCAATACCATCTTGGAGGATGACAATTATTATTTTCCCCCTCCTAAAAGTAATAATATACTTTCGCTCTCTGAATCTCCCATATAAATGCTAGGTGCCGTCTGCTTCAGCCGAGCTTACTTCTTCTCCGGTGACGTCACGCGTTCGTGCAAGATCGGCAATCTTCGGATGGCTTTACCTAATCTCTATGTACCTTGGGCCGTAGCAGGGGGTCTCGTTCGGCGCCGCAGATCGTATGCGCAGTTGTCCGTGGATACATGACGTCATCATCGAGAAGCTCGGCACGGAAAAGGCTGGTTCCTTATGCAAATATTAAGATATTTTACAACGGATATCTTCTAAAATATAGTAGCAGGGGTAAAGTTACAACTTTTACTGTTAAGATTCATCCTTTCTAATCAATTTATCACAAAGTTGATTCAAATGTGTAAAATGGTTTTCAAGAAATCGTGTTACGAAGGAACCCCTGTTTTGTTCTCTCCAGGCTTCCAATGTAAGGGAGTTTTAACTTAAGCGCGTTGGATTTCTTTTTGCTCTATGTTTTGAAATAAGATTATTTTGTTCTTGCTGTGAAAACTATTATCAGAAAACTAACGGAAGAAATCTAAAATATCACAGCCTTTCCAGTCGGTAATTGCGTAAGTAAACGTAAAGACAAGATTGTTATAAAAAATGCGGGATTGCCCATTTTTGTGAAAAAGACATTGTGGGAGATCTAAAACCAGAACATTTTAATATGGTATGTAAATGTAAGGGTGTAATAAACGTGACTGCTTCCCGTAAAATATCACTGCACTCTCTACGTTTCTCTTCTGTCTTTCTTTGGCGCCGTCAATAGCTTCAACACGTTGTTTTTTTATATATATTTGTTACATATTTGTTTTAATTAGTATTCTGCTCGTTCCGCCACCTGAACGCAGCAGATAGGGCTCAAAGGGCAGTGCAGTTACACCGGAAGAAGGCTCGGAAATGGCAGGCTTCAGAAGTTAACTCATCCAAATTAAATTAAACAGGTATGTGCTCTCTCTAAATTTAAAACATAGTTCACAAATAATTTGATTAAAAGTTTTAAAAGTATCTGTTTTATTTAATAACGTATTAATTGGTGCATTCTTCTCCAGCATAGCTATAGGCAGTGACCACACTACGGGGGGCGGGGGAGAACGTCCCCCTATTCTCGTTGGACAATTTCACTCTCTCTCTCTCTCTCTCTCTCTCTCTCTCTCTCTCTCTCTCTCTCTCATCTGCCCCCCATAAAACGACAAAAATAAATAAATGAATGAATGCTCTTTTAGCCAAAATATGCATTTTTGTGTCGTATGTAACGGAATAATAAACATGATTGCCCCGGGAAAATATGATTTACCCCTCCATATTATCTATTGCGCCGTCACTAGCTACAACATATTTTGATTTCTATTGTTCCCACAAATTTATTTTAATTTTAGTATTGTGAATCATATTCCACTGTGTTACCTCACGTAGTCACACCCCCCCCCCCACACACACACAAATGTACGATTTCAGTTGTAAGTTTTAGACTACGCTTGTCAAATGTCCACTTATATCTTTGTTTTCTTGAGCCATTTAAAAATAATCATTTCGCCCCTTCTTCTGGACGATGTTTTCCCACTGGAAGCCCCTTTGAAGATCGAGATCCGGGGCTATAGCCTTCACAAGCCACCGCCCCCTCCAAATACTGTCCTGGCCTCATGAAAGAAAAATATATGTATTTATATGAAATATTAATTCTACTTGGCAGTTTCTTTTTTCGAACACGAATAACTTCTAAATTTTAATAGCTTATAAATTTACACTAGCAATTTTGAGTAAAGGTTTTGCGTAATCCTAAAAGTACATTTAGAGACTGCAAGGTCAACTCTCGATATTTCAGATATATTAATAATTTTCATCACAACGTCTAGTAATAATTATTTGTTACTTCAATAACCTCCTCGCAAATGTTTCTTGCATATTAAAAGATAGATAGATAGAAGTACCCATGTCATTCGACGCTGGGTGGGCGCCGCGACCGTTTCCAACGTTAGAAAAGTTCCCGGATTTGAACCGGCCGGGGATCGAACCTGGGACTTTTAGTATGGTAGTCAAACGCGTTACCGCCTGAGCCACCGCGGACGTGAATTAGAAAATGTGGAATTGAAGCAATTTTTACAGAGTCTACGTCAACGTAGCAGGCACGAAAACAAGTCTCTGCGCAAGTAGATGGTTCCACCAATGAACACGGGAGAGGGAACGGGATTGCGTGGAGGGTGGTGCAATTACCAGCATTAGCAGCAGTTTGTACTGCTTCGCTCTGCCCACTCGATTTCCTCACCTTCTCTGCCGCTATGTGCGGCCTTATTATCCAGGACAGAATATACGTGATCTGGAGATAAACAGTACTGTAGAGTTTATTCGTTCCATACAATCATATTTCTGTTTATTAGTCACGGCGATGAGCACCTAAACAGAGCATTGGGCAGTTTACAGAAGAAACAGGATGTCTCATTAGTGGTATTAATGAAAGATTTTGAAGAACACTTCTTCAATTCTAAATTATAACGCTGAGGTTTGATTGGCTGCTTATTTATATAACTTGGTGTGGACTGAATCGTCTTTCTAAAAACATGAAACAATTGTCCATGCTGATAGCATCCGTTTCACTGTTTTGAGGTTTTCACACTTTGCTAGTTTCCGATTGTAATTTAGACACAAAATACTAAGTGAGTAACATGTCCGCCAACGGCACGTCTGTGTAAAGCCCTTTTACTGCATTTAGGTTTCTTGTCGCACATCCCAAAGAGGAACGCAATTTTTGAGCAATTTTCTTGCTAACTGCCTTCATGTGCAATATTTCATGAATATGCGACGAAGCGATTAGCTTCTTGTTTGGATATCTAGCCAAAAGATTTCCAAGCAACTGTGTAGTTTGCCTCCATGATAGGTAAATTCGCCCTTGAGCGACGAACGTAGATATTGAAACTTCTGAATGGAAGCGATGTTTTTGTTGTCACGTTCTAACAGCTTACCACCATATGAGAAACTTCCTTACCCGAGAGGAAGCTCACAGGTCACACTTTTCTTTATCATTAACATTCAAGAAACCATTTTGTTATCGAATCACTGCTTCCTTCTTAGATTAAGTACGTGCAGTTATTTATTAATTATAATAACTGAAAAATTTACCACCATTAACATAAAATAATAACCAATTATTATGCACACACATATTTTAGCATTCACTAAAACTCACAAAACAGAATAATTTTTCATTAGTGGTCTCTCTGTTCATGGAGGTGGTTGTTTATTAAATATAATAATTACATAAATTACCATCATTATGAACCAATTATACACTCTCACTGGCATGAGTGTCTCGAATGACACACATTCATAGATGGCGCCTGATAGTTCCACCAACCAAGTGCATTTTGCTTCCTATTTACATTATATTTATGCATTTTATGGAAGTAATGTAGAAGAAATATTGGGAACACTTAGGGATGTTAATTTTCAATTCCTTTTTATTAAAAAGATCATAGTTGAAAAATGGAATCGGGTGGTGAGCCCGACAGTTCCCCTCCTCTCGGGTATACTAAAGACGTGAAAGTGTCTTCATAGGACAGCCAATGTCGATAATCACCCTCAAACGTTGGAAACCCTATTGTAGGAAGTTTCGGGTTGCTGTGGTATGCCACGTGTTGACAGCATCAAGATCCACTTGAACTTTATCATGTTGAGATAAGGCCTCCCGGATGGCGCAGTGGTTGCGTCGTCGCCTTGTAATGAAGGGATCCCGAGTTCGGTACCCGGTGGAGGCATATAGTGGCCAGGATCCCACTTTAAACTGTAGGTTCAGTCCCGATTAGCCTTACTGTGCATAAAGTGGACTTAAAACACCAACTCAACCAATCAATCATGCTGAGATAACAAAGCTTGCATCCGGGCACTCAGCGAGTAGTGAGCAGTTTCCAACTCATCTCTGACGTCATCCTGTGATGCGTCAATGTCAGCTTCTATAGCTGCGCCGGGTCAGAAATCAGCCTGAGACCGCCTTTATGGCAGTCACCCGCTATTAACAACTAATTAGGCCTACAGATTCTTACGGTTTCCAATCTTTACTCCCCGAACCAGCCACCAGGAAAACAGGATTTTGTCAAAATTGCCATTCTGCGCTGTGATTGCACACCAGTTAGTACGGCGGCGGTAGTATAACTGGTCTTGCACTTCAAGAACGTTCACTCAAATGTAATTCAATTCAATGCATTGAAATGCAGACGCACTTCTTCAATCTCCTTTACATTCACTGAATTAATTGATAAAAGCTTCCATTCTAGTGATTTTTCCTTCTTAAAGTTCCTCCTTGCCTAACGAAACGCTGTTGCACTTCGTCCTCACTTATTTTTATAGAAGAGCACGAAAGGGTAAAGAAAATGAATGAGAGCGAATCAGCCAGACAATTAAAATATGCTTTCCGAGATGCACTGTTGCCTTCAAGAAGCTGATGAATGAAATGAAACTCAATACTGACATTCCCTTGCTGGAATGTAATTTGAGCGAACGGCATTGTTGGCAAGATGGCTGCTCCAACCACCCGACTGTCCGTACCGAATCAAGCCAACGATACGATTTCTGCACCGGAAGTTCGCTGCGGTTGCACTTCCGCCAATCACTTTTTTGGCTCCCATTTATGTGTTTCGTGTGCGAGAGAGCGGAGACAAGAACTGTGAACGGCACAGTTCATTTGGTATGCCATCAAAGCCGTTTGCACGAATCTAGGCATGCGAAACATGAAATTACACTGGAAAAAGCTCACAAACACGATGGTAGCACTTATTTTTGCAAAACTTTATTCATATTCATGCTACAGGGTGTTAAAGAAGTGTTTCCGACGGTTTCTCTCATTGTTGCAGGTGCACTAAGAAATGGAGCTCACACAAACAGAACGCGTGAAAATGATCCTGATGTGTGGGTAAAGAAGCTCGAAAGTCATCACGGAGGACGTCAATCAGCTCCATCCAGAACGAGCTCCCATTGTTGACAGCACTGTGAGGAAACTGGTCGCTAAGTTCAGAGAGACTGGATGTGTTGCAAACAGGCCCAAATCAGGTAGACTTAAGGTAGCCACAGATGAAACAACATCAACAGCTGTGTTGGCGGCAGTTACATTGAGTCCGCACCGTAATACCCGTAGTCATGCTGCTGTTACAGGTGTGAGTCGTGCTTCCATTGTGAGGATTCTGAAAAGTCACAAATTGTATCCATACAAGATCCACTTGCTTCAAAACCTGAGTGAGGACGATCCTGACCGCAGGATTGAATTTGCAGAAGAAATGTCCCGTAAGGTGTTACAAGACCCTACCTTCCCTCACAAGGTGTTGTTCACTGATGAAGCAAACTTTTATCTCAATGGGGAGGTGAACAGACAAAACATGAGATAGTGGTCTGAATCGAATCCTCATTGGGTGCATACATCTGGGACAGTCCTCCGTTCAAAAGTGATGGTATGGTGTGGCATATGGGGAACCCGTGTGGTAGGACCTTTCTTCATTGACGGTACCCTCAATGCCAAGGATTATTTGAACTTACTGGATATACAAGTGTTTCCATCTCTCATGATCGAGGATGGCAGTTTCCCCGAGTTCTTTCAACACGACGGCGCTCCCCCACAATTTGGTCAAAATATTAGGGACTATCTGGACATTCAGTTTCCAATCAGTGGATTAGGTGAATCGACTCAATATGACACTGGCCAACAATGGTGGACACATTGAGCATATCCTCTAACATCCTGCAACAATGAGAGAAATCGTTGAAAACAAGTCTTTAACACCCTGTAGGATTAACATGAATAAAGATTTGCAAAAATGAATCCTACCATCCTGTTTGTGAGCTTTTTCCAGTATAATTTCATGTGTCACATGTCTAGGTTCCCATTTAAAGAAAGTGATCTCGATCCAAGATGGTGGCTTTCGAGATAGCGACCACATTTCAAAAACGGTCGGTAGGTTTTATCCCATTCCCAAACTACATGTACACATATAAAATTTCAATAGCCGAATGCATTTCGGTTTTATTCGGCCCGTTCCGCAATTTTGGACCACCCTGTATATGTAGCAGGAATCAATTTCTTTTTAACAGCATGAAAATAAATAAACTTGAAGGCCTAAAAATAAAGCTGCAATGAAAAGAGAAAAGGCTAATCCAGTAGATATTGAGCGTCCAAGATATTAGAAACGGAATTCCATTCCCATAGTGCAAGATATTCAATGTGTTCTTATTTATATTTATGGCAGGCCAACTGCCTAGTTACGGCCCTGGACTTTTCTTTTAATTCAGCTGAATGATTGTTGTGATAAGACTCACTGCGAAATAAATATCCAGGCTTCTGCCTTCGTTTAGTGTTTATTTATGTTTATGAGGAGCCTCTTGTGACGCCCCTTTCCAAAAACACACAATTTTCAGTGTCATTTGAGTTGAGTGAGTAAGCGATCTCGCTCTCTCATGATCTAGAACTTTTATGCAAGTACTACTAAGCGTTCTTCAACTTTGAGACTTCTTATACCACAACCAAAAGTCAACACCCGGTTTTGTAATCTACTTTAGTCCCTTTGAATTGTTAGTACTACTTAGTGAAAAATTATGAAATTTCTGTTATTACTTCTTCTAAATATGATTAAGTAAACAGATTTGTAGTGTGCTGCCATCTATGAATGAATATAATGAACTTCTTCCATAGCCTTTTTGATTAAAGATCTTGATGAATCAAAATTTATAATGTTCCAATGGCATACCGAAGGGGTGGTCATAGGGCTGTAGCCCCCCCCACCCATAGAGGGAAAATATTTGTGGGGTATTTGGGTATCTTGGAAAGTATGACTTTTTTTCTGCATTACAAAAGGGCCTCCCCGATGGAGCAGTGGTAGCGTTGTTGCCTTGTGATCAAGGCGTCCCAGGTTCGATACCCGGTGGAGGAACAAGTGTTTCGGATCCCACTTTAAACTGTAGGTCCAGTCCCGATTAGCCTTACTGTGCATAAAGTGGACTTAAAACAATAAATCAACAATCTGCATTACAAAAATTTTCTCTCTCGAGATCTAGAGCTATCATATAATTTCTACCAAGTCTGGTTCAGCTTGGAGGCTTCTCATATCGTAATGGAAAGTCAATTCTCGGTTACTTAAAGAAATTAAGTTTGATTTATATGTTAATGTACCTAACTAATAATACGTGCCTTCAACCTGAAGACAACAGACTGCTAAGGAAGACGAGTGGAGGAATGTCACATGGAATAATTGGTCAGAATTCAACTGATAATCAATTTTGTATCTTAAACACTAATTATTCATTACTCTTATTAACTTAGTACTATACGTAAACTACCTTTCAACTTTTCGCAAATTACAATAACCAACATCTCATGTGGTAACATACAACTAACATATCTAACTTGATTAAATGATGATCTTTTACCACTTGTTCACATTAAAGGTAACCACTACCCTACAAGATTCTTAGCATGTAATATCGTTAATGATTGCAAATCTCATGGTCGTAGTTTCAAACGCCTCCGCTGGTAGAATCTTTTTATCTACTTTTGGACATATTCCATTGTATTAATTGATCACGCTGTGTGAAATGGAATGATTCTATTTGCCATTAACGATGAAATATGAAAGAATATAATCTTCATTTCACCAAACTGAGAAGTGGAGAAAAATTGGATCATTCTTATAAATATGAAATTAAATTCGTATTTTTAGTTGTGTAATCGCAGGTAAAATCGAATATCTAACGCGGAATATTTTATCTTGCTGAAGTCTGACAAAAAACATTTCGCATCGAGAATGTATTACATTGAATTTTTCATATTGATAATTGGAATAATGCACCAATTCCTGAAGCTGAGACGATATTTTCTTCAGCTGTCCCTTCTTTCCTCTCATCTCCACTCTCTTCTCTTCTTCTCCTCTTCTCCTCTCCTTCTCCGTCTTCTCTTCCCTCCTTCTCCTCTGCTTCTCATATCGACTTCTTCCTCGTATTTTGTCTCCATCCCACTTTTCTTCACACCCCTCATCTCCTGTCCTGAATTCGATTTCAGATTCCATTGCATTTTCTCCTCTCCTCTTCGTTCTTCTACTTTTCTCTCTTTTAAAGTCTCCACCCACCTCTTCTGGTTTCCTCCTCTCCTCTCCTCCCCTCTCCTCTCGTTTGATCATCTCTTCTCCTCTTTGCTTCATTTTCCTCATCTCCCCTCGCATCTCTTTCGTTTCCTCTCTCTACTCCTTGTTTCCTCTTCTATCCTCTCTTTTCTTCCCTTCTCCACTTTACCTCTTCTCATTTCGCTTCCTCTCTCCTCTTATTTCCCTTTGAGTAGACCCATCAGCGATGAAATACTAGAAAATCGATTCTCTTTATTTCAGAAAGTATTGTTGTCATTTGCAATACAATACTGATATTTTAAATATTTTTATACCTATATCCCTTTTGCGTAATTCATACATATATTTTGTGCAACCCTGAAACTGAGCCTAACTTTACAGGCAACCCACCAACGCCTCATGTAAGTTCGGTTACCTATTATAAAAAATCGTTGTCCTAAAACTTTTGAGAGACACTGTACAAAGTGTTACAATATTGAACATTTAATGGCAGAGTAAACAGTGTTCATAAGTATTTTGCAGTTATTTCTTGTTTTATTTTAAGGAATTAAATTGCATTAATGGTGGAGCATTAGTTGTCCTCTGTTTATTTGGCTTCTTTTTGTTTCTTTTTCAAACTTGTGTTATTCAAAATGAAGTAAATGAAAATCATGATCAGTAAATTGTTTACTATTATCTTTGCTGCTTGTTGTACAATCGGTCTTACTTAATATTTGTCGCTGAGGAATGAAAAATTACTTTTAATTAAAATGATCGTGTGATAGTGGAACAGTAAATATTTACACAGATTTATGTATAAATGCTAGTGTGCAACCATTTTTTTGAGTACTATAGAACATTAGACCTATTGGGAGAATTTTGTACTGTCCAAAAATGGTGGTTAGCACATATTCTTGCCTTTTTTAGACTAAGTCTTAAATGTTTTTATGATCCCTTGCAGTTGCATGCCCAAAGGGCGGTTTGTGGGGGTTATAACCCCCTCCCTTTGGCCCAGTATTCCTAAAAAAGGACATCAAAGGTAGGAAAAGATGGCGAAATGAGGGTTGACTACCCGAAATAGTGTACATAACCCCTCCCTTTCGAAAATCCTGGGCATACAACCAGTCCCTTGGTCAGTTGTTCTCCATGTAGCTAGAATCTGTATCATTGTAAGGCTGCTGTGTCCCCTCCTCCCTCATACACAATGTAGTAGTCACCGCCCGAGATTCTCTTCACACCTGTCTGAATGCTAGTAACAATTGATCTACACTAGCATGCAATGTTATACCTGCGCCCAGATAATTACCGGCCAATGGCTTATTTAGGGAAGGGGAGCCTCCCGAGAGACTATCCAATTAAAAAATTTAATAAGCAAAGCAGGTGTTGCTATTGTATTATACGAAGTTGATTGTTTTTCACAGAAGCAAGGATTCGATTGTGGATTTACAGCTTTCTGTGAACAGCACCTGTGAAAATTATTGCGTACCTAACAACCTTTTCGTTATTCAATGCCTTTTAAAAATTTGACATTAATTTCTTTGGTAAGGCAGCCATTTTTACCCAAATGTTAGTGATCTTAACTACACACAAAAACAGATAATGAGTACATGCTTCTTTTTCTGGTCATTCAATAATAATAATTAATTTACCTATTGTAATGTTATTATTACCACTGGGGCGGATACCCCCAAAATATATACTCTGTCTATGAAATCAAAGGAGAAAGGCCGCGCAGCATGTAGGCATGTCACTGTGATTGTTCTCTAATCGATTTCATCAATTCATTATTTATTATCGTCGACGCGATTAATTAATATAAATAAGAAATTGCGAAAAACTTACCTAAATGTAGAGCATAATATATTATATTAGAAGGATGGACAGTACACACACATTAATGTGAGTATAAAATTTTGCTTTCCTGCTTGTGTGACGTCGTCGCCTTTTAATCAACCGGTCCTGGGTTCATTACCCGCTAGAGGCACATTGCACAGTGGTTCGCATCCCACCCACTGTAGGTTCAGTCCCGATTAGCCTATTTTGCACGAAGCGAACTTAACAATTCAAACAAACAATTAAAGCATGTATAACCTTTAATATGGAGAACATTGATATAAAGTAGTTATGTAATTAAACAATGGATGGCACAATATAATATTATTTAATTGTAATTTACGTTCTCCATCCCTAGCTGTAAAGTTCAATATATTTTCAATTTCTTTGATCTATTATTAGTTTTCCAAAATCGAAAAAAGAATCATTGTATATCCACATTCTCAGTGTTAAAATACAGAGGGTTAATTATAATAAAGAGCCCCAAGATAACTTAAAGCATAAAAATTAATAGCTCTTTATTTTCTCCTTTAGATATAAAGATCCTGTTGCTGTTAATCTTTTTCGAGAAGGAACCACATGGTTCCTTCATAATAATAATGATGATAATAATAATGAATATTAAACCTATGCAGTTAGATAATTCAAAATATTCCAAAGATTATGTTTATCGTCTTCGAGATCAAATTAGTATACGGATGTATCGGCACATGCAAATAATTTTAATAGAAATGTCATTTCAATTTGTGACTTGTAGTTTGATTCAAAAATTTTATCGTTATGCTATATTGTTTGCAGATTATAAAATCAGAATTAATGTGTGCATTCCGTTCTATACGTATATCTTTGATAAGAGGGAATTTATTTTGCCTGTTGGATATATTTCAACACATTCGTTCAATAAGGATTCGAATATCACTGAGTGAGTGAGTTGGTGTTTAAAAGTCCACTTATTCACAGTAAGGCTAATTGGGACTGGACCTACAGTTTGAAGTGGGATCCGAACCACTAAGTGTTTCCACCGGGAATCGAAACCCGGGATACTTTAATTACAAGGCAACGACGATACCACTCGCCATCGGGGAGGCCCGAATGTCACTGAGGGTTAGCATGAAACCAGTGACATGTATTTTACCAGTATTAAAACACAACAACATATGTATGCATTTTCTGTACAAATATTATGCACTCATACCCACTTAAGATGAGGGTAGGCAGGGACAGACAGAAGCAGGTGGTGGGGAAGGGCGTCACTGTTCATGTAAAAGGCAGGGTGGAAGTTAAGGGGGTGCAAGTTAGGAGATTCCCCTTTGCTATGTTTTCTTCCTTTGTCCTGAATTTCTTTCTCTTGGCCTGAATTACAAACCCTCGAACACTAAGTCTCAGTCTCTCCTCGATTTCCAGAGGCCTGTCGAAGTTCCTGTTCTCGTGTCGTCTCGATTATTGCAATAATTGTTGGGGGGATGCTTCTGTGGTTAACGTGGTTGAAACGAGAGACAGGTGAGGCCATAAGGCGTAACTTGGAGGCAAGGAGGGCACTCGCCCTTCCCTCCAATTTTCCAGTTTTATTAAGATTTCCGAGTTAAGTGTTACATAGTGCGTTGACTGACAGCCAGTGGTTTTTTTCCTCGGACAAGCCCAGATCTTCACTGGAGAGTGACGGCGTGTGACCATATGAAGGACACGTGGAAGTAAATACGAGAACCAGAGAATAACTTTTACTGCTGGTATATTTGTGAGGGCTGGCATTATGCTGGCATTATGTTGTACATCTCTCCCTGTCTTCGCTAGGGGTTTTGTGACTGGACAAATATACCGGGATGTGATTACCCAACAATACGTCCGTCTCTTGAGGGCAGCAATAGGATCTGATTTCTTGTTTATGGGTGACAATATACGTCCCCATAGAGCGTGACTTGTCAATGAGTCTCTGGAATCTGAGGATATCTGGCGAAGAGCGTGGCCTGCGAGGTCCCCCGATCGCAATCCAATAGAACATGCGCGGGATATGCTCGGACTATACATTGCAGGGCGTATCGTTCCCCTCCAGAGCTGCGTTCAACATTGTTGCAGGAATGGGACACCATTCCTCAGGAACAGCTGAGTACTCTTATCCGCAGCATGCCATATCGTAGTGTTGTGACTGTGATGGTTTAGCAATTTCACCATTTTACTATAGTCCGCGGATTATAAAATCAAAATTGGCGTATGCTATTTTACGCTATCTTTGGTACAGAGTGAATTTTATTTTCTGAAACACAATCTGTTGAAGTAATTTAATCTCTTTATTGAAGGCTAGCATGACATAAAATGATTGCGGATGGATATTGTTTTAAAGTTTTGGTTCGAGGACTGAACCACCCTCACAGGCGGTTTGTAAGATGGTCATTTGTGAGAAACATAACACAAGTTGTTTTCCGCCTGTGAAGTTGATTGATTGAGTTTGTGTTTTAATGTCCAAGTTATGCACAGTAAGGCTAATCGAGACTGGAACTATAGTTTAAAGTGGGATCCGAACCATTATGTGCCCCCACTGGGTATCCAACCCACGACCCCTTCATTACAAGGTAAGGACGCTACCACTGCGCCATCGGGGAGGCTCGACCACCTGGGAAGTTAATCGTTAAGTAGGCAGTGGAAGTGTGTTTGTATTTTTCACTATTTTGTTAAAAATTGTGTCAAAAAAGATATACAAAGATCATGGACTAAATATTTGGCCATATGGTACCTCTCTCCTCTCCAAGACGGAATGTTGGCTGCAACCTCTACGTTGAAGTGTAAGGCTATCTTTCCAATTTCCTGTTCCAGTTATTTAGCACAGAAGAAAGTTGGTTCTAAGTTCAATTTATTCTCAGATAGACTAATCGGGACCGGACCCAGAGTTTAAATTGGCATCCGCTACCATGTGCTTCCGCCTGGGGATGACCCGTGACCACTTGATAACAAGGTGACAGCATTTACAACTACGCCATTGGGGAGGCTCATACAAAGATATAATGCAAGAGGGCATTGAATTAGAACTTTATGCTAAAGTTAATGTGATTGTTACAATCCAGACGTGTGCGTGACTGTACGTACAGTAGACGGCGAAGGTAATAGTGGGCAAAGTGCCCATCGTCATGTTTCGTTCGTGCAGACGGTCAGCATAAAATAGTAGTGGAATGTGAATACCAACGAAGTGTATTAGTACGTGTGAATGTAGTGTCAGCAGGAGCCACGAGGCCATTCGTAGTGTAATTAGTGAATACATTGTAGTTCTAGGTGTAAAAGAAGAGAACAATTGAGAACATATACACAGAACTCTTATTATTATTATTATTATTAAAATGGTCATGCGAAATGGAATTTCTTCGTACATAACAATACAGGGAGATAGGTATCGGGAAACTTACTTTGGCCAGGTGCGTACGTGCAATGGACGTGACATTGAGGACTACAATTTTGCGGTATTCTCTTTGCGGAGGCCTCAAGTGAATCGAGTGAAAAGTGGCCCTGTTCATTTGACATCTGAAACGGCCCCTGTGTTATCCAAACCTACAGTGCCTTAAGTACCGAGAAGACCCCAGAACACGAGTACAACCCTAACAGAAGACGTAGACGACCTTCCCTCCAACCCCCACTTTTCAGATGAAAAATCAGCGACATACGCCGCTGACACCAAGATTCACCCACCACCCCAACCTACAGATGTCCCACCAAGCCAAGAGAAGAACAACGCTGTAGACAAGAAGAAGGACGAACAACAAGATGGAAATATGGAAAGAAGCAAGACCCCACCTCCCTCCTTGTACCATTTATAGTACAAGCCACGACTGGCAAGGAACGACACATTTCAGAAAATATACCACAACTCGAGAAAGAAGCTCACAAGAAGACAGAATTGCAGAATGTTGGAATCGTCCTTGAAACATCTTGAAGTTATTCTGTTGAGCAGGAAGAGGGGCTAGTGCCCATTATCGACCCTCCATTGGGGACGCCTTTGTGTAAAAACTGAAACGTATCTCATTTCCAAGCTAATTCTTTAAGGTAAAAACTTAGGCTCGAAGATATTCACCCAAGTTGAAAAGCAGTCCATTGTAAGCAAACACGATAATGACACAATTGAAACATTATCAACTTCTGTGACGAAAATTAGCCTGTGAAGTCCAATATTTACCCTACAATAATGATTCTTATCTCACCAGAAAGGCGATTTAATTGGTAATAATTTATCCAAGAATACAATCTTTCGTATTTGCGATACGAAGGAAGATATAAACCAAATTATTAGCTCATGGTACATGTAGGAAAATATTGTGGCGGGCATATTGGAAAACCCGTCACTCTGGACGTAAACCAAATCGTAAGGTGTAGACTTTTCGGCATTCCAGACATTTGGCTATAATATAACATTCAAAGAAATAGCTTTATAAATACTTCTCGTATAAGCTCTGAAATGTCTAGACTATATGCAGCGAGTAGCAACATCCAGCGGGCTGTTCGTTTTGTCCCCCTCACCCCCAATCGTGGAAAACAGAAGAAACGCCTTTGTAAGATGATCTGGATTGTAGGAGAAAGGGTAGAAAGTGATAATACAACATTCCCTAGTGCACATTTAATATTTTCGAGTGTTAACGACTTTTCCTTTTGACAAAAACTCTCTCATTTTGGGGGTGATGATCTCAAACGTAAGAGCCCATCCTGAAAACACTGCAATGTGATTCTCTTCCTTTTTCCTTTCTTTCATTTCCTTTTTACCTATTTCTTTCTTTTCGCTTTTCTCTTTCATTTCTCCTTCTTCCACCGTTTCTATCTTTTTGTTTCTCCCTCGTTTCATTTTCCTTCTTCCTATGTCTCCTATCTTTTACGTTTTAAAATTGTCTGTGTCTCATTCTGTCTACTTGTAATTTTTTTAGACCCCTTTTATGCAAGCAATTTCATGCACTGCCGCTTTCAGAAGAACACGCCGACATGTTCAGTGGTGCAGCGGTGCCAGGGCGCACCATGTCCGGCTTCGATATCTTCTGTGTGCTACCAGGGCTCGCCCTGTTTCAAAAGACTACAGAAAATTGGCTTTATTTAACATTTTTGGTATATCTAAACAAACCCTAACATAGAACAGTGACTCCTTTGTTGTATATGATTCCCCGATGGCGCAGTGGTAGCGTCGTTGCCTTGTAATCAAGGAGTCCCGTGTTCGATACCCGGTGGAGCAAATCCGAAATCAGCATACCGAAATTAGTTAAGAACACCTATTCTGCTGCTCCCTAGTGTAATCACCATCATCATAATATTTTGTAATATGTATTGTATTCTTGCATTCAGTGGCGTAGTCGTGCTAAAGCTCACCAGGGCACCGTCCTGGTTGATGACAATTACAATAATAATTGTATTAATAATTGAAGACTCAAAGCAGTAAACGTTGTAAGTGGCAAAAGCGAAAGTGTTGGGAAATCGCATCGTTCCGCACATCAGACCGTAAGAACGTGCACACTAGTGACCTTTTACACGGCCTTTGAACTATTCAGTTAGCTACCAGCTACATTTCACGTTTACTACATTATAAAGCATGGCTCATTTCACAGTTTAACGTGGAAAACGGTGTTCGAATTATTGTGGCGCTTACAGCGTGTACCAATTTTAGTCTTCAATTATAATAAAAAATACAATTTTAACCACCAATCCAGCGCGATAAGAAACACTACAGCCTGCAGAACGAGATGCGCGAAGTACCTCCTCCTGCAACGTCGTAACTCTCGACGCTAGCGCTGTTGGTCTGCGGCGTATTCCTTGTTCACCACTTCCCTTGACAGCATCTTAGGCCGCCCACCGTAAGACTAGACAAGAGCTATAATGTTTTGTCATTGTGATGCAATTTGCAAGGCACTATTTATTTTACGACTACGCCACTGATTATATTTATTATTATTATTATTTATTCATTAATATGAAGGAACCATTTGGTCCTTTCTCCAAAAAGTTAAGAACAGATTCCAGTGCACCTAACAGAGAGAGATAAAAGGCATTAGTTAGCATACCGTAAGATTTCTTTGGTCTCTATATCATAAGACAGTCTCTAATTTCTATAGCGAGAAACTTATGATAAATGGATTTTCTGTTGTTTTTTTTTTAAAAAAAAATAAGGTAGAAATCTTTAAAAGTGTTTATGCTTTCTAATTCGAATATAAATTTTTGAAAATATTTTCAAATTAACGGCCACAGATTTAGAAGTTTCCTCTAATTAAATAATGCTCTACAGCGCCATCTCTTATCGCAATGAATTTACACCAACATTCTCTGTTAAAACTCCCTTTGCCCGACCCTGTGGCCGAGTGGTTAGCACATCGCGCTGCGACGCCAAGGGTCCCGGGTTCGAATCCCGGTCGGGCTTGGTTGTATGTGAATGTCCATTCATCAATTTCATCATTTCATTACTCATCCCCATCTTCGCAAATTAGCCAAGAGGCACAAAACGCGAAGTAAAATAAACTAAATCAAATCAAAATCTGTTAAAACTCATGTACTTACACTTGAATCCAAACTTCTATACTCATATGTAATTTTTGTCTGGAATGTCCATCATTCTAATATATTATGCATAGGCGTTCGCACGGGTGGGCAGTTGCCCCCCTAATTATTTCACTTAGAAACTTAGTGTAGAGAAATCTTATCGTCGTTATCAAACAATATTAAACTTTTAGAAAAATTACGTATTCTCGTATGAAATTGGACAATCCGTAAACGTCCAATAGGGTGGTGCAAGTGGGACAAGCCTCCCTGTAAAATGAAATGTTGCAATAATTTCCGTATCTTGCACATCAAATTTCATGTCAGTTCCAGTAACATGTTAATTAATGCAAGGGCATAACAGGAACATGGTAACTTCAAATTGAAGCTATTTTTTTAAGGGACACTAACATTATAGGGAAAATATGTATATATAGTACACAAATTGGATTTTCTGTGGGTCCGGAAACTCACTACATATGTCCCTTTCATACCTATCTATACAATAAAACGGTGTCTCATTAAGGGTTTTGATCCCCTTAATCAGAGGGTTCGCGCACTCACATGATATTATTCTGTAATTTTTATTCTTGTTTCCTAATTTCGATTGTTTCTCTTTCCTTCTTTGACATGACTGAACTAGTTTCGAAAGTCGTAACATGTTTCTAAAACGCTCCCTTCAGGTTCTCGACTGATATTTACTTACAGCAAAGAACTCAAGCAAGTCCAGAGTATCGCGTTTACAACAGGTCTCTGCCAATAGATCCAGAGATATTTATTACAAAGAAAACCGCAAAAGCAAACCAGGAAGATTGTTTTCCAAGGAGCGAGAGCGCTACAGATGCAATGTTGATGTTCCGTAGTTCATCTGTCATACATTGTTTGGTGCTTTCCTTACAATGGAATGATGCTACCATGTCTACCCACGCTTCCGAACGTACCCACATGGAAACTGAAGATGCAGGTTTGGAAGTTTGCAAAGCGAGTCCTTCCAAGCAGATTTGATATGGCAGAATTTAATAATTTTATTGAACACATTAAACACGTACCGATATATTCGAGGGAGGAATACTATGATTAACGTTGTCATATTAATCTCTTCGTTCTTGAATCGTTTCTAATACACGCAAATACAAATGTATAATGAATATTACCTTGCTGCAAAAAGTATTCTTTACCAATTAACCTAATATGAGTCCTCCTGGATGCCATCAACGTAGCGTGAAACATTATTCTGTGCAATCTATTACTCAAAAGTATAGCCTACACCTCGTTGCCGAGCGTGTTCAGTGGTACAATGGGATCCATGAGTATTACCGTGGAAATTGTCCATCACCATTTCGTGCACTCTTTGAGCCAATAAGAGCTTCATGAAATTAAAGGAAAACTCAAAACAAGCTGCTGACAACTTCTGCACCAGCATACATAAAAGTCCATCGCTTAAAAACATTGGATGTGAGAGAAAAATTAATGAAAATAGCTTTGGACAATTTGCACGGTAATACTCATGGATCCCACTGTACATACATAGGCGACCTAGTTGGCGAAGGATCCGAGTTCGATTCCCTGTCTAGGAAGCAAGGAGTGACCTTTGCGGAAGGCACCTAATCTTCAACCTCTTCCTCGTAGTAAGTACACCTTGGTCCGCATTTTGCAGACTAACGAGGCTCTGGTGCCTACACCAACAAGCAGTATAATCGTCCATGGAGTTGGATATTGTCCTATTTGGCCGGTGTGCCGAGTTCCCCTTTACAGCCTCTGCATTTAACTAGGTGTGAAGTAGGCACATTGCATTTACCACCGCACAGGATCAAATGGAAATTCTACCGGTATTATGAAAACTTTGATTTCTACTTTCTCCGGTGACGAAAAGCACATGTTTGTATTTTTTACACGTGTTCATGACAGGGATTTGTACTCTGCTCCTGCTTTCTGAATAACCCTGTACCTATCAAGTCGTCTGGTAGCAGTGTCATCTATAAGTACTTTTCGTTTTACATTATAGGAAATAAAGCCGAGTCGGGTAAGTGGTCTACTTTCGATCAAGCAATCCAAGTACACGGGATAAAATCCAGGCTTGAGCATGGATGTTATCTGTGATTGCCCCTTCATTAATATCATCTAATCATCACTCATCCACATCTTCATGATTAGTCAAAATGTGATGAGAAGCAACGCGAAACAATACAAATATCTCATCTTCGTAAAAGTAACGTAATTACTTTTTAATGTAATGGGTTACCTTTTCAAATGAGTAACTGTAACCGATATACAGTATTTTGGGATGAGGTATATCTGACACTCAGATACTCTTAAATGGTAACTTTCCAAACACTATCATTTCTCTTAACCAACGAAACTACAGACTACATTTAGAAATATATTTTCTATTGCTAAAGTTCTTTGCATGTTTCCTGATGAATCGATATAATAATATGATATCCGGCTGATAATCGCCATCCTTGGAAAACACACATATACAGGGTGTTACTAATGTTCGTTTCCAACGCTTAGGAGGTGATTCTTCAAGTGAAAATAAGTGACGAAATGCCGATAACTGCACCCATTCGGAGTTATTGAAGTGGGAAAAAGTGGGAAAATTATGTTTACAAGAGATAGTGGCACAACGGCCAACCATATAACCGCGGCGAAGAGCGTTCCACAAAGAAATGCGGCATGCTCTATTCAAAAAAGGATATGGCAGATGTGTAAAGTTGATGAGCAAGGGATTCCCCAAAGGAAGCGAATGGGTCTGTTGAAGTCATGGGGGTAGGAAAGGGTTTAGCCAGATGTGTTATCCACGGAATGTGATATGTGGAGACTGACAACTAAGAAGAAAGCGAATATCCGTAGTGGACATCGCCATTACGTAGAAAAAACAAAGATGGTGGTGGTGCTGCGCTAGGTTGCATATGTGTAGACATGTTCACTGTGTGCAGAGTGGAGGTGCCGAGGGAACCACATCACAGACAATTTTCAAACTGTCTGCCATTAACTTCCACGCAGAGATGACAACGCCGAATCAAGGATTGTCTAGTGCGAGCAAACAACCCCCCGGTGTCTGATATCGTCGCTGGGACGAAATTAATGCGTGCAACGAGATCCTCGGCTGACACGACAGGTGTTTTGTCATATCTGCGTTCATTTGTAGTGCTTACTTACCGTGTTATCATAAAACGAAAAATAATAAAATATATGTCCACAATTGCATAAAAGGTTAAATTAAAAAAAATATATACAATAAATATCAAAAAGGGACGAACCGACAAAGTGCCCAGCACCCTAACATCAGTCCGAAATTCATTTGTGTGTGTATACAGGTGGCCAATGAAGAACACTGGATACTCTGCCCGTTCGCCCCCTTTAAACAGTAACTTTCATATCGGGCTTATATATTACACATTGCCAGCAATGTGTTACCATTAAGAAGGCAGATTCAAACCAGTCCTGAAATTTGTCTGATTGATAAACTGTAAATGTTATTATTTTTTATGTCTCAGGATATTAATTGCAATTAAATTGATACTCCATAATTCATTTTGTAATGCTCATGTTATGTGTAAACCCATAAGAATGTATCGTAATGTTAAATTACATATAATGATATAATCGTAATTTTCTGTTAACTAATATGTTAAGTGTTGTTAAATGCTTTGATGTAATGTGATTAGTGGAAATATTTGATTTAGTAACATACACAAAAGTGGAAATAGCATGAAATAACACTTTTAAACCAATTTAATGTTGATGACTTGCAAGTGACGTAAGCTATATTACATTCGGCTGAGCAGCCAATCAGAAGCCGTGAACAGAGCATGAGAGTGCATGTGCCTTATCAGCTGTTAGTCGAAGCCGCCATTTTATAGATACATCTCGACAACGATAAGATTTCTGCACCGGAAGTTCGCTGGGGTTGCACTTCCGCTAATCACTTTTTTGGCTCCCATTTAGGTGTTTTGTGTGCGAGAGAGCGGAGACGAGACCTGTGAACGGCACAGTTCATTTGGAATGCCATCAAAGCCGTTTGGACGAACTTTGAAGCTTATTTATCGATATATTGCCACTTGCAGAATGTGTTTCACTCTCCGTGACGAACCCGACCAACTGGACGAGATTTGCACTGGAAGTTCGCTGGGTTTGCACTTCCGCTAATCACTTTTGTGTGTGTGTGTGTGTGTGTGTGTGTGTGTATGTGTGTGACAAAGTGGAGAAGAGAAATGTATAAGTTAAGGTAATTTGGTAAGCGATCAAAGTTAATTGCTCACACTTTGAGGCTTATTTATTGTTATATTGCCTATTGTAGAATGGAGCACTAAGTGCCTATGAGATGACGGGATGACGTCATTACTTCACGATGAGCATGAACACAAGTAATGCACTGGGAGTTGACTGGAACAAAGTCATAAATTCATATTTCGGCTGCAAGAAGAAGAAAGAAAGATAATATCGCGGAGCGGCGATAGATGGCAGAACCGTCCATGACGAATCAGACCAACGGTAATTATGACTTCTACACCGGAAGTTCGCTACGTTTGAACTTCCGCTAATCACTTTTTTGTGTGTGACAAAGTGAAGAAGAGAAATGTAAAAGCTACAGTTCATTTGGAAAGCTATCCTTATTTTGCTCACACTTTGAGGCTTATTTATCGTTATATTTATCGTTATATTGCCTGTAGTAGAACGGGACTTCGTGCTTGACTGTCGTGGGGGAAGGTTGTGGGGTTGACGAGCTCGTGCGCGATGGTGCCAGGTTTCCGAGATGGGGGTGGACATCGTCACTTGGAGAGTGCGGATCGGCCTGGGCGGCTTCGAGGGGGGGAAAGAAAGAGAAGAGTCGGCCAAATGGAAAGGAACCCCAAGTGAATGTATATTTTACTTATGGAATAGTGGTGCTAGTTTTACTCTTGCGTGCAGGGGTGGAATCTAACCCAGGGCCAGAAAGAACGCTGGAAGAGATATATAATTTAGTGCAGGCAGGGCAGGAGAACCTGAAGCTAGAAATAAAAAAAACTCAGTGAAAGTGTGCAAAGTCTCATACAGAAGAACAGAGAACTGGAAGGATCATTGGCAGTGGCACGGAGACAAAACGAGTGGCTCTTCGACAAGGTGTATGAGTTGGAGGATAGATTAGACTCAATGGAAAACCAGAGCAGGCGCTCCAACCTGGTTTTTTACAATGTTCCGGAGAAAAACAAAGAAACATTGGAAGAATCTGAGGAGACGCTAAAGAAGGTGATAGAGTACAGTTTGAACATGACCGTTAGTGAAAGATTTTTCCATCGAGTGCACAGGCTGGGGACAAAGAAAGATAAGGATAAGCCACGACCGCTGATAGCCAAATTTGAGCACTTTAAGGACAGATGTGCTGTGCTTCAAAGGGCCAAGGACCTACGAGAGTTCGGCGTTAGCACCGCGGAAGACTTCTCCTATGAAACGAGGCAGTGCAGGAAGAAGCTAAAAACGTACATGTCCCAAGCAAGGTCGGAAGGATGTCAAGTGCAACTCAGATACAAAACGTTGTACATAAACGGGAGGCCATGGACACTTGAAGAGCTGCAGAAGAGCGACCAGACCCCGGCTGCAAAGAACGGTGTGACAACGTCGCCTGGAGGGGAGAACGCAAGATCCATCGAGTATGTGGCAACGTCGCAGGAACCAGGCGGTTTAAGGAACGGGACATCGGAAGAACAAAGGGCAGTCCATCAGGAGACGAGAGACCCGCGCCTGAGAGATGGAAGCTACAGGGGGAGGGGTGGACCGCCCCCCCCCCCGCCTAGGAGCAGGTAGGCGAAGTTCCTGAAGGCAAGGACCGACCGACGGAGAGGGGGAAGAGGAAGGTATCCAGAAGGACCAGGACGACGGGAGAGGAGGAGGTAAGGTCAATGACTTTGAGGGAGTTGAAAGTGGGGTCATAAACATTCTATTTTGGAACATTGAGGGTCTCAGGGGGAAACTCTCCAATCCCTCGTTTGTAAATTTTGTGAAAGGGTTTGATATTTCATGTATGGTGGAAACGTGGTTACCAGCAGGCGAAGCGCCGCAAGCGATGGACAAATACTCTCTCCTGCAGGGCGCGCAAAGGTCGGGGAAGAGGGGGCGACACTCGGGAGGGATTCTTATTAACTTAGCTCATAATATCAGGAAGAACGTGGAAGAGATAGATACAGGTGTAATGGGGTTATTAGCGTCAAGGATAAATATTGGAAACTGGCATTTATATATAATAGTAGCCTACAGCCAACCGAAAAATTCAAAATTTCACTCAGAAAAATTCTTTGAGGACTTAACAAAATGCGTAGAGGATATAACAGATAGCGACCCAACAGCAGGCATTATAATATTAGGAGATATGAACGCCAGAATTGGAGACGAAGAAGTCATATCGGAAGGGGAGGGGGGAGGGGTAGAAAAAGCAAGGATAAGACTATTGACACGGACGGCAGGCAGCTGTTACAAATGTGCGAAGCGATGAACCTAAAGATATTAAATGGGAAATATTTTGGAGATCGGGAGGGGGAGTATACATTTGTAGCTCAATCGGGGAAAATTGTCGTTGATTATGCTATTTGTTCGAGGGAAATAATAGGGGAGCTGAGGGACTTCTATGTAGGAGACAGAATAGATTCGCACCACTTCCCAATCATATTGTCACTGAGATCAGAACCACATGAGATGAGCATGGGAGAACAGAGTTCACAGAAAAAGGGAAAAGAGGTACAAACTAGAAAAATTCCGAAATTTAAATGGAACGAGGCGGAAAGGGAAAGGATGGGAGAAATCATGGGGGACGGGCTTACGTTGATGATGGCAGAGCAAATAGAGAGGGAAATGGAAAATGGGGAGGTGGAAAGAGCCGTAGACTTGCTGCAGCACACTATTACAAGAGCAGGGAGGCACATGCGAGTGCACAAAATAAAACAACCAACGAAAAGAGGGTGGTACAACGGAAAATGCAGGGAAACAAAAAAGACTTTGCAAAAAGCACTGAGAGATTTTAGGATATTAAATAGTGAAAATAAAAGACAGCTGTATGTAGATCTCAGAAGAAAATATAAACAAATCATAGAACAGGCGAAGCAGGATTGGAAAGTAAAAAATACGGAGATGCTCGAAGCAGCAATGGAGACAAAAGACAGTAGAGCGATATGGGGGGTGATAAAGAAGCTAAGGGGAAGTAAAGGTAAACAGTACCATAGAGCCAAAAACATGGGATATATATATTTTGCAGAACTATACAAAATACAAGAGGAGGAAGGGGGGAGACAATGGCGTAAATGGAATTTTCCAACCAATCCTGGGGACACATATTCCTGTCCTAGACAATGAAATAACAGACACGGATGTCAGACGAGCAATACAAAACTTGAAAAGCGGGAAGGCTGCAGGGGCGGATGGAATTTTGGGGGAAATGGTAAAAACAGGACTACAAAGGCCCAATATGGTGGGAGTAGCTACACGTTTGTTTAATAGTATGTACAACAGGGGATTATTCCCCGAGTGCTGGAGCCAGTCTATCATCTGTCCCATTTACAAAGCAAAGGGGGATATGGACAAATCAAACAACTATAGGGGGGTCTCGTTGCTTCCAGTCTTAAGTAAAGTCTACACGAGCATACTGTACTGGAAAATTAAAAAATGGACTGACATATTCGACAAAATAACGCCATTACAAAACGGATTTAGAGATAAAAGCACCACGTTGGACAATATATTTACACTCCAAACATTGATGGAAAAAAAACTGAAGAAAAAGAGAGGGAAGCTATATACCCATTTTGTCGACTTCCAAAAGGCTTTCGATACTGTAAATAGAGAAAAACTTTGGGACAAACTGTGGGAAATGGGAATGTCGGCCATGATGATAAACGCAATAAAGGCAATATATTCAAAAGTCGAATTCTGTGTACGGTGTCAAGTGGATACCGTGACAGAGAAACGAAAATCGGAAGCGGGGGTAAAGCAAGGATGTGTTCTGTCACCCCTGCTCTTCACTCTCTATATAAATGATAGAGTGGCATATATAGAGGGTGAACAAGCCGACAACCCCAAGGTCGGGACGACAAGGGTACCGGCGCTCTTGTTCGCAGATGATGTGGTTCTGATCTCAGAGACAAATGGCGGCCTACAAAGGGCTCTGGACGGGTTGGAAAGATACAGCAGAGAATCCAAACTGCAAGTAAATCTCACAAAAACAAAAATTATGGTGTTCAAGAACGGATATGTATATGGAAAAGACGAAAGGTGGACTTTCAGAGGGCAAGAATTAGAAAGTGTAAAAAGAATAAAATACTTGGGATTAGTTCTCACTATGGCAGGGACATGGACAAGACATATGCAAACGGTACAAGGAAAGGCTGGGACAATAACAAATGAAATAATGCGGACAGTATGGAAATTGGAGAAATACGATATACATTTTGTGGAAAAACTGTATCGTACATTATTAATAGGGTCAATAGGGTACGGGAGGGAGATATGGGGAGCAAAGGGGTGCGATGCACTAAACAGAATCCAATGCACATTTTACAAGAGGGCTTTGCATATCAGCATGGGCACTGCAAACTGCGGCGTACTACGGGAACTTGGATTGGTAAGGGAGAAAACATGGGGTATGTTGAGAAGGGTTAAATACTGGGCGACATTAATATCGAGAAGGGAGAACTCGGTAAAAGGGCAAGCGCTGATGCAACAGGTACAAGGGGAGGAAATGGGAACATGGGCGAAAGAGATCAGAGGTAAACTATACGAAATTGGACTGGGATGGATCTGGGAAGGGGAACACGTCGACCAGGGGACATTGCAATTAGTGAAACAAAGATTAGAGGATATAGATGGGCAGGAAATAATAGCGGAATGCGAAACCAAGAGATCGCTCGAACTCCAAAGAAGAGGACCGCGGGAATGGCGACAAGTACCGTACATCAAGAAGGTGAGCATGGTGGCAAGAAAGGGGTTGGCATGGATGAGGCTAGGGGGATGGAGACACAACACAGTAAAAAATGAGGAAGGGATATATAAATGCGTATTATGCAATGGTGATGATGGGACAGAACATTTATTCTTATGTCAGGACACGCGCGTTCTGCAGGAGGAGAAGCTACGCAACATCAGCTTGGAAACTGTGTTCAAATCAATCGTAGTGCAAAGAAACATGGAACTATTGGAAAAAGTGGGGGTATATTTACAAACAGTTAGGGGGAAAAGAAGTGTTGCACAGAGACGGGATAAGGAAGAAGAATAGGGTTAGTTTAAGTGAGAACAGTTAAAACGACCAGAACTGCTATTTAACACATATACGGAATGTAATGGAAAGTGTAGTCTGTAAGGAAAATCATAGTTGTGTAATACAAATAGATGTAGTGCGCACAGCCGATGGCTCGCACATGAGATAAGCAATAAATACTTATTCCTAGTAGAACGGAGCACTAAGTTCCTATGAGATGACGGGATAACGTCATTACTCCACGTTGAGCATGGACACAAGTAATGCACTGGGAGCAGAGATGTTCGTCTACGCGTACACAATGATTGCCTACATTCTACGTGTATACAACATAGACTATGTAAACTATTTAATCTAGGTAATCAACGTAGACAACATGGCGCCCAGCGTTCTCCGTGCAAGTCACGCGCATCATTCTAGAAGCAGCAACCAGCATCAGCAGGTGGATATAGAGAGCGTGAAGTATTCCACTGGCCAGAAATAAGTGTTTTAAGTATTTATGTACGTTCAACCAATTCACTACGTATTAATTGAACTGCAAAATAAACTTGTCGCAAAATAAACCCAAAAAATGCTATGTCCGTAGCATGACAAGACTTGTTTTACTGCAACATCCTGGCACTTCACAACAACGCCACAGTTAAAGTAGACAGCCTGGATGACCTAAACAAGTATGGAAAATGACAAACTCTGCCCTCGGTTGGCACTCATTGCATATATTAACCACCGTAATCATTCACTCACTTCAATCATGTGCTTCTGAATCTTATATTTTTTTAGTTTTACCTTTCTTCTTTAAATAATGTAATTTTGTTTCACATATATTATATTTTTTCAGTCATTTTTTTAATAATGAGTTTCGTTGTTTCAAATGTAGGAAGGCAAGAGGTCAACGTGCAGTGTCAGTGTCAGATAGTTCGTTGGACACCCCTGAAAGATGTTCATTGATATTTGCAAGAATGGCCACTCTCTCCCTTCCCCCCGAGGCCAAGGTCGAGACCACAATACTGGGGCTGTAAATAGTTTTCCTCCCTCCCCGCCTGGCAATGAGCCGCCACCCCCCGTGACGTTACACAGGCTGAGCGTGGCAAACCGGAGATTCCTTGCAAACTTGTATCCGCACGTAGAAGACCTTGCTTTCCCCGCAAACGCAGAAAATATCACGGTGGGCCACATCAATATTAACCGCCTAAAGAACAAAATAGATGAAATCGCAGCTTCACATATAATAAACTTCACATGCGTTGCAATCACCGAGACTTGGCTCCATGATTCCATTCCAGACAGACATGTTGAAATTGAAGGGTTCAAGATATACAGACTTGATCGAGGCTATCCTAAGCAAGGGGGAGGTATTATTGTTTACGTAAAAAAAGCTGTAATATCGGAACTTATATATTCTGTGTCAGATGTAGATATTGAAGGATTGTGGGTTTCTTGAAAACTCAAACAGAATGATGCGTATATAGAAATCCCAAGGCCCCCGTCACTTTTAATGAAAAACTAGAAAATATTTTGCAGTCATTTCCGGCTTGCCACGCTTCGGTTCTCGTCGGGGATACAAATCATGACGTCATGAAACCAACTGCAGCGGACAATGCATTTTTCGATGCGATTGAATCAGGGGGGTACAAGCAGCTCGTTCGCCTGCCGACACGCGTCACCGACACGAGTGAGAGTCTCATAGACCACATTTTTACCAACAAGAAAGAATTGCATGACAAATCCGCCGTAGTAATGCATGATTTAAGCGATCATTTTCTGATATATACCTCAATTAACCTAAGGCCACAAAGATCTCCAAGAATACTCGTAACTAAGCGTTCAGTTTCGTTGATCATTGTTCTTATCTACCCTTTCACAAAACAACAATGATGCCGGATATAAACGATAAGGTGACATATTTGCAGTCTTTAATAACCGAAGCTCTGGATGTCTATGCGCCAATAAAAACGTTTCGTGTTAGGGGCAACAAGCGTCCCTGGATCACTTGCGGTCTTCTTAGATTGATATCACTCAAGAACCGGATGTTTAAGCGCGCACGTAGTCCAAATAATAATAATTACACGTGGGAACAATATAAGACCATAAGGAACTACGTAACAAAAACAGTTAAAGATGCAAAAAGAAATTATATCCTTACGCATGTAGACGTAAACTTATAGTCTATGGCACATCACTGACTGGGAGTTAACTGGAACAAAGTCATATGTTCCTATTTCTGCTGCAAGAACAAGAAATCAATTAACAGAAAACAGAGATAGCTGGGACAGAATATAGCTGATGTAACAGTTCTTTCTGAGTTGCAATATTCCCTAATGAAGAGTCTCTCTTGTGAAATTGCATTCCTGATGTATGTTTTCATCCCTTTGATGCATGAAAAGCTTCTTTCCATGGACGTTTAAAATTCACATTGTAGCACTTAACGGATTTCTTTACTTCTTTACTAGCACTGATTGCTTGTGATTCGATATGGCGCTCACAATGTAAAACATCCTTCTTATCCTCATCTTTCCAACGAAAAAATGGGGTTTCTAACAAAACACACACTAAACTATAAACAGGATTCATATCTCTCTTTGAACTGGACGAAAGGAACCGACATGGGTAAAAATACGCACTCAGTTTCAACTCCTCAAAGGCGATGTGCAGAAGACTAATTTGCCTCCCGTTAGCTCTTAAGTTGCTGAGTCCTAGCCCAAGAGAGATGTCACTGTTGTCATGGCAACCAACGTAACACAGCTAATTTTGTGTGCAGGGATATGGCTTTTCCAGCTAGAGCTCTGCACTTGGGGATGATTCTCTGCGGCAAAGTGCTGTTGTTGGGTGCGCGCGCCGGTCAACAGACTCCAAGGCACACATACGTTTATACGTGATAAGGATAAATCAATAAAAACACTTTCTACATTCACTTGAATATCCGTCACTCCTGAACGTCCAGGCGCCAGAACATCGTTAGTCTGCAACAATGGAGTTCAGTATGTACCACGTGGAAATTGAGATTGACATTTGGATGTCTTTAGAAAGGGTCACCCCCTTACACCCCTGCCACACGGAAGACCCGTGTTCGATTTAGTTGGGTATTTTTCAAGATAATGGGTAGTGGGGTGCAACACTGAGCGGTAAAGGCGGTGGGAACGTGGCGCTGATCACATTACCTCTTCAAATTGCTGACTGTGTGTGTGTGTGTGCCCTCTGGCAGGTTTCAATGTGCAGGGAATAAATAAATAATGCATTCACCTACGCTATCCTCATAGGAACGGTCACTAGGCAATGAAGGAGACTCGTGTGAATGGCTAAATAACAATGATAATAATAATCCTTTCTAAATATGGATTGCAATTTTTTGCTTACTTAAATAAATTCAACCTGAATATCGGAGAAATAATATTAATTATGACTTTCTGTTTACAAGAAATCAATATACAGGGTTATTCAAAAAGGAAGGAGCAGATTACAGATCTGTATTGTGGATCACGATAAAAGATACAAAGGTGTGCCATGCATCACCAGAGAGAGTAAGAATCAACGTTTTATGCACTCAATATGATCATCATGAGTCATGCGACAAACGTCGCAAGAATAATTAATTCACTTCCACACGACTCTTCAACTTTTCTACCATCGTGGACTCCACAGCCGCAACAATTAGACGCGTAGCTCAATGAGAATTTGCAGGTAGAGGTGGGAAGCAAATAGTGTCTTTCCATACCACGATAGATAAAAGACACGGGGTTTATGTCGGGAGACCTGAGCGACTGCCAGAGATGCACAAGTTCACGGTGCAAACCTCTTCCAGTCCAACATCCCGGAACGTAGAAGAACATCCCTTTGGAAGTCGGCACATGGCATTCACCACCGTACGGGATAAAATGTAAATTCTACCTGGGTTATGAAAACTTTGATTTTTACTTTCTTCGGTGACAAATGACACATGTTTGTATCTTTTACAGTGTTCAAGACAAGGATTTGTACTCTGCTCGTACTTTCTGAATAACCCTGTACTTATCAAGTCGTCTGGTAGCAGTGTCATCTATAAGTACTTTCTTTTTACATTATAGAAAATAAAGCCGAGTCGGCTAAGTGGTCTACTTTCGATCCAGCAATCCAAGTACCCGGGATCAAATCCCGGCTTGAGCATGGATGTTATCTGTGATTGCCCCTTCATCAATTTCATCTAATCATCACTCATCCTCATCGTCACGATTAGTCAAATGGTGATGAAGAGCATCGCGAAACAATACAAATATCTCATCTTGGTAAAAGTAACGGGAGCTATGAGTTATTTTTTTTCAAATGAGTAACTGTAACCTATATATTTTGGGGTGAGGTATATTTGACACTCAGTTACTCGTACATAGAAACTTTCCAAACACTATCATTTCTCTTAACCAATGAAACTAAGACTTTATTTAGAAATATAATTTCTATTAAAGTTATTTGTTTCTTGATGAATCGATATACTAATATGATATCCGGCCGAAAATCGTCATTCTTGGAACACACACACACACACACACACACACGCACACACACACACACACACACACAAACACTCACATATTATATATATATAAACGTGTGTGTGTGTGTGTATATGCATTTTTTCATTTGTATTATTATGAAGGGGCCATTTTGTCCCTTTCCCAAAAATATCCAATTGTTCATGATTATTATCCCTGAAAAGGAAATCTTATTAGTAGTCATGCAACATTTCTTGAGCTGTTTATTATAGAACCCTCTCAACTTTTTTACAGTGAGAAACTTATTTTAGTTTAACTTTTTCATTGCTCTAGAAACTTAATTCATTGGTAATGTGTAGGAGTATTTTTATTTACTATTTGGAAATAAATATCAACGAAAATTGTTTGAGTTTTTAAACCAGAGACGGAGAAAGTGCATTATATTATAGTAATATTCAGCGCCATCTCTTACTAGAGTATGTAAACATTCACTCCAATAGTTTTTACAAGACATGCAGTTCTCTGTATTCAGTGTAATGTGTGCAGTGGCGCAAGCACACTGGGGTCAGGGGGGCATTGCCTTCCCGACCTAGGACGAAAACCAATTCTAGTTGGGGGAAAGGGGGGGGGGGCAAAAATGAAGTAATAAAAAACAAGGCTAGCAGAATCTAACAGTAGCATGACAAAATTATACTTAAGATGAAATTAGTTTTCATATATTTCTTGTATTTTTCTTCCAAACGGCCAATAGCATCTGCAGGGCGGGGGCACAGAGGGGCAATTGCCCTCCCCCATCGATTTCAAATTTTATGCAAGAAAAATATGCTTCTTTCGCATTACCTGCTTTTCTTACAGCCTCCAACCATCTAAAAATCGCGGCTCGACAAGTGATACATAAACAACTGTCCGTGATGAATGCGGCCAACTTCATATAAGACCTTTGCGCCGAAGTTCTCTGGGTTCCGTTATCACTTTTTTTGGCTCTAATTTAGATGTTTTGTGTGTGACGGAACAGAGATGAGAAATGTGAACGGTTGAGTTCATTTGGAAAGCGACCAAACTCTTTTGCACGCACTTTGAAGCTTATTTATCGTTATATTGCCTGTTGTAGAATGGAGCGCTAAGTTCCTGTGAGAAATGACTGGTCATTACTCCGCATTGAGCATGGGCACAAGTAATGCACTGGGAGTTAACTGGAACAAAGTTATTTGTTCCTATTTCGGCTCCAAAAACAAGAATGCGAGGGCTGTCGAGATATGGGTTATTATTATTATTAATGATGTAAGTATGAAGAAGGAAAGAGGGGGAACTACCAAAGTAACCCATCCTCCACCCGCCTACATTCAGGGGTATGCACTTAGTGTATTGGAGCCTTTAAAATAAACCAGGACGTCATATCAGCGGAATTTTACGGTTCGCCCGTTCTCTCTTTTTTTTATTATTTCATTATTCAGTACAATACAATACAATGATACCAAAAAACAATACACTGTACTGGATCGGATATTCGGGTAACCAGAACAATATACTATTATTGTTAGTAGTTAAGTTGATAGTGGATAAGAGAAGTACGAAATGAGGGTATAGCATATATCGGATAGTGATCAAGGGGGAAAAGAGGATTAAAAAAATATCCAGTTAGCTAAAGAAAGAAGTAAGAAAGTGTAGTATCTACTGGAATGCAGCAAAACAGAAAAAGAGAAGAAAGAAAATAATAATAAGTAAATTTAGAAAATGATAATAAATGAAAATAATCTAACTGGGAGTAATCATTAGTAGGATTATATATGGTTATTATTTGTTATTGTCAGAAGCACATATTTTTTGTAAAAAGAAAAAAAAATCGGTACAAAAACAGAGTAAATTTCCTGTTTCAGAAGCGGCAATAAAATAAAATTTCACTGTTAATGCGGTGAAAATGTGGTATACAAAATTACATTTTGGTTTTAAAAAATGTGAATATAATCCCAAATTTGATTTAAAAACTGCACTTACTACACGAAATAAACATGTTCCTCCTAATAACACATTTATCTTGTTATCAGAATATTAAGTTTATTCCTGTATAAAGGGGTCCATTCTTGCATCTCAAATATTTACAGCAGAATTAATCATATTTCCGTAAATTGTATAACTCACAGGATAATTCTGACTTCACAAAGAGTCGTGTCGGTAATTAAAATCTAAACTTTGTGTTTAACAGTCCATTTCGCATTTTGCAGTTCATTTCGCATTATTTCGTGACAAAACGGTGGAGGAAAATGCACCTCACACCTTTCAGAAACATGAAAAATTAACATTACAATGTGTTATTTCACATATCATGTTTTCATCAAAAACGAAATATGCATGCCTCTAGTTATTGTTGATTATTAGATGTTCCTGGATTCTTCTGGATAGAAGTCCTGGGGAGCTTCAGGAAGTTTGGTTAAGTGCTAATTCAGTCGTGGAATGTGTTGAGGGTGCATGTGAACAAATGGTAAAAGATCATAATTTAGTCAAATTAGATATGTTAGTTGTGTGTTATCACATGAGATGTTGGTTATTGAAATTTGCGAAAAGTTAAAAGGTAGTTTACGTATAGTACTAAGTTAGTAAGAGTAATGAATAATTAGTGTTTAATATACAAAATTGATTATCAGTTGAATTCTGACCAATTATTCCATGTGACATTCCTCCACTCGTCTTCCTTAGCAGTCTGTTGTCTTCAGGTTGAAGGCAGGTATTATTAGTTAGATACATTAACATATAAATGTAACTTAATTTATTTAAGTAACAGAGAATTGACTTTTCATTATGATATGAGAAGCCTCCAAGCTCAACCAGCCTTGGTAGAAATTATATAATAGCTCTAGATCTGGAGAGAGAAAATTCTTGTAATGCAGAAAAAAATATGTCATGGTTTCCAAGATACCCAAATACCCCATATATATTTTTCCTCTATTTGGGGGGAGGGGTGTATAGTCCTATGAGCACCCCTTCGGTATGCCATTGGAACATTATAAATTTTGATTGACAAAGATCTTCAACCAAATACACTATGGAAGAAGTTCATTATATTCATTCAAAGATGGCAGCACACAACACATGTGTTTACTTAATCATATCTAAAAGAAATAATATTAGAAATTTCAAAATTTTTCCTTAAGTAGTACTAACAATTAAAAGGGACTAAAGTAGTTTACAAAACCGGATGTTGACTTTTGGTTGTGGTTTAAGAAGTCTCAAAGTTGAACAAGGCTTAATAGTACTTGCATAAAAGTTCTAGATCATGAGAGAGCGAGAATAGTTTTTCGAAGACTTCTTAAAAAATCTGAAGGAGAGAATGATCTTTTTGGAAGGGAGCCTATGAGAGGGTCCTCATAAACAAATGGAAAAACTCTGAACGAAGCCAGAAGCCTGGATATATATATTATGCACGGAGTATTATCGCAACAATCGTTCAGCTGAATTTAAAAAAAGTACAGGGCCGTAACTATAGGCAGTTGGCCTTCCATAAATATAAATAAGAACACATTGAATATCTTACATTATGGGAATTTCTAATATCTTCGACGCTCGATATCGGCTGGATTAGCCCTTCCTCTTTGCTTTGCAGCTTTATTTTTAGGCCTTCAAGTTCATTTATTTTCATGTTGTTAAAAATAAAACGTTTCCTGCTACATATACAGGGTGGTCCAAAAGTGTGTAAGGGGCCGAATAAAACCGAAATGCATGCGGTTATTGAAATTTTATATGTGTACATGTAGTTTGGGGATGGGATAAAACCTACCGACCGCTTTTGAAATATGGTCGCTATCTCGGAAGCCGCCATCGTGGAACGAGATCACTTTCTTTAAATGGGAACCTAGGCATGTGACACATGAAATTACACAGGAGAAAGCTCACAAACACGATGGTTAGGATTCATTTTTGCAAACCTTTATTCATGTTAATCCTACAGGGTGTTAAAGAAGTTTTTTCAACGGTTTCTTTCATTGTTGCAGGATGTTAGAGGATATGCCCAATGTGTCCACCATTGTTGGCCAGTGTCATATTGAGTCGATTCACCCATTCCTGATGGACTTTCGATAACATGTCGGGTGTGATGCTTGCACAGCACTCGACAATTCTGTCTTTCAAATGTTCCATATCACGAATTTTTACGGAATGGACCAGTGATTTCACATGGTCCCACAGATAAGAATTGAGGGATCAGGTCCGGCGAGCGTGGTGGCCTTTCCCAAGGCCCCCATCGACCTATCAACCGATTAGGAAACTGGATGTCCAGATAGATCTCTTATTATGGTGTGATCGAAGTGTTTCAGTGTTTATAATTCATCTAAGCTTGATATCAAGATGCAGAATCCTCAAACCATCTACATGAGTGAAAATTCCTTTTTTCCTTTATCCTCAAATTACAAATTAGCTGACATACATACAAGGAAACCTGTAAAAATCCTGAAATGATAACACCGTGAAACTAGACACCAAAGAGTAGAAAACCTGCCTAAAAATCAATAATTGAAAAAAATTCGACTCGTCGTACTCCCCTCCAAGTTTTTAATATTGATTACCTTCTTTCAGCTGGAAACCATAAATTACAAACAGGTTTCCTCTCAAACCTTAAGAAGCCATGCAAAATATTATTGATTTCATGGAAATAATATGGGCTGAGCTCTCAGCAGAGTAGGTACGAATGGACCCACTAATGTTTATTTTGTAATGACAGAATCTCATGATCAGTTCAGTGTTATGTATGTATAGTCTGACTTCCTAATAATACATTAATTTTACAAACACATGTATCTTACCATAAATCATCTGTTTACTTGAAAGGGCGACCTTCGGATGACCCACAGCAAGTAAGTATTTTTCCAGATATTTCTTGTTTCATTTTAAGGAATGAAATTGCATTGATGCTGGGGCATACGTATTTTCGAAATACCAACATATAATCTACTTGTCATGTGTTAGATCCTTCTAAGAAGCCGTCTCCATTCGGAAAGGACATGTGTAAATTATATTAGAAATTTCAATTAAGTTTCCTACGTATTTACTGTGTAAGAAAATTCCACTTGAATTCTCATATGCCCTGCCATCTAGAGAGCAAATTAATAACTTTTCATTTTTAAAATGTGAACTGCGTTGAATGTGTACTACCTCAGGGGATTAAGTCTGTAGCTGAGACCAAACGTTTAAGTGCATCTTCGAAAAAGATGCAGGAAGGTACATCAAAACTCATCAACTGATGAATTAAAGTGCATCTCTACTGAAAAATATACTCACATGCATAATATGAAGGATGCACTTTGGTGTTTCTTTTACGATATACAAAAATACATAAAAATGCATTACACTGTGAACCTGATTGTTTGCACAGGCCTTAAAGCACACTTTAGTGCATCAATAGATGCGTTCTGCTGCATCATATGATGCATTTCATTTTCTGCGTGCAGGTCAATACTGGAATGGTACCTATAATGAAGACCACGAACACTTCCTTTCAATTCCTTGTCGGTCTCCTTCCACATTCCATCCTCTAACTTATTCGTCGCGGTTAAGCCATTTTAAATTGGGGATTCCATTATTTTTATCAATATTTCGCCTTTTTTCCTATTAACTTAATTATTTGAGCATCATTATCTCCAGTTTTTCTGACCAGTGCAACCATCAAAGGTTCCGTGATAACATTCCTATGTAGTGGGAAGCATGAAGTTCGAGACTCCCTTTGTACTGAGTGATAGGAACGGCTAACAAATCACTACATAGAAAATTCTGCCCCTGCGTTGGCATAGAATTGATAAGATTGGTCAAATTCGCTGCCACAGTTAGTCTTGTCTTGTAGCAGTGTCTTCTTCAAGAGAAAGAAATGCATATTTTAGCAAAATTGGCCTATCCTTATAAATGAAATATAATCTGAAAGCTATCAAATTTGAGTTTTTTCGAGTTGAGTGCCTTATTAACTAAAAAAACTCTCTAGCCTTCTTAAACCCGAAGGTTCATGGCTGCAGCAACACAGGCCTTCTATCTGTCCCTATCCTGAGCAAGATCTATATACTCTTTTCCATCCCTACAAATTTCCTTTAGGTCCATCTCAACATTATCCCTCCATCTTCGTCTTGGTCTTCCTACTGGTCTCTTACCATCAGGTTTCCCAACAAGAATCCTCTAAACTCTTCTTTCCTCTCCCATTTATGCCACATCACCTGCCCACCTAAGTCTTCTTGATTTCATCTTTCTAATAATAACTGGACATGAATACAAATTATGTACTTCAAAATTAGGTAACTATCTCCCCTAACCTATCTCCTCATCCCTTTTAGGCCCAAATATTTTCCTAAGGATCTTATTTTAATATACTCTCAATTTATGTTCCTCTTTCAATGTAAGGGACCAAGCGTTCCTTATTATACTGAGGTAAATTTGTATAAGATTATATTTTGAGGTACTTCGAATACCAATCAGAAACAGGATCCTAGTATCCTATACTACCCAGAAAGGATATTGTGTAAGGTAAAAGGTAAAGTTTCCCGTGTAAATAGCTCCATGCCATGAAGGCACATTTAGGGGATGTGGGTGTAGGGTCCTACATATTCTCGGACTCGGCCATATTGGAGGTGGAATGCTCAGCACCACGCTCCGGCCGCATTTACTTCCCCCCACACGGTTCCCCCACGTACCCATTGTTCTGAGGCTGGGTGAGTATCATCCTCATCTTTGCGATTAGCCAAAAGTGATAGAAAAGCGAAGTCAAATGAACCAAAACAATCAATTAGAATCCGACCGTTGTGATCCAACGCAAACATTCTGCACAAAGGAACCCCCGGCCTCAACCAGCCTCCTCACCTAAAGACACTCGGATGCAATCCTTGATCACACCACTTTCAAAAAGACCAATACCTACCTATAGATCTACCTGGAATTGAGCCATGATCCAGCTTTGCACCATTCACAAAAGCTTCATGCATATAATTATTTCCGCTCGAGAACATTCTACATGTACAGCATATAAATAATTTTATATGAACATTCATATTTAGATAAATGTTCTGTTAACTTACGTCATCCCGCCATGTCATAGGAAATAAGTGCTCCATTCTACAACAGGCAATAAATCGATAAATAAGCTTCCAAGTGCGTGCAAAAGGCTTCGATCTCTCTTCAAATGAACTGCAGCCTTCACATTTCTCATCTCCGCTCTCTCGCAAACAATACACCTAAATTGCAGCCAAAAGAGAAATGGCGGATGTGGAATCTCGGCGAACTTATGGTGCAGAACTCGTGCAATTGGTCGGATACGTCACGGTCAGTAACGCAATATATCTCTTGCCGTGCGTAATGTTTAGTTGGCTGGACAAGTTTCCATAGTGGGAATAAAAATGTTGTCAATTATAGTTCTAAAAGATATGAAAGAATAATCCCAAGATGACGGATTATGCGGGAAATGGAAAGATTATGGAGGAATTATGTAGCGATCGAGCGTCATGGAAGTTTTGGAAATTGTTGTGAGGTTCTTGTTCTGCATGTTACCAATGAGGATATCGGCACACATCATTTCAGTATCTAAGACAAAGGATGGAATCGGATGAATGAAAGATGCATCTATGTTTGTGGCGATAGTTAGCAGCCACGACTGAGTATCAGAGGCTGCCTGTGTTTTCTTGTAAATATTTTCTTGGATCAGAATGATAGTTTCTAACACAGAAGTCAATCTTCCTGGCGGAGTGGTTAGTACAGCGGATTATGACGCCAGGGATCCCTGGTTGGAAGCCCGGCCTAGACAGGGTTGTTCCTTTTGTGCCTTCTCATCAGTTTCATCATATGATCACTCATCCTCATCATACCTTTAGGTTAAAAGTGGGAGAAATGCGAAGTAAAATGAACCAAATCAATTCTAACATAGAAGTCTAATAGCACAAGGCTGGTTGGTTGTGCTTTGTTTTAACTCCTCTTCATGCACAGTGAGGCTAATCGGGACTGGACCTAAAGTTTAAAGTGGAATCCATAACATAATGCTTTTCATCTTGAAGCATGAGTACCAACTGTTGTTGGCTATTGCGATGGCGACAGGATAAGAACAACTGTTGATCGTAGATGCCTTTCACAGTTTATTTACCTCTTGGAGAAGAAATTATCTACTTTTTAGAGAACCATATTACAAATAAGTTTCTGTAAAAAGAATACATTTGGATTCTTCGCTGATGAAACGTGTAAGATGGCGTATTAATGAAATATATATGTGGTAAGCTTTAAGTGAGAATTTTTTACTTTAACTGTAGTCTTGTTTTATAACTCTCATTTGTATTTACAGCACTAATAATTTAAAATTTTAAATTTATCAGATGCTCAGAATCCATTCAATATACTAAAATGAAGAACACACTGCATTGGAAATCCTGTAAATTCCTTGAATTGCTAATTTTGCCTCCATAATTTAAAAACTGTAAAAATAAAATCATATTCTTTTGAAAAGTTTTCTATGTTTTGTTGTCTGCTATCTAGATAGAATTTGTTACTTTAACTGTTATCTTGTTTTAAAATACCCACTTGTACAGTATCGTACCCAAGGTGCAAATGATGAATAACAACATCACCCAATCGAAGATTCAAGGTTCGATCCCAACGCAGTTTTAACATTGCGTTACGTATGGTACTAACAGTACTAATAACACTGTTCTACAAAGTTTTTCTTTCTTATGTAAAAATATGTTTTTCTGAAGTACTTTCACCTGGGAAATTCAAATCTGTAATTACAATTTTGCAGTTAGGCACAGTTTTTTTTAGTTTCAAGGACATAATGCCTTATTTTACTCAGATTCACAGTTCGTATGAAATGCATGGAATTATCAGTCGAGCAGTTGGCAACATCTGGTTCTCAGCTTCTGTTTCAGATGTTGGCAGTTCTGTTACTAAGCTACTTGATGAACCTGCAAGTTTTAGTCAAAATACTAAGCATTGTATTTTTAGCTTGAATTTAAGTTGACATACTTTGCCTATCGAAATCAACAGGACGGCTTCTTCTACATCTATGCAGAGTTCACCCTTGCAAGGCACAAGAAGAGGATTCAATCTTTCATAAAGAACCTCCACAAACATTACTTTGGAATGGTGATTGGAGACCAGGATAAGGAGTGTGCACCACATATGTGTTAGGCATAGTGTTACGTTAATTTGATTAGTTGATGGAAAGGTAAAAATGCGATGTTGCGTGATATAGGTTAAAGTGCCCGAAATCCGCCCCCTTCCCTAAATTCCTCCCACTCTTTAACTTCCATAGAAAGTGCTGCCATTTTGCGAGAGCAACAGGAAAATCTTTAGAACAATTCGGTTGCGTACTGGCAGTGACGTAGTTCCTTTTTTCTGTTTATTCGCGCTTTAATTTTTCAAAAATATTTTGTGTGAAGGCTTGCTACAGTGTGAAATCAACTTGAAACGGTTATATTGACGCCTGGCGGTACTTTTTTCATAATTAAGTGATTGATAATTATAGATTAGTACTTGAATATTGCTTCCCAGTTGTCACAGCCATGTAGCTTTAGTCGTTTGGCAGTCGACCCACATTATGTATCTATCTTGTGATATGTTTTATTTTTTGCCTGGCCACTTAGATTAGTTTAGATTGATGTATGATCACTTGTCGACATTTTTATAATGTGTTTAACACTTCTATACGCCTATACAAGTTCCACTGTGTCCACCGATGACGAGGATAATTCAAGCGATGAAGATGTGTTATGTCCAATTTGTGGAAAGCGTTTTTCCCAAGGCAAGCTAGGAGAGAAATTAGCAAAATTTTCGAAACACATCCAGTGGTGCCACGAGCTGTGTTCATCTTCAACAATAGTCAAAATCTTTGTTTGCGATTTATGTCTGGATGGGTAAAAAGATGTAACTTAAGTATAAAAATGTATAAACATGTTTTCATCTCAATAAATTTATCACAAGAGATTTTAACACTGTTTAATCAAATTTCCCATAAAATAAATGAGTAGATAAGAACTGGAAAGGGGGGACGGAATTAGGACACCTTTTTTGAAAGATCAAAATTTGCGTTCCTTTGATTATTATTTTCCCTTTTTGGTTAAGAAAAAATATTTAGTAGAATCAGACCAGCAGCACTGGTAGGTATGGAGTTGAGTTGCTTCAATCAGCTGTTGAATTATTTTTAACTTTAAACAAATTTTCAGAATTGAAGAATTGGCTTAGGGGGACGGTATTTGGGCGCTATTCTTTACCACGGTGTGTGAAGAACCAAAGAAGCACCTACTTTTAATTTTGTTTGACACAGGGAACCTAACAGAAACATAGTTTACCATATCTTCTGGCGTAAGACCAATGCCTCGCTCTGAAAGGCTTCCAGTGCCTTCTAGGCAAACAAACGAAATCGACAAGAAGAGTACAGAAAGTAGCAACGAAGAACTGCCATCATCTCCTCATAAAAATAACCCTCTGCATCAGGCATAAGTAAACAAAGGCGTAACTGCTGGGTGTTAGGTTACATTAATATAATCTTCTGCACCCAAATGCAAATTTTACTAAATTTAGGCAAAGTGTAACAGTTCCTATGGCCAATTTTCAAACGGACGGCATATTGACTCACTGCAACGAATTTAGTGGTTTAATGAACGCTCATATGTTCTTCCAATATCTCATAGAAACGTTTGAGATTTATTTGTTTGTTTGTTTGTTTAGATATTAGAAGAAATCCATTAAATATAATGACCATAAGTGGAAGATATTTGGTGACTTCAGGTTAGTTGTAAAGATATTGGGGATGCAGCAGAACTACACAAATTATACGAGGTTCCTCTGCAAATGGTATCCCCGTGACAGAAAGAAAAAAAGAATTGGCCTCAACAAAATTGGCAAATGGGTGAAAAATGTACAGCATATGCTGTCCCCTCTTCCCCTCTTCCCCTCTTCACACCAACAATTTGTAAAGGATATGGACAGAACTGGAAGAGAATTTGAAGTGTCTTTCAAGCAAATTCCCTCGTCTTTCGCTAGCAAAGTGAAAGTAAAGTCTTTTCAGACTTCAAATTAGAGAACTTCAACAAAATCAAGAATTTTGAAGCACGTCGACAGACAAAAGAAAAGAGCATGTATGTAATTATTATATGCAATATAATATGAAATAATTTTAATATATTTTTTATAATAAGTATTGTCTAACAATTCTGTGTGCGAATGGTATGTCACATATCACATTGATAAATTTTAAACATAATGTAGTAAGTGTAGAGAATGGATGATTAATTATTCCATAAGTTCACTTAATATTCACCTTAAGATTGCAACACTATCAGTAAAAGATAAAATCACGATTACCCGTAAACTATCCCGGGCAGAGATAATCTAAGGACAGATTTGAAATCAAAATAATTGTTAATGCATTTAAGACAAAATCAATGAAGAGAAGTCTTAGCCCTCTCTCTCTCTCTCTCTGGTAATTTACAATGCATTATATATATATATATATATATATATATATATATATATATATATATATATATATATATAATGTTGCGAGCGAAGCGAGGAAGAAAATTTTTAGATCCAATTTTTTGCAAACTGAAAACAATATTGATTTAGTAGGGTGCAAATAGTTTTAAGGAGTGTCATGGCATTCTCTCTTTTACAACTCTTTCACTTAGATTGTTCGGCGCCCAGGACCGACTCCCCCCCCCCTAGCTACGCCTCTGAACTTGATAAGACTAAGAAATGCAGGGAATGCGAACGAAGAGAGCAAGAAAATTGTACAAAATATATTTTTATTTACATAAAATTTGAAATATAGGGGGCAATTGTCCCTCTGTGCCCCCTGCAGGTGTCCTTGGCCTTGAATGTTTGCACCCCCGCTTGCACCCCTTGAACTGATTTCCGTCCAAGGTTAGGAGGAGCAATGCTACCCTGCCCCCTTGTGGTTGCGCAACTGATCATCAGAAACAGAGATCAGAGGGAGGGAATGATCTCACCAGGTGATGTGATTAGCACCACGCTCTCTCCAACGTTACCACCCAGGGCCTCCAAGGGCCCAGAACCTATTATGTAGGAATCGACAAAAAATCTTACCTGCGATTATCCACACCGAGGATCGAACCCTGGTTTCACGAGTGTCTACTCTGATGGAGTTAAGGAAGCATGCTAAGAAGATACATCATTTTGATTAATAGATTTTATCAATTCATCCTCATAGACGCGATTAACCTTGAAGAGAAATAGGAGAGAAAAATAGAAATTTTAACAATATATTAGAATGACGGACATTTCACACACACATTATATATGAGTATAGAAATGTGATGAACAGAGAACGTTTGTGTGAATTCATTATATATGATCTCACGACAAGAGATGGCGCTCTACAGAATTATTTAATTAGAACAATGTTTTACATTTATGGCCAATAAATTCAAAACACTTTCAAAGACTTATATTCAAATGAAAAAGCGTAAACATTTTTAAAGATTGCTATCTTCTTGGTTTTTCACAACAGGTCGAATGTCCAATTACCTTAAGGTTCTCGCTGTAAAAATATTGAGACTGTCTTATATTAACGAACCCCAAGAAATATTACGGCATGGGTAACTAATACCTTTTTTCTTTTCGTTCTAGGTACATGATAATGGTGTCATGAACTTTTTGGAGAAGGGGCCAAATGGTTCCTTCAGATTAATCATTATAACTAATAATAATAATAATGGCCGGTCACGAGTTCCGATTTCGAATTCTGGCCTGGGCATGGATGTTTGTGAGTGTCCATTCATTAATTTCATCATATCATGACTCATCCCCATTGTCACAAATTAGCCCAAAAGTTGCACAAAATGCGAAGTAAAATAAAGCAAATAAATAAATAGTAATAATGAATATAATCAGTGGCGTAGTCGTAAAATAAATAGTGCCGGGGCGTTTTAAAATTTGCATCGGAGTGACATAAAACACTATAGTTCTTACCTAGTCTTACGGTGGGCGACCTAACATGATGGCAAGGGAAGCGGAGAGGGGGAATACACAGGAGACCAACCAGACAACAGCGCTGGCGCCGGGAGTTACGATGTCGTGGGAGGAAGTGCATCTCGCATCTCGTTCTGCAGTGTGTTGCTTTTCTTCAAGCGCTGGATTGGTGGTTGATAAAATGGTATTTTTTATTATAATTATTATTACAATTATTATGGTTATTGTCATCAACCAGGACAGCGGCCTGGTGAGCCCTAGCACGACTACACCACTGAATACAAAAGGTTATAATGATGGTGATTATCGGTGGAGAAACATCAGATGTAGATCGAGATCATAATAGAAATTCAATTCAATATCACGGACACTTCTGGGTTGTAATGATTCCATTTGGAGGTTAATGACGTATGCTGTTTAATGCGATCATTGGTAACAGTTGGGCTGAAAAGTTCGTAGGCTAACATAGTAAAAAATATTTTTTTGACAAAATTCGATTTTATTATTCAATATAGTTGCCTTTGAGGGCGATACAACGATTATAGCGGTCATACAATTTTTCGATGCCATTTTTATAGTACGATTTCTCTTTAGCCTCAAAATAGGGTTCAGTTTCGGCGATTACCTCTTCATCAGTGCTAAATTTCTTTCCAGCGAGCATTCTTTTAAGGTCTGCAAACAGGAAAAAGTCACTGGGGGCCAGATCTGGAGAATATGGTGGATGGGGAAGCAATTCGTAGTCTAATTCATATAATTTTGCCATCGTTTTCATTGATTTGTGACACGGTGCATTGTCTTGATGAAACAGCACTTTTTTCTTCTTCAAATGGGGCCGTTTTTTCGTGATTTCATGCTTTAAACGCTCCAACAACGCTATGTAATAATCGCTGTTGATGGTCTGGCCCTTTTTGAGGTAATCGATGAATATAATAACATGCGCATCCCAGAATACTGATGCCATAACCTTGCCAGCCGACTGTTGCGTCTTTCCACGCTTTGGATTCGGTTCATCACGTGCAGCCACTCGGCTGACTGTCGATTGGACTCTGGAGTGGGTGTTCACCCTGTATATCCACATTCTCAGTGTTAAAATACAGAGGGTTAATTATAATAAAGAACCCCAAGAAAACTTAAAGCATAATAACTAATAGCTCTTTATTTTCTCCTTTAGATATAAAGATTCTGTTGCTGTTAATCTTTTTGGAGAAGCAAGCACATGGTTTTTCCATAATAATAATAATAATAATGAATATTAAAATTATGCAGTTAGATAATGCAAAATGTTCCAAGGATTATGTTTATCGTCCTCGAGATCAAATTAGTCCAGGGATGTATCGACACATGCAAATAATTTTAGAAATGTCATTTCAATTTGTGACTTGTAGTTTGATTAAAAAAATTATCATTTTTCTATAGTTTTCGCAGATTATCAAATCAGAATTAATGTGTGCATTCCGTTCTATATATCTTTGATAAGGGGGAATTTATTTTGCCTGAAACACAATCCGTTGGAGTATATAATCCTCTACGTCTCTTGTTTCCCCTTTAATACTAAAGAAGTGAGACGAGGATTGTCTTATCGGCGCAGTGGATGATCATATATTAGGTACTTAAAGTATACAATTGGAACTTAATATTCGTTAACCCAATATTTATTGCAAAACATATTAGTACTTATACTTTCCAAATACAATTAATTCAACAGAAATGTCTATGGATTATCTCCCAGTTAACCTAGTTTAAGTTGTCCCATTTGATAGTCAGCAGTCAGTAAGTAAAGGCTACACGAGTCAGAGCAAATCGCAACCCAGCGCAAAACCCCCCACAGCCAACATGACCCGGAGCAATCCACCTAAAAAAATCTAAACTAAAACAATTTCCTTTTCTTGCACTTTTAACTAACTAACTAACTCTCTAGCCTTCTTAAACCCGAAGGTTCATGGCTGCAGCAACACAGGCCTTCCATCTGTCCCTATCTTGAGCAAGATCTATATACTCTTTTCCATCCCTACCGATTTCCTTTAGGTCCATCTCAACGTTGTCTCTCCATCTTCGTCTTGGCCTTCCTACAGGTCTCTTACCATCAGGTTTCCCAACAAGAACCTTGTAAACTCCTCTTTCCTCTCCCATTCGTGACACATGGCCTGCCCACCTAAGTCTTCTTGATTTAATTATTCTAATAATATCTGGACATGAATACAAATTATGTAGTTCTAAATTATGTAATCTTCTCCACTCACCTGTCTCCTCATCCCTTTTAGGTCCAAAGATTTTCCTAAGGATCTTATTTTCAAATACTCTCAATTTATGTTCCTCTTTTAATGTAAGGGACCAAGTTTCACACCCATATAATACTACAGGCAAAATTACTGTTTTGTATATTTTAACTTTTAGTTTCTTAGATATTAAACGAGAAGACAAAAGTTTATGAAGAGAGAAGTAACATGCATTTCCTGAATTAAGCCTACTTTTTATTTCCTCTTTAATATAATTTTCATTTGTTAATATTACTCCTAAGTATTTGAATTTGGAAACTGGTTCAAACGAGTTGTTATCAATAATTAGATTTTGATTATTACCTAACACTTGGTTTCGGCCTGTAAGCATATATTTAGTTTTCTCTTTGTTAACTTCCAAACCTATCTCTTTAGCAGTTTTGAAAAATATTTTAGCATTATTCTTAATCGTATTTATATCATCCCCCAGTAAGTCTACATCATCTTGCACTTTTAAGAACTCAAAATAAATCAATGGACTTTAGGTAAATTACACCCGGCGATGAGGGCCTATAAAGGGTGATAGACTGTAACGCAATATACTCATCCAGCCAGTGTCCAGTACGTCAGAAGTCTCTCGTAGTCGGCAAGGATCTGCCACGCTAAACTTCTCGCTCGACCAGCGCAGAAGCCCAGCCAATGGCAGAACCTTCCAGAGTCACCTGTCTGTTGAGTCTCCATCCGTCATTCATGAGCAATATTACACTATGGGCTTACAAAACAACCTCTCCCCCAAAAATTACAATTTTCTAGCACATAGTGTACTACTAGTTACACATATCTTTTTAGAATTCACATTTCAAACATACTCTTCTTACATAACCAAGTTTCAAGCTTTAGAGCGAGGTTTCGTAATAGTTATAGGGGTTTGCGCATGTCATCCCTCCAACTCCATCGCCTGTAAATATTCAAAAAGAAAAAGAAAACAAACTGGTACCAGTACAAGTTTACAAACAAACCATTCATTCATACCATAATACAGGCAACCTACACCAAATCTACAATAATTTACATTTATATAATGGGAGAATCCTTAATTAACCTTACATAGTCAGAGATCTTGCCGATCCATGTATAAAATTACCTATTATTGCCTCTCCTGGGCTCCAAATATCTTTTCAATTTATGTACATGTACTTTGGAACATACATTGTCATCATCAACTTTCTTAACCAGAACTGAATTCTCTGTTAGAAATTTACTTATGAAATATGGACCTTCGTACATATTAGAAAGACTTTTAGTTATCTTGTCCTCTAAGGAAGATTTAACCTGAGTCCTAACCAATACTTTGTCATTGACTTGAAACGTTATGGGAGCATATCGTTTCTTATACAATTGTTTTCTCTGTTCCCATTCCCTTTGCATATTTCTAATAGCGTTTTTCCATTTATCTTGCAAAGTACCCTTTGACACATTATAATCCATATCAAATAATTGCCATTGGATTTCCAATGGATCCCACAATTGTCTTCCTAAAAACAATTCCGACGGAGTATACTTCAATGTATGATGGTATGAACAATTTAAACTATACTGTATCTTTTTCAAACCTTCATGCCATTTAGTTTGATCTGCTGAATAATAACATATCAATGCAGTTTTCAAGGTACGTATGTATCTTTCACTTAAATTGGCCTGAGGATTGCCAACAGATAATCTAATATGCTGAATTCCATGGTTAAATAAATAACTGGTAAATGCATCTGATACAAAATATGACGCATTGTCTGATACAATCTCATAACAATAGCCATAAGTCATAAAAATATGATCGAATGTCACTGAGTGAGTGAGTTGGTGTTTAAAAGTCCACTTATTCACAGTAAGGCTAATTGGGACTGGACCTACAGTTTAAAGTGGGATCCGAACCACTAAGTGCCTCCGCCGGGAATCGAAACCGGGACCGCTTGATTACAAGGCAACGACGATACCACTCGCCATCGGGGAGGCCCGAATGTCACCGAGGGTTAGCATGAAACAAGTAACATTTTCTACGTATGTGTTTTACCAGTATTAGAAAACAACAACATATGTATACATTTTCTGTACAAATATTATGCACTCATACCCACATAAGAAGATTTGGGCACTAAAGATTACAGACATAGACAGAGACAGACAGAGGCAGGTGGTGGGGAAGGGCGTCACTGTTCATGTTAAGGGGGTGCAAGTTAGGAGATTCCCCATTTCTATGTTTTCTTCCTTTGTCCTGAATTTCTTTCTATTAGCCTAAATTACAAACCCTCGAACACAAAAACTCGGTCTCTCCTCGATTTCCAGAGGTCTGTCGAAGTTCCTGTTCTCGTCAGTTCTCGATTATTGTAATAATAGTTGAGGGAATGCTTCTGTGGTTAACGTTGTTGAAACGAGACAGGTTAGATCATAAGACGTAACTTGGAGGCAAGGAGGGCACTCGCCCCTCCCTACAAATTTTCAGTTTTAGTATTATATGGATGTGAAACTTGGCCCTTTACATTGAAAGAGGAACATAAATTGAGAGTATTTGAAAATAAGATCCTTAGGAAAATATTTGGACCTAAAAGGGATGAGGAGACAGGTGAGTGGAGAAGGTTACATAATTTAGAACTACATAATTTGTATTCACGTCCAGATATTATTAGAATAATTAAATCAAGTGGGCAGGCCATGTGGCACGAATGGGAGAGGAAAGAGGAGTTTACAGGATTCTTGTTGGGAAACCTGATGGTAAGAGACCTGTAGGAAGGCCAAGACGAAGATGGAGGGACAACGTTGAGATGGACCTAAGGGAAATCGGTAGGGATGGAAAAGAGTATATAGAACTTGCTCAAGATAGGGAAGAATGGAAGGCCTGTGTTGCTGCAGCCATGAACCTTCGGGTTTAAGAAGGCTAGGGAGTTAGTTAGTTAGTATTAAGATTTTCAAGTTAAGGGTATTACATAGTGCGTTGATTGACAACCAGTGGTTTTGTTCGCGGACGAGCCAGATTATCACTGAAAATTGACTGACGGCGTGTGAACATATGAAGCACACGTGGAAGTAGATATAACCAGAGAACAACATTTACTACTGGTATCCTTGTGAGGGCTGGCATTATGCTAAGGCCTTGTACACCTCTCCCTGTCTTCGCTAGGGGTTTTGTGCCTGGGATGTGATTACTCTTGAGGGCTGCAATAGGATCTGCTTTCCTGTTTATGGTTGACAATATGCGTCCCCGTAGAGCGGGTCTTGTCAATGAGTCTTTGGAATCGGGGGATATCTGGCGAAGAGAGTGGCCTGCGAGGTCCACCGTTCTCAATCCAATAGAACATGCGCGGGATATGCTCGGGCGACGCATTGCAGGGCGTATCGCCCCTCTCCAGAGCTGTGTACGACATTGTTGCAGGAGTGGGACACTATTCCTCAGAAACAGCTGAGTACTCTTATCCGCAGCATGCCACATCGTAGTAAGGCATGCATTTCTGTCAGGGGACATCACTTGCCTTAGTACCTTTTCTGTGAAGCATTCAAATTTCCTTCTGTGCGAAGACGTTCCAATCACTGTGCGGCTCTACATTTGCTTCTTGACAATTTTGACCATTAGTTTAATGCACAATTGTTGTTTCTTGTGTTTTGTTAACGTTTTCAGTAGTACCACACATATGTAAATATTGTGTATATTAAAGATATGTATGCGTCTGACATGTCGAGATGCTTAATTATGGACACGGGTGTGTGTGTGAGTGTGTGTGTTTGTGTTTATGAATAATGAATATTGAGAATGAATAATGAATTCGATTAAATATCATTCACCACTATTCGAACCTAGAACCCCTTGGTTTGTATCCCTACACGCAAACCGCGATAATAGCTACTCGGGAGACCAGGGTTCGATCCTCGGTGTGGATAATGTAAGCACGAAATGGACAAAAAGTATACCGTTCAGCGCCAACACCTGACGAGAGGCTTTTTGCACGATGATGCGTGATCAGCCATCGTGTCCCATCGCTGTTGTTTTCTGACTTCTGAGACGGGATTATTCCAAAAAACCTCCAAAATTGTTCAGAAAAGCCAATGTTATTGTCATTTGTGCCTTAAATATACTCTTAGGTCCCTATTATAAAACTTCATGGGAAATTTCTGTATAGGCTTCTTATTTTAAGTATCTCTTCCCTCCCTTATTTGGGGGAGCTTTGTTTGCGCCAAGGGAATGTGTCACGTGGCTTTGTTCAATCCCCAGGGAAATACTGCACGAGCTGCGCACGGTTAGTATTATCACAGATGAGCGTATTATAATGCGCTTATCTACGGTTGTACCTTGGGATATTCAAAATCTAATACTCTACTTTATTTTATGAGCAATACAAGCAGCATTTCGAATTTATTATTGGACGTTAAACCAAGGCAACGTTCACATCCCAGCATCGACGCTTTCACATTTAGGAGAAATCATTTCCAAATGGTCGCATTGAGTTTAAATAGCCAGTAAGTTGCAACCATTTTCCACCCTCAGAATCAGTACAATCAGTTTAGTCATTTTTAGAGCTCGCTCTACATTTTCGAAATACCAATATATAATATAATGGTCAAGTGTTAGAGTCCTCTAAGAAACAGTCATGATTCGGGAATAACATCTCTATATTATCTCAGAAATTTCAGTGAACTTACCTATGTATTTACTTCGTAAGAAAATTCCACTTGAATTCTGATATGCCCTGCCATCTAGAGAGCAAATTAGCAAAATTTTGTTTTGGAAGTGGGAACTGCGTTGACTTCGTTGTTTGTTTGCTTGAATTAATCATTGAAGTCTATTTTATGCAGAGATGGGTTAATCGGAACTGGATCTACAGTTTAAAGTGCAATCCTTACCACTATGCGACTCCACCGCTAAACGAACCCAGGACTCCTTGATAAAGGCGACAATGGTACCACTGCGCTTCAGGGATTCCCTGTCGGTAGAACATGTTTACTAAATATGCACTGGATGGCAACAGGGGATAATCTTATACCTTGGAATATTCAAAATCTACGTAATACTCTACTTCCTATGAGCAATACAAGCAGCATTTCAACTTTATTATTGGACATTAAACGAAGGAAAACGTTAGTACCTAGTATCGAGGCTCTCACATTTAGAAGAAATAATTTCCAAATACTTGCATTGAGTTTAAATCAGTTCTAATCGGTTATTGCATTGAGTTCAAGCAGCCAGTCAGTTGCAACCAATTTAACACCCTCAGAATTAGCATAATCAATTTGGTCATTCTTAGCGCTCTCTATGTATTTTCGAAATACCAATATATAATCTACCTATCACGTATTAGAGACCTCTAAGACACCGTCACGATTCGGAAGAGACACGTAGAATTTATACCAGAAATTTTAAGGAACTTACCTATGTATTTACTGTGTAAGAAAATTCCACTTGAATTCTGATATGCCCTGCCATCTCGAGAGCTAATCAGTAATTTTTTGTTCTGGAAATAGGAACTGGTTTACATGCGTACTGACGCTGCTCCTCTTTTTTCTTGTTGGTGTTATGTTCCTCTGCCATTCTACACAAGATATTAATCGTCCCTACGGTGAATATAAACGTAATAGTTTTAATATGTCGAAACTATAATAAAAATACTCGCAATGTTGTAGGGACGAACGTGCCATTAGTGTCACGCCCATGGGTGTGAAGATTGATTTAATTCGCTCTCTCGGTGGTGCAATAATAAATATCTCTGCTGATAATACACTAATATGGTAGGGAAAATCTACAACAAGCTGTTGCAGAATCTTATGTTGGTACTTAAAAGTTAAACATTAATTGTCATACGACTGACAACATATTCCTCAGAAACCATTAGAATACATTCTTCTTACAGCAGCACCTTGCGTCGGTCAAATTATCTGGGGGATGCAAGGAGTACAACATGGATCTACCGATTAAGGGGGGGACTGTACCCGCTCAAAAAAATTACGCCACTAAGTAGGCCATGGGAGTAACTTGGAACTTAACTTTAGGAGGCACAGTCGAAAAGTTTTTCATCCCATAAAAATAGTGTTCAGGATTATTTGCTAAATAACTGTCTCATTTGCGAAATCACCAATACTATTAATTATTACTTAGTTCCTCAGGTCTCAGGATGTTAACAAAAATTTCCTTAACTTATAAATTTTAACAAGCCTGAATTTTTTTAGGAGGGCAAGTTCCACCCTTGCCCCCGCCAAGTTACGCCTATAGAGAGAGCTATTCTTCCTATTTTGGAATTGGCCTCAACGAAATTGTCAAGTGGGAGAAAAAATGTACAGCATATGATGTCCCCCTTTCCCCTCTTCACTCCAATAATTGTAAAGGCTGTGGACAGAACTGGAAGAGAATTTGAAGTGTCTTTCAAACAAATATCCTCGTCTTTTACTAGTAAAGAGAAAGAAAGACGTCTATTCGGACTTCAAATTACAGAACTAAAGCAAAAGCAAGAATTTTGAAGCATGTCGACAGACAAAAAAGAAGAGGATGAATATAATTTAATTATTATTATGTAATTATGTAATTATTATAGGCATTATAATATGAACTAATTTAACGATATTTTTGTATAATAAGTATTGATAACAATTCTGTGTGCGAATGTTATGTCACATATCACACTGATAAATTTTAAACATCATGTAGTAAGTGTAGAGAAAGGATGATTAATTATTCCATAAGTTCACCTAATATTCACCTTAAGATTGCAAGACCATTAGTAAAAAATAAAATCCCGGGCAGAGAGAATCTAACAACAGATTTCAAATCAAAACAATTGTTCATTCATTTAAGACAAAATCAATGAAGAGAAGTCTTACCTCTCTCTTTGGTAATTTACAATGCATTATATATAAAAAAAAATATTGCGAGCGAAGCGAGAAAGAAAATGTTTAGATCCAATTTTTTGCAAACTGAAAACAGTATTGATATAATAGGGCGCAAATAGTTACACGGGGTGTCATGGCATTCTCTCTTTTACAACTTTTTCACTTAGATCGTTCGGCGCCCAAGGCCGACTCCCCCCCCCCTTGCTACGCCTCTGAACTTGATAAAACTAAGAAATGCAGGAAATGCGAACGAAGAGAGCAAGAAAATTCTACAAAATGTATTTTTATTTGCATGGAATTTGAAATATAAGGGGCAATTGCCCCTCTGTGCCCCCTGCAGGTGCCATTGGCCGTCAATGTTTGCTCCCCTTGCTCCCCCTAGAACAGATTTCCGTCCAAGGTTGGAGGGGCAATGCTACCCTGCCCCTAGTGGTTGCGCAACTGATCACCATTAGAAAGAGAGAGAGAAGGGGGAGGGGATGATCTCACCAGGTGATGTGATTAGCACCACGCCCTAGCCGCCGTTACCACCCAGGGGCTACAAGGGCCCAGAACCTATTATGTAGGAATCGACAAAAATTCCTACCTGCGATTATCTACACCGAGGATCGAATCCTGGTTTTACGGTGTATATTCTGATGGAGTGGTTAAGGAAGCATAGCATGCTGGCCATATCATTTTTATTAACAGACATTCTCGTATATGACTATTCAAATTTGGATTCAGGTGTGCATGAGTAAACTGAGAACATTGTTGTGAATTTATTATTTATTACGATAAAAGATGGCGCCCTACAGCATTATTTATTTAGAATAAAGTTTTACATCTGTGTCCGTTAAATTGAACATACTTTCAAAGACATATACCCAAATTAAAAAGCATAAACACTTTTAAAGATTACTACCTCATTAGTTTTTCAAAACAGGACGAAAATCCAAATATCATAAGGTTCTCGCTGTAAATATAGTGAGGTTGTCTTATAATATAGAGACCCAAGAAACCTTACGGCATGGTAACTAATGCCTTTTACCTTTCTCTGTTAGGTACATCAGAGTCGTGCTCTGAACCTTTTGGGGAAGGCACCAAATGGTTCCTTCAGATTAATCAATATAACTAATAATATTAATAATAATAATGGATACAATCAGTGGCGTAGTCGTAAAATAAATAGTACTGGGACGCTTTAAAATCTGCTTCACAATGACATAAAACACTATAGCTCTTGTCTAGTCTTACGGTGGCCGACCTAACAAGGCAAAGAAAGTGGAGAGGGGGGAAAACGCCGCAGACCAACAAGACAACATCGCTGGCGCCGAGAGATACGACGTCGCGGGAGGAGGTGCATCGCGCATCTCGTTCTGCAGTCTGTTGTTTTTCTTACCGTGCTGGATTGGTCGTTGATAAAATTGCATTTTTTATTACAATTATTATTGTAATTGTCATCAACCAGGACAGCACCCTGGTGAGCCCTGGTACGACTGCACTACTGAATACAAGAATACAATACATATTACAAAATATTATAATGATGGTGATTACGGTGGAGATACATTAGAAATAGATAGAGATCATAATGGAGATTCAGTTCAATATCACGGACACTTCTGGGTTGTAATGATTCCATTTATAGGTCAGTGACTGTGTTGGTTTAACAATTTCACCATTTTACTATAGTCCGCGGATTATAAAATAAAAATTGACGTATGCTATTTTACACTATCCTTGGTACAGAGTGAATTTTATTTTCTGAAACACAATCTGTTGAAGTAATTTAATCTCTTTATTGAAGGCTAGCATAACATAAAATGATTGCGGATGGATATTTTTTTAAAGTTTTGGTTCGAAGACCGAACCACCCCTCGCAGGCGGTTTGTAAGATGGTCATTTGTGAGAAACATAACACAAGTTGTTATCCACCTGTGAAGTTGATTGATTGAGTTGGTGTTTTAATGTCCACACTATGTACAGCAAGGCTAATCGAGACTGCACCTACAGTTTAAAGTGGGATCCGAACCACTATGTGCCTCCACCATGTATCAAACCCGGGCCGCTACCACTGCGCCATCGGGGAGGCTCGACCACCTGGGAAGTTGATCGTTAAGTAGGCATGGGGAGTGTGTGTGTATTTTTCACTATTTTGTTAAAAATTGTATCAAACAGGAAATACAAGGATCATGGACTAAATATTTGGCCATATGATACCTCTCTCCTCTCCAAGACGAAATGCAGGCTGCAACCTCTACGTTGAAGTGGAAGGCAATCTTTCCAATTTCGTGTTCCAGTTATTTATCACAGAAGAAAGTTTTTCTAAGTTCAATTTATTCTCAGATAGACTAATCGGGGCTGGATCCAGAGTTTAAAGTGTCATCCGAGCTATCATGTGCGTACTCCGGGGATTGGACCCTTGACCTCTTGATTACAAGGTGACAGCATTTACAACTACGCCATCGGGGAGGCTCATTCAAAGATATAATGCAAGAGGGCAATGAATTAGAACATTATGCTAAAGTTAATGGGATTGTTACAATCCAGACGTGTGCGTGACTGTACGTACAGCAGACGGCAAAGGTAATAGTGGGCAAAGTGCCCATCGTCATGTTTTGTTCCTGCAGACGGCCAGCATAAAATAGAAGTGGAATGGGTGGACCAGCGGAGTGTATTAGTACGTGTAAATGTAGTGCCAGAAGAATTGAGCCACGTTGCGATTCGTAGTGTAACTAGTGAATACGGTAAAGTTCTAGGACTCGAAGATATTTACCCAAGTTGAAAAGCAATCCATTGTAAGTAAACAAAATAATGACACGATTGAAAGATTCGTAACTTCTGTGACGAAAATTAGCCTGTGAGGTGCAATGTTCACCCCACAATAATGATTCTTATCTCACCAGAAAGGCAATTTTATTGGTAATAATTTATCCAAGAATACCATCTTTTGTATTTGCGATACGAAGGAAGATATAAGACAAAATATTGGCTCATGTAGGAAAATATTGTGGCAGCGATATTGGAAAACAATCACTGGACGTACGCCAAATCGTAAGGTGTAGACTTTTAGGCATTCCAGACATTTGGCTATGAGATAACATTCAAAGAAATGGCTTTAAAATTACTTCTCGGATAAGCTCTAAAATGTCTAGACTATATGCAGCGAGTTGCAACAGCCAGCGGGCTGTTTGTCTCCCTCACCCCCAATCGTAGAAAACTCATGAAACGCCTTTGTAAGATGATCTGGATTGTAGGAGAAAGGGTAGAAAGTGATAATACAACATTCCCTAGTGCACATTTATTATTTTGGAGGGTTAACGACTTTTCCTTGTGACAAAAACTCTCTCATTTTGGGGGTGATGATCTCAAACGTAAGAGCCCATCCTGAAAACACTGCAATGTGATTCTCTTCCTTTTTCCTTTTCTTTCATTTCCTTTTTACCTATTTCTTTTTTTTCGCTTTTCTCTTTCATTTCTTCTTCTTTCACCGTTTCTATCTTCTTGTTTCTCTCTCTTTTCATATTTTTAAGACCCTTTTTATGCATGCATTTTCATGCATTCTCGCTTTCAGAAGAACACGCCGACATGTTCAGTTGTGCAGCAGTGCCAGGGCGCACCATTGCCTGCTTTGATATATTCTGTGTACCTCCAGGGCGCACCCTGCTTCAAGAGACGACGGTACATTGGCCTTATTTAACATTTTTGTTGTGTGTATATCTAAACAAACTCTAACGTAGCACAATGGCTCCTTTGTTGTACATGCCTCCCCGATGACGCAGTGGTAGCGTCGTTGCTTTGTAATCAAGAAGCCTCGGGTTCGATACCCGGTGGAGGCACATAGTGGTTCGGATCCCACTTTAAAACTGGAGGACTAGTCCCGATTATCCTTACTGTGCATAAAGTGAACTCAAAACACCAAATCAATTAATTTAATCAAACCTTTGTTGAATACTGGAGTGATCCTTACGACCTTCTAAGGACCTACAGTTTAAAGTGAGTTCAGAGCAACTATTTATCCCTCCGGGCTTTCCAACCCGTGATCCCTTACCACTACGCCATCGGGGAGGCCGGATTCACAGAATCAAAGCTTCACTATCTTATAATTTAGTTACCGTGGTAACTTTCCCAGAAACGCCCAAATTTCAACTTCCCTTCCACGTAATGCACCCTATTGTTTTGCAGTATAACGAGGCTCTGGCGTCAGGATTCAGTCAGTACAATCCTCTGTGATGCTTGTGTTATGCCCATAAATGTTGTTTGAGACTGACGTTTCATCAATTCCATCTCATCATTTTCCATCCCCATCTTGGTGATCAACCAACAGTAGCAGAAAAGGGAAGTAACATAAGACAAAACCACCGATCAGTCAACTAATATTGGAGAGTGAGTTCTGTCACCATAAGAATTTAAACTCTGCATTGGCGCCAACTTATATGGAAACGTGGGGTTTGAGCCCACCCAATAATTCACATGTTAAATAATTTTATTTTAGAAATCAATTCCTGTGCTCAAGAAAACAAAATATTTCATCATTACACATTCAAAATATTTTTTCACCTTGTTACATCTCAAGTATGATAATTTTGAATGTCCTGTATTATCTAAACTATTCTAGTCACTTCTTTATTAGAAATGTAAGGGAGAATAGGACTTGTAATAAGGATGGGGACCAATAGCCACTAAAGACTCTCATAATAGGCACGCAAAAGCACTGGAAAATACTAAATAGGAACTAAAATTGGTGAACATCAATATATTTCTTTCATATTAGGCACTTAAAGCAGATATCTTCGAAATAGGCAATTGTGATTAAAATAGACAAAAACGACCAGTATACAATAATGTATTTCTCTGGGAAATAGCCTGATAGGGATTTACATGTAAAAGCCTACCTCTTCTCGCTAAAGAACAAAACAAGGCATTTTAGGGCAAATCATCAGCTTACTTATTACATATTACATAAAATTATGAAACAAATCTCCAAGTTCAGCCCACCCAATGCAACGGATGTATTATTCAAGTTCAATTTATGCTCAGAAACACAAATACAAACCTCTGCTCTCTTTGCATCCACCGGGAATCGAACCCATGACACTCGATTGCATTATTACTGCCTTTGCCACTTCTGTACCCCTCTTTACTTAATGGGAAACCAGGAGTGGTTAAGACTTTATCCTCGATTGCGTCTCTTAATAAACATTGCTACCTACTCGGATAAAAGTAAATGCACCAGTTAAACAAAAATAAATGCATAATGTCTATCGCTTAGAGCAAACGTTTAATTGCATCATTGAGAAAGATGAAGAAAGGTGCATCAAGAATCGCCTAATCTGATGAACGTAAGTACATCTCGTCATAAAAGTAATACTATCGTATCATATCATCATATCATCGTATGATACACTTTGGCGCTATGTTTACAACCAATATTTTAAAAATTGATCAAACTGTAAACCTTGTTATAGGCAAAGGCGAAAAAACACACTTTAGTGCATCAATCTGTGTTTGTACATAAAAAGGATTTGATGCATTTAGTTTCCTGTGTCGTTGCGATTAGCCCAAGAGATAAGAAATCGACCTCAAATAACAAAAATAGAAAAATACGTTCTATGCTTTTTCAGGGAATTGAATTGCACTGATATTAGAACAGAGATATTTTATGTTTTAATTTTCGACCTCATACGGAATGAATGAACATGACGATGAACACTTTGTCCACTATTGACTGTTTGATTGAATTGTTATTTTAAGTCCACTTTATGCAGAGATAGGTTAATCGGGACTGGACCTAAAGTTTAAATGGGATCCGAACCACTTTGAGCCTCCACCGGTTATCGAACCCGGGACCCCTTCATTACAAAGCGACGACTAGTGTTGCCCACGAGACGAGACTTTGGCCTGTCTCGTCTCGTGGAAATGTGAAATTCTGTCTCGTCACGAAAATATTCGTTCGTCTCGGGACACATGATCAATCTCGTCTCGTCTCGAATTTTTAAAAGCCTGTCCCGTCTCGTCCTGTGGGCAACACTAGCGACGACGCTACCACTGCGCCACCGGTGGGTCCCTCACTGGAATCGTTACAACCCAGAAGGGTGGCAAAGGCTCTACAAGATGCTGAAGTTCTTGTTGCTGAAGTTATCCCCAACTGAGGGAGGCTACGTTGAGTGGTACTTATCATTGCTCCAGACAGATTTGCTTCATGAACTGCTTTGATTACAAACTCCAAAGAGGTAATAATAATAATAATAATAATGAAAAAGGTAAAGTGCTCCCCTGTGAATTGCACCACCCCCTGAAGGCGTATAGGGGGTGTGGGGATAACGCCCCACACTTTCTTGATCCGGTCGTGAGAGGGGGTGATGTGATCAGCATCACGCCCCTGACCGCATTTATCCCCCAGGGTTTCCCCCAGGTATCCATGTTATTCGACGCTGGGTGGGCGCCGGGGCCGCTTCCAACGTTAGAAAAGTTCCCGGATTTGAACCGGCCGGGGATCGAACCCGGGACCTTTAGCATGCTAGTCAGATGCGTTACCGGTCTTGATCTCCCCAGTGACATCCAAAGTACAGTCGGTACACTATCTTTACACAATCTGTGATGTTTTTACATTGCAATTTTGTAGTGCATTCGTCAGAAACGTAACAGAAAGTTTTCGGGTGATATACACAGCTAAGGGGTTCTTTCAGTAGACTTAGTTTATCACAGCACAGTCCACTGTGTCACTGCACAAATCAAACTCTGTAAACTGCATGTTTATTTATTGCGATATACTATAATAATATATTTTATTGTAGAAAACAGGGTTACAATAAACCTCACACACCAACACATAAGACACGATTGAAGGTATACATGATGATTTTATACGCAAACAGTTTGCCAGATTACACGAAAAGCAGAATTCAGTGGAGCATACATTGATATAGCTACTAAATATGACGTCACGCATATCTCGAAAATGGTACGTGATGGAGAAAAATGAGTAGCAAATCCGAAATCAGCATACCGAAATTAGTTAATAACACCTATTCGCTAACAGGATACAAAATGGCTGCTCCCTAGTGTAATCACCATTATTATAATATTTTGTAATATGTATTGTATTCTTGCATTTTGTGGTGTAGTCGTGCTAAAGCTCACCAGGGCGCCGTCCTGGTTGATGACAATTACAATAATAATTGTAATAATAATTATAAAAAGAAAGCAATTTTAACGACCAATCCAGCGTGATAAGAAACACAACAGCCTGCAGAACGAGATGCGCAAAGTTCCTCCTCCCGCGACGTCGTAACTCTCGGCGCCAGCCCTGTTTTCTGGTTGGTCTGCTGCGTATTCCCCGCTCCCCACTTCCCTTGTCAGCTATGCATATTAGGCCGCCCGCCGTAAGACTAGACAAGAGCTATAGTATTCTATGTCATTGTGAAGCAGTTAGCAAGGCACTATTTATTTTACGACTACGCCACTGATTATATCTATTATTATTATTAGTTACATTCATTAATATGAAGGAACCATTTGGTCCCTTCTCCAAAAAGTTAAGAACAGATTCCAGTGCACCTAACAGAGAAAGATAAAAGGCATTAGTTAGCATACCGTAAGATTTAATTCGTCTCTTTATTATAAGACAGCCTCAAATTTTTATAGCGAGAAGCTTATGATAAATGGATTTTCTTCCTGTTTTGAAAAACTAATAAGGTAGCAATCTTTAAAGTTGTTTTTGCTTTCTAATTCGAATAAAATTTTTTGAAAACATTTTCAATTTTACGGCCAGAGGTGTAGAACTTTCTTCTAATTAAATAATGCTCTACAGCGCCATCTCTTATCGTAATATACATGAATTCACACCAACATTCTCTGTTAAAACTCTTGTACTTATACTTGAATTCAAAGTTCTATACTCATATGTAATGAGTGCCTGGAATGTCCGTCATTCTAATATATTATGCATATGCGTGCGCAGGGCTGGGCAGTTGCCCCCTTTATTATTTCAATTATAAATCTTAACGCCGTTACGAAACAATATTAAACTTTTAGAAAAATTACGTATTCTCGTAAGAAATTGGACAATCCGTGAACGTCAGATAGGGTGCGGCAAGGGGGCCACGCCAGTAGTGGGGGTTTATACTACGGACAGCGCAACTTACAAGTGTAGAAAAGGCGAGGCTATTTGATTGAACAATCAGATTTGCTTACACTTAAAACAAAGCCAAGAGAGGCCTATACCCCAATTTTTCAGGTGTGATATGCTCTGATTTTTAAGAAATTCTGAATTTCTAGTGTAGAAAAGGCGAGGGCTCAACAGATAGATTTATCCATACTTAAAACAATGGCAAGAGGGGCTTATACCCCAATTCTTCAGGTGTGGAGGTTCGGGTTTAAGTCCTCATAAAATGTGAAGCCTCCCTTGATGGCAAAATGTTAATATTGTTGTCTTGTAAGCAAAAGGCTCAGGGTTCGAGTCCTGATAAAATATTTAAGATTGAAATACATGTTGCAAAATAATATCTCTACAAGTGAGATTTTGAGAATAATTATTGTTAGTTGATATACAACTCCCAGATCTGAAAACCTGGTAAAAAAATGTTTTACAATAATATATTGTACAAAAACTGAATTTCTCAATTTTCTTATTTCCTCATGTTTTATAACCACTTGCTCAATACAATAGAAGAAAAGTGGGTAGGCATAATTAATTGCCTCCATGCCTTGCCGGCACGCAAGAGATAAAATCTACACGCTAGAAGGGAATAATAATGATTTTTCTGTGCGATTCACTGAAGGGGCCATTAATCTTTCTGTGCGTGTAACATGTCTGTAACAAGGAAAATGTAACAAAGATTGAGACAAAGATACATATTTTCTGACCCAGTGGCAATGAACTGCCCCCTCATCATGTTGAAAGCAATTCTGTTCTGATAATATAAGCCTAGGCAAGGACTTAGAAAATAATATCACAGTTCAAAATCCAATTTTGTCTGTATAAGGGTCTCAGAACCTAGTAAAATGTGGGCATATTCCATTTGGAGACGTGCTAATATTGTGGCATTGTAATCAGGGGCTTTGGGTTCGAGTTCTGTATAAGATTGGAATATATACAACTGCCCACACATAAGATATTCACTGCTAGCTGATATACAGCTGAGGTTTGTGTGTTGTACAACAGGATAATATCTTCTAGAACTGCTCTGTGACCCTCTCATTTCTTACATCATAAACATATGATTTTTCACCTATGAGAATAACAGTACAAATGGTATCCTCAGGTAATGCCTCATGGAATTCACAGATAATTTTAATATTTGTTCTATCATTCACCACAACTTGTTTCCTTTTTGAAGTGTTAATTACAAACATGGGTCTCTGTGCTTTGAATTCATCTGGTGTGTAATACATGTCAGTATTGCCAGTAGTGACGCGTTTGAAAGCCGAAAAAGCTTCATATAATTTGAGGAAATCATCCTTGGAAATGTCTAAATTGTAATTTTCTCTAGGAAATACCTCATTTCTGCCATTTTTAAGATATATGTTCTTGACGTTGCAGTTATCAAATTTACTTGAATTTTTTTCCTGATTGTTGTGTCTTCCAGTCTGAAACAGTACCACCACAAAATCAGGCATGTCATATTGAATACTGGAGAATGAATTTGTAGCATCAAATTCATAATAGGTACCAGATGCGGGCTTCTGTACAGATTGATATGTGTAAAATTGCAGAGGAACCTGTGGATTTTTTATTATATCTGCTTTGTATTTAAGAGCATAACTGGCCTCATATTCAACAACAGGGATTCTTAACTCCATAGTCTGAATAATGCATTTGCCTGCATCAGGTAAGGTATTAGGCAGAGCTTCCCCTGTAGAGTTTAATGTGCTGTACCTCATCAAAGCATTATTATCATTGGCAGCTCTTCTAAATGTAATTCTTAACCCACCCTTCCACATAATATCTTTATAATCTGAGAAGAATCCTGGCAACAGGCGCATAGGGAACAGCACAGTGTGGTTTTTAGATAATATTTTCTCACCAGCTTCAAATCCACCGATTCTGTAGTAAGAAGCCTCGGTTTTGGATAATTTTAGTGTGGCCAAAGCTGTGGAGGTAATGCCGGGATAATCTATTCTGTTTATAACAACACCATGCTTTCTGATCTCAATTTCAGAGAATAGATGCGGCACAAAATTGTCTACCAATCTTATATTAGAATTTGCCGGATAATCGGTACCATCGAGCTTTACGACATCAAATTTGATGTATAGATCTGCTCTGTGGGGGTGTATAAAGCCATCCCCTACATCAAGATCCACCTCTATTTCTGTGTTGGGTTGATTTAAATTTGCAAATGTCCTCCTGTTTGGGGGGAATGATTGTAGCTCATAACTCTCAATATTTTCCATTGTATGTATTTTTATTTAAATGTTAATCTCTATGATAGCAGTTGTTGTGGCTCCAGCAAAATCAACTAATTCTTCTTTTTCATTAGTGACCATCAATTCAATGTTATCTATTCTATTATGACACACGGGAAAATATAATGTTGGGGATGGATTGTAGATGATGGGCTCCATAAATTCAGAGTTAGGTTTGAATGTTGCAATGATGCCTGTTTGTTTGTGAGAGCCTATGCCATTTGATTTGGTGATCATACCCTCGGCCACATTACAGTGAATATTCAGAGTCTCTATGGCTAAGAATTTAGGTATATTCATAGCAGTGTGTTTGATGCCTGCTTCGAGTTTTGTGTTGTTCTCAAAACCTAGCAGCTCTCCTATAGTAGCCAGATCCACTGTTTCTGTAGCAGATACAATCTCTACTCTGTGAGTGACAGAATTTTGACTTAACACTATACCTCTGGGTAATTGAGCATTTAGAGTGGACAGATTATACTGCCCTGGAGTGATGACAATTTTTTGATCCCCTACTGCAATTTTGTTGTTGTGGTGTGTAATATTAGGGATCAGGTACATGCCGTAAAATGCTCTGAGAGCTATTGTTTTGGGATACACTATGTCATCATGCAATTTGAGTTTCAATATTGAATTTTGGCTGGTGAGATGGAATACCCCCATGATGTTTTAAATACCACAAGGCCTTTTGAAAATTTTCAATTGATGGTTTATTTATTTGAGACATGTATCTGAGAACAGATAAACACAAATGTCCGCAATTAACATCTTTGAAGTTTTGAACACGGGCATTATTGTAATAAAGATTAGCTGATTTTAGATATTTTACTAAATTTTCAGGCGGAACACCTCCAAATGAATCAAACACAAATGCCTCATTGTTTAAATATTTAAGATAACAGATCCAGTGAGTGCCCTGATTTTTGAACTTATCCAAATTAACAATGCCACACTCTTTGTTGAGTAGTTGTTGTGGTAAAGAATCAGACATGTACACACCTCTAAAATGTTTGATGCCCAGTGGCTTGATTAAAGCTTCAATATCTTGGTTTGTAAGTGGCTCTTGTTTTTTTTAAACTTATTCATGGCTCTCTTAACACCTTTGCCTTGTTTCTCCATGGCCAGGTTATGGCGCCTCTGCTCATCTAATTCTGCCTTATTTTTCTTGGCATCTATTACTGTTTTTGCTATGGCGGCTGATCCGCCGGCCAAGCTCCCAACTGCCCCGAGAGCAGCTAAGATGGCAGGGATGGTAAATATGAAACCCCCCACATGTGATTTTTTTCTTGATTGCTGTAATTTTTTTAATTGGGGGGTACTAAGTAACAATTTCATACCATGTCCCTTTGCAAGACAAGAGCTTTTTTTCTTGCGCTGCTTTTTGGTTAAAAGACTGTCAATAGTTTTAAGAGATTTGAGACCTGCATAAGGTATTTGATACATAACACCCTTGGCCTTCATTGTAGGTTTATTATATACATGTTCACAACCCCCACCCCAGTTTTTGTTTGGTGCTCATAGCTATGGTGGTTCCCAACGCTGATATTTTTTCACTTAAAGAAGCATCTTTGCTTATAAATCTGCCAAATGCAGCCTCTTCTAATTTCTTGTCTGCAACATGTCTCTTGTCAAGATCAGAATGTGTGTTGTATGCTATGTCATGGTCTCTGCAAGCAGCATCTAGGGGATTAACACCAGGATCCCCTCTGTTTAAACTATGGTCCAATTTTGTACCGGGACCACAATACTGATAGCCTGGAATATGTAGTTCAAATGGCAACTTGTTTATAATGTCATTAACAAGGCCCCGACCCTCAGAAATATTCCAAAATTTAGGTGGTAGAGTATTAATAATTTTTATGAGATATCCAATCCCCTTAGGGTCATTCACTATAAAATTAGACAATTTTGTGCTTATCATGTCCATAATTCCAACCTTTTCATTGTAAAAATTGTGGTTCCCAGCATTTTCCTCCCCAGCTATCACCAATAACCTATCTACAAGTTTCCTGACATCATCAACCCACACAAATTCTTTAGGCAGGGTATTGTATTGTTTGATTCCACTACCTGTCTTGATCTGTGACCATATGGGCTTGATTAAATTATTGTATTTTGCCCCACTGCTCGACTTAACCCTTTTTTGTGTGGGATCATTGTTCTGGTATAGAGCATCTGATTTTATTAATATTTCTTTGTAATAATCATAATCTTGATCTGTGTAGCTGCCAGGCCTTTTCCGAGTCATCAATTCCCACAATCCAGGTGTGCCGGTGTACTTAACAAAAGCACCTTTTTCTCCGAGACGAGATTCTGAATAAACAATTATATCATCTCCCATAAAAGTTACTCTGAAATTGCCAACTCTATGTATGATGCTACCATCAAGCTCTGTGTCAGCATATAAGCCAAACACCTCATCTTTGTTGTCTTTAGGTGTGGTTAAATATTTTTGAGCAAGAAGACCCAATTCAATAGGATCCTGAGTAGCTTCAATTCTTCTAGGAGCAACAGGACTAGGTGTATGAATACTGGAAAGTGGGGTGAATGGATAATCTAATATGTTCCTGGCAGCTACAGGTACAAGCTCTGTGATCAAATCTTGATTCTGCTCTGTAACAGTTTTGATATTCTTACCTAAATTATTAATAGCATCAATTACAGGCTGTTCTGTTTGTTTGTGTTTTTCATAAATTCCACGGTTCTCTGATTTCCATCCCTTAAATCTTTTTACAAGATAATCTCTAAACTTAAGATCGTCAATAATTGGCCTTTTCATGTTTATTTATTTATGTCTCAACGTCTAGAAAATCGTTGATTTTATTTCTGTATTTTCCAGTGTTAGGTGTTCTTGTCATATCAATTGTGACAAACCCATAACTATCCTGGTTCCAGCACATGCTGCAAAACTTGGAAAAGTCATTGTAGCTCAAGTCCCCACCTACATATTCATCATGTATGTGTTTGAGGTTGGTATGGTCTTGATGAAACACACATATAAAATTGCTGTTGTCTCGGATCAGCTGCTTGGGTATTTTTGAAAAAGTCTGTGCCAGGTAGAAACAATCAATGTTTTTGTGCCGGCCCTGTGTGAAGAAATTTCTAACCTTGTTTTGATTATCCAGTATAATGTCATCAAACACAACAACAGAATTATCGAGACAGTCATGAAGTGGCTTAACATCTGGTTCAAAAGTGGCAATATCCAATCCATCATATAGCTTCATCAGCTGCTGATATTTTAATTGTTCCAAGCTCTTAGAGAAGATATACAAGTGCCTGTTTTTCCAGTCTAACCAGTTGGGTGCCAATAAAAAATTATCAACCATTAGTGTAGTTTTACCACAAGCAGATGGCCCAACAATAAGACATCTAATATTATCAGGTAGCAAGTTGCCATTTCTCTTATTCTGCTGTTCAGGTTCTGGGAGCCTCTTTATAACATCCCAGGTGCTCATAATATCACTTTGTCTGCATCGATCCAGCTGTTTTCCGGATGACCTAGCCATTTGACAAGTAACTTGTTGCCTTTTCTGCGGATAATTTTTTCTATGAGATATGTGTCAGGCTGCTTAGTTTTGCTGAGTTCTTGTTCATAGAACCTGCCTTTGAGAATTTCTCCTCGGTGATCCTTTATTATATATGTGTTAAGGGTCCCAGGTTTAACTTGAACTACCGTAAATAATTCTGTACTCCAGTTTCTTGTAAAGCCTCTTTTGAATAAGTGCTTATATTTGCTGATTCTTACTTGATCACCCACCCTGTATTTGGCCCTTCTTGTTGTTGGCTGGTATCTAGGATAATAAACAGTCCTGATCAATTTTTGTTCATCAGATGAAGTTACTTCAGAGGGTTTCATGTTGATTGTGGAATGGATAGAGTTGTTATATTTATGTAGAAGTTCTGGAAGAATATTAATCCATTTATAATTACCTTGAAGTGTAAATTGTTTATACATATGATTTTTTAAGGTTCTGTTGAATCTCTCTACAATTGAGGCCTTGAGGTCACTGTAACTCGAATAATGTTTTATTGCCTGGCTTTTAATAAATTGTTGGAACACAGAATTATAAAATTCTTTGCCATTATCTGTTTGCAAATAGCGCGGTGATCTTCCACTCTGATTGATGATTGTCCTGAGGGCTTCTGTAACACATTTTCCAGTCTTGGATTTGAGTGGCACAGCCCAGGCAAATTTTGAAAATGTGTCTATGACAGTGAGTAGATACTTGTAGCCCTTGTTGATTTTGTCTAAGTTTTTCAACTGCCCACTTGACAACTCAATCAAGTCGCTCTGCCATAAATCATCTATGCCCTTTGTGACTACTGGGAGTCTCTTAAAATTATGTCTGGCCTGTCTGTGTAATTCATCAACAATAATTTGTCTAGACATAATACGTAAACAAGAATATTGCAACTATGGGGTGTTCAGCAGCTGATACTGCAGGATTTTCTAAATATAATTTGTCCCCTATTTGTATTTTAAATTCCAGAGAGCCATCATCTTCAGCATAAGATGTTTCTAATGTATTGGGATCTGTAAAATCCTCTAACTCTACACTGGTGATTTTCACTTTGTTATCAGCATTTGTTATTGATAAGGTAGGGTAGTGGTGTGCCTGTGGTTGATGCCAATATTTGATCTTGATTGGTCTCAGTGTGCCCCCAACAAAAAATTGATAATAAAACTGTGCAGGGGACAGCATATATATTTTGCCACCTGGTGTAAATGGAGAATCATATTCTTTGTTGGGGATGCTGTACAATTCAAGAATTACTGTATGTTTTGGATTCTCGATTATGCCTGTTATTTCCTTTTCTGCTGTGAGCAATCTGCTTGTTACAGATTCAAGGTGCTCATTGATCGTTCTAACAACATCATCATGGCCTGGCTTAATTTTTATGTCCACAATAAGTTTCTTGTATTGTTGCACAATCTCTTGAAGCTGGGTAGCAAAAACAGAGAGAGCATTTGCTTGATTGGATTCCATGGTCCCTAGCTGTTGCTTGATATTAGCTACAATTTGTTGCAAATTTTCAACAACTGCCAATTTTGAATTTTGAGCAGTAAGATCATGGACCTGTCTTCTGATATCCTCAAACAGGGCATGCAATTCATTAATATGTTGATTGGTTGGTAGAGTGGCCACTGTCTGAGTGAGATGTTTGATCTCTGCCTGGATATTCTTGATATCTTCTGATTTCAATATCCTATTCACTGCCCTCTTAATATTTTTAAGTTCCTGTGATGTGGGAAGATTTGATACTGTATTTTGTAAAGATTCAAGTGCCAATTTCACATTATTTAATTCAGAAGCATCAGCCACATTTTGCATAGCATTTTGGAGCAGGGCTATATCTGCCTGAGAGGGTGTTGATTGCTGCAAAATTTCAAGTTTTGCTTGGATATCATCGATCAAGTGATGAAAATGAGATAGTTCAGATTCAGTGTTGAGGTTTTCAAGCTTTGTGATCTGTTGCTGGACACTGACAAGTGTATCTACAATCCCAGGCAATCTGGATTCTAGTACATTTGCCAAATCACTTTGCACTGCTGCTATTGTACCTTCAAGATGGGTTATGGAACTTTGAATTTTTCCAAAATCTTCATATGTTTCAAGTTGCAGCTTAATGTTTGCTACACTCCGAGTTATTGCATTCAAAGCATCAGAAGATGGCAAGTTGTTCATAAAATTTTCAAGTGTCTCAATTTTTTCTTTAACCTCGGCTATGGCATTGTTCAGAGGATCCAGGTTAGGTATCTCCAGTGACTGAATCTGTTCCTTTAGAGTGGAAATGACTAGATCAAAATCTTCTTGTGATTTTATGCTTTTGACAATTGTTTGGAGCTGTGTCTGGACATTATTTATTTGCTCTTCCAATTGCTGTTTCAATTGCTCAGAGTTGGTGGCCTGGGTCTTAAATTTGGCTTGAAGAGCTGCTACAGCTTCTTCCAAACTTTGAAAATTATCTAATGTCGCCAGATCAGTATATTTCTGAAGCAATAACTTGAGTTCTGAATCAATTTTAAGGAGAGGGTCCATGCATTGTGATTGTAAATTTGTAATTTCTAATTGAAGACTGGCATTGAGTGTGGTTTGCAAAGCTTGTAAATCACTTCTTAATTTCTTGACTCTGACATCAAGCATCAGAATCTCATCACTGTGATCTTCATGCCTTGTGTGGCCAAATATATCATTAGGCATTTTCTTTTAGTGGTTATTTATTATTGAATATCTGATTCTTAATTCTATAAAAAAGGGTATAAGCTTGTCATATGATCCCGGGACCTCAATATATAAGCAGTCACCAGCAGAAACAGTATAAACAGTGCCAGAAACCATGTTTGAGTGCTTAATTCTGTAAATATTTCTCCCTACTGAAATTTTAACATCACCCTCAGGAGTTGTAATAAATTGCAATTGCCCACCTACAGGTAATTGGTAATGATTTAAATTATTGTTAAATATGTACAATGTTTTGCCTGTTTCATCATCAACTTCTGTAAGTATGCTGTTCAGATGAATAATTAACAAGCCACTCAGTTTAGACAGCATATCAGAAGAGGGTTGTGGTGTCGGCAGGTCCATAATAGCCTGTTTTTTGAACCCGAATAAGTTCATGGGCATGTTTATTTATTTCAAATCATGCTCTGTAATTGGGCATTGATTCCCATTTTTCAAATCACAATGCCCCCAAGGTAAAGTATGTATGCCACATGATAAAATGCATCTCTTGTCATCATGTGGGTCCAGGGCCACTTTTCTTACAATATTGCTAGTCAACAAGTGATCCTCACTCTGAATTCTGCATTCTGATGTTCTGATTGAACTCTGGGATTTGATGCAATTTTCATAATCTTCAAATTTAAGATCTTTTTCCACAGTTACTCTGCCAATACCCTTGGCTTTTTTGACAACAGCACTACATGTTTTAAAAGTATACATCTTGGCACTTAACCCAGCAAATTTCACAATAACATCACCAAGTGTCTCATCTTTTAACTTGCCGGGCACCTTTTTGTTGTGGTGGTGTTGAATCTTTGTATGTTCACTTGTATCAAAATATTGAAACAATTCAGGCTGTAACATATCTTGATAAACATCTTCTGTTTTAATATCAAGAATAAAACTATCCGTGTCCATGTACATCAATTTTATATTATCACCATAAAAAGGTTTCAACACATCATAATACAATATTAACATATGTAATTTGGACAATTCCAATATCGCAGCCCCTACATAAATAGGTTTATCAAACTTAATCTTTGTTTTCTTCATGTTGAAAAGTGCCATGTGCTCATCATAAATTCTTCTGTAATTGAAGTTGGGCTTTGCAATCAATTTTTTGCTCCGGCTGGGGTCAGTAATTATTTTAACATCGGTATGTTTTCTGACATTTTCAATTGTTTTGCCATACACAGAATTAACCAACAATTTAAACAAGCCCTTATCAAATTCGCTCTTTGCAGATGTTCGAAGCTCCGTATTTGTATCAATGTATGGTTTCAACCATTCTGAGTGCCTGAACCTCAAGACTTTTCCAACTTTGGTTACTTGAACACCATGTTTCATCAGGAACTGGAGGTTTTTGTAATATGCGACATAGCCTTGTTTCGGCTCCAGAGTCATCATGAGCTTCTTCTGTTTAGAGCCAGGTGAGCACTGAACCTCGGGAATTGGGGACAGATCAGAAAATTTATTGTGCAAATGTTCTGGAATTGTCATATCAACCTCTATGAAGAGGCCATGGTCACTGTCATCAAAATTCTTAAGATCCTCAATATTGAAATCTTCAACCCACTCAAGCCCTGCATATGGCAGTTTTTGCATCATGGCGTGACCATAGAGGTTGTTGGCATCTACATACGCTATATAATTTGATGGCAGTGCTGGATCATAATCAGGAATATATTTGTTATTTGCTCTGGCATATCTCTGGGGACATTGCACCATCCCTCCTCTTATACCTTTTTCTATAAACAAGTACATATCTTGATCGTGGATCAGATCCAATTGCTTTTTAGTGTTGAAAAACATTGCAGCCCATGCTAGGCCCGGGGCACTGTAAAAATACACAGGGTCCAGTCCATAATTTTGCATAGAAGATTTTCTGAATGCCTGCAATATATCAGCTAAAAGGGTCCCATCAAGTTTCGAATATGCCTTGTGATAATCACCAAATGTCTTGCATTTTAAATCGTTCCACACCAACTGGGCATGGTGATAATCTTCATCACTGATTCCAGATCCTCTGATTTTGCTGTAAAACTCTTCTTGCGGTGGCAGGGAACACTCATCAAATTTAGAAAAATCTGTAACATAGTCATATGGATACACACCCTTCCGCCTAATTAATTCCAGGTCCTGATTTGGAAACGAGGCACGTGTAATTTTTAAGTCATCATCAGGTAATTGACTGGCCAGTGTAGCCAGGCTAGCAGGTAAAAATCTGTGAGAATCAAGAAATCTTAATTGAATAGGAACACCATCAACTTTAATTATCTTGGTAATGGCAATATATTTTTCATCATTTTCAGCTAAAATATTTAAATTCTGCTTGTCAAACCCCTCGTACCTGATCAAATGATGGAAATCATAATTGGATGCTCCATGGCAAAATATGGGGATAAATCTTGGTCTCTTGATCTGAATATTGCAGCTTTTACACAGGGCCATTAAAAATTTACCATCTGTATGAGAATGGTGATGCACCTTGATATTTGTATCTGAAAATTTACAATCACATACGGGGCATTTTTCTGCATTGTTGAAATCTTCAATCTGTTCCTCTGTTAAAGGCAACATAGGCTTTGATTTTAATAAGATGTTAGATGCTATGTCACGGCACTCATTTTCTATTCTATGTGCAAATTCTTTGACGGCATTTGGTCCCATGTATAAGCACAGCTCACCAGCTACACCACCCTGTACAACCATATAATAAAAGGTGGAAGGTTCATGTAACTGGTATGGTGTAATTGAGGATTCTTCAGGATCTGGATTGCAGAATGCAAGAGGTTTGAGGTTCGATTCAAAATCATAGACAATAAATGCTGGGTGTTCCAACAAGGCTTCAAACTTTTTGAATTTGCAATTTTCACTTGGATTGGGCATCACCATATGAACAGGTTTATGGTTGCCACAGTATTTCAGATGCTCAGTTAACTTGTTTTTAGCAATTTCTGCATTTTTTTCAGGAACCCTATTTACCATTTTTTGACCATCAAATACAGTTAAACATCTTCTACACAACTTGAATATTGAATGAGTTTTGTCTATTTGCTTTCTCACTAAAGCTTGAAGATTATGTATCAGAGTGTAATGATAAGTGTCATCCCCTTCAATTAAGAGCAAATCAATCGGAATAGAAGATTCATCATCAAGTATACTGATTCTGAGAGGTGCTATCGAGCAATTGCCAGTGGAACAAATAAATACATTAATAGATAATTGCTTGCCATTGATGTGCCTGGCCCTTTTTTCAAATTTGTCAATATTCTGAACAGACATTGGATATTCTAAACCCTCCATTGCATCGTCAAAAAGATGTTCATGTTGTTTGTAATAAGTTATTCTCTGAGGATCCCTTGAAACTGGATACAGAGCAGCTAATATACACCACAAAAAGCATTTCTGGTCGGCATTTTTTATATTAACCACGGCTCTTTTGTTTTTGATATTGTCAGGTAATGGCAGATAAGTGGAACCTTGTAATGGGCTGAATTCAGAAATATGAACATATAACTTGTGTGAAGAACCGCATAGGCTCCATCCTGACTCTTTTGCCGCAAATTCAGAGTGTTTAATATTCAATTGATTTATCAAGCTACTTATTATTGTGTCTGAATTTGCACTTGAATATACAGGTACAGTTTCTGTTATGTGGGGCTGTGTAAATTTTGTGCCATTTGGTTTCTTATATTGTACAAACAATTTGAGGGACAGCTTATAAGAGCCATTTTGTGCATTTAGAATTGCCTGTACATCAGGTTTTTTACTGTTCAAAAAATTCTGAATGCCACATCTTGGCTCTGATACAAACTGGTGATCCCTAAGTTGGCCATTAAAACTGCTGTGGATGGGCGCATAGCGTGGCTGCTTTGCAGGTCCAGCAGTAACAGGTGCTTCGTGCTTTCTTTTCAGACCAGATGTAGATGGTTGCGGGGGCAATGCTGATGACTGTACATAAGAATTACACTTATGCCATTTGTAATATGCCTTGCTTAATATTTTATGGCATCTTGGACATATTTTCATGGCCTTTCTGCATTTCCTAGGCTTACAAATATGCCGGTGCCTAGCCCAATGAGAACTAGATATATTTTTATTACACTGATTGCAATATTTTTGTTTTGGCATTTTTTCTTGTTGTTTATTATATAAGATTTTCTGGGCTTCAATTCAAAACTTTATACTTAATAAAAATATCAGTTGGGTTCAGCAGTTAATGGCTGAGCTGGTGCTTTTATACCCAAACAACAGCAGTAACTAGGTTTTGGTGATAGTTTTGCTGATGTACAACACACTTCACCAGGTTTAAAACCTCATCTCTATATCAACTAAATACAATTCAAAATTGGATTTTGAACTGTGCAATAAATATTCTGTAAGTCTCACTTGTGTTTATATTAACAGAACAAGACAAAACCAGAATTATATTCAGGATTGCATGTTTTCATACAAAAAAGCCATATTTTTGACAAGTTTATAAACAACAATCATACAGATATAACTTTTACACACATGGCCGAATCTGTCTGAGCAGAGGAGAAAGAAGGTTTTCAGATATGGGAGTTGTATATCAACTAACAATAATTATTCTCAAAATCTCACTTGTAGAGATATTATTTTGCAACATGTATTTCAATCTTAAATATTTTATCAGGACTCGAACCCTGAGCCTTTTGCTTACAAGACAACAATATTAACATTTTGCCATCAAGGGAGGCTTCACATTTTATGAGGACTTAAACCCGAACCTCCACACCTGAAGAATTGGGGTATAAGCCCCTCTTGCCATTGTTTTAAGTATGGGTAAATCTATCTGTTGAGCCCTCGCCTTTTCTACACTAGAAATTCAGAATTTCTTAAAAATCAGAGCATATCACACCTGAAAAATTGGGGTATAGGCCTCTCTTGGCTTTGTTTTAAGTGTAAGCAAATCTGATTGTTCAATCAAATAGCCTCGCCTTTTCTACACTTGTAAGTTGCGCTGTCCGTAGTATAAACCCCCACTACTCACGCCCCCCTGTAAAATGAAATGTAGCAATAAATTCCGTATCTAGCACATCAAATTTCATTTCAGTTTCAGTAATATGTTAATTATTGCAAGGTCATTGCAGGAGCATGGTAACTTCAAATTGAAGCAATTTTTTGAAGGGATACTAATATCATAAGGAAAATATGTATATATATAGTACACTAATTGGATTGAATTTTCTGTGGGTCCGGAGACTCGCTACATACGTTCCTTTCATACCTATCGATACAATAAAACGTTGTCTTATTAAGGGTTTTGACCCCCTTAATCAGAGGGTCCGCGCACTCCCATGATATCATGCTGTATTTTTTAATTTTGTGAATTTTTAACATTTGTCTTCTATCCAAAGGTAATCTATAAGGATGAACCATGAATTGATGAAATCGATAAAATAACAATCACAATGAACTCAAGCAAGTCCAGAGTATCGCGTATACAACAGGTCTCTGCCAATAGATCCCGAGATATTTATTACAAATAAAACCGCAATAGCAAACCAGCAACATTGTTTTTCAAGCAGCTGGAGCGCTACAGATGAAAAGTTGATGTTCTGTAGTTCATCTGTCATACATTGTTTGGTGCTTTCCTTACAATGGAATGATGCTAGCATGTCTAAGCACGCTTCCGAACGTACCCACATGGAAACTGAACATGCAGGTTCGGAAGTACGTTTACTTACTCTTACGTTTGATAAAAACATTATAGGCCCATTGAAAATTTGCAAGAGAGCAAGGGAAAGAAATTGAAAATGAAATTACCGAGTGGCTAAGGACTACTGGGCTGCAAATATTAAAGTATCTAACACTAGATATCTTTTCTTACATCAACCTTAGTCCTCCTTACCAAATTAGTTGTCCCATGAGCACTATACCTGCCGCAAAATTAGTTTGGTATTGACGCTTGTGAAACACGCGGAGAAATCGGGTCTACGTCACTGCGGGAGGGTGGGTTGCTGGCATGCGAGCCAATGAAAATCTTCCAAGTGCTTCACCCAAGCCCTGGTTACCTAGTAACAGAAAACGTTTATCTCGGTGTTGCCGCTTATGGCTTCCTGACATCAGTTTTCATGTTGTTGGGAGAGGACGTGTTGTTTGTTTGTTGCTTTACGTTGCTGTGATATTTTAATTGTTTAATGTTTATTGAATTTGGAGTATTCTTTGTTGTATATAGCGTGTTGTTTTAGTGTGTTATTTGATTGTACATAATTTTCTGTGTTCTGCTTGTGTGTGTCCTTTGCTTGTGTGAAGAATGTCAAACACAGGAGGCAATACTGGAGATGACAATGTACCAAAAAGGCCATGCACTAAAAGAAAAAGGAATTCGTCTCAAAGCCAAACGCGGGAGATGGTTTGTTCTGAGCGCAAATAATTTGAGCAAGAGAAAAACAATGGGGGTCCAATCATTTCTGTAAATAAAGTTCTGGACAGGACTGCTGCTGCTGTCGGCGTGTCTAAGAACAACCATAAGGAAAGAAAAATATAATGTGGTAGAAATAAATATATAAATAAATCAAAGCGACTTCAAAACTGGAAACCCCAGGAAAGAAGAGGAATATCAGTAAACGCGTGACAAATTTAGATACCTTTCAGCAAAATGCTATTCGTCGCCATATTTACTCTTATTATAGGAGGAAAGATCATCCCATTGTTGGGAAACTGCGCACTTCGTTGAAAGATTCGTATCTTTTTTTCAAGGTAGCGAAACATCTTTAAGGACAGTCATAAAATCTCTGGGATTTTCATACAAAAAAATGAATGGACGCAAAATAAAGTAAAGTATGGAGGCATATGGGGATGTGGAGGTTGGGCTCCACACATTCTCGACCTCGGCCATATTATGGAGGTGATGCGATGATGCATGTAAACGTCAGACAACTACAGAAATATTTCTATCTTTTTATATTTGCTGATGAATCGTTATAATTATATGGTTCATCATCCTTGGAATATAGGCTACCTATTAATATACATTATATTAATTATGATTTTCATTTGCATTAAGTAATGTGAAAGGACCATTTGGTCCTTCTCCAATAAGAGATCCAATTCTCTGTGATCCCTATACGACAAAATGAAATGCTATTAGTAATTATGCCTGACGTTTCTTGGCCTGTCTACTATAGGACTCTCTCCCATTTCACACATGGAGAGCCCTATGATAATTTGACTTTTTCTTCCTGTTTTGGGAACTTAATTCGATGGAAATGTAAACAATTTTCTTTCCTTACTATTTCCAAATAAAAATCGTGGAAAACATTTTCAGTTATGAGATTAGGGATTGAGAATGTGAATTATATTTAAATAGCATATTGCGCCATCGTTTATTACATTATGTAAACATTCATTTCAATGGTTTTACAATACTCAAAGACATGCTGCTTTGAATTCAAAATTCTAAACTTCGAGTGTGTGTGCGCGCACATTTGCGTAATATCAGGCATCTAAATTTTACATCTCTTTGACTATCTCCTTTATTAATTTGCTATTGTTTTTTCCTCTCCTTGGTTAATCTCAGCGATGTAGATGAATGATGAATTTTGCTACTGTCGTAGAGGCTTGAGCGTTTTGTATTATACTCAGTAAATCACTGTACCACTTCACTGATAAGTATCCTTATTATTTGCACTAAATAAATATATTAACTTGTTCTCGATTTAAAGTGATTTGAACTACACACAAAGCGTCCTTGATATCTTTTTCATTTGTTTTCAACAACTGGTTGCTAAGCAACATACTATCACAGTTCTTTCATTCTCTTTTTCACAAGAAGTGATTATACATTTCACATTTTTAAATTAGTCACTATTTTTTAAAGAGATTAAATTGAATTGCAAAGTCCACTTTATGCACAGAAATGCTAATCGGGACTGTAACTACTGTTTAAATGTTCCTCTACCAGGTATCGAACCAGGGACCCGTTGATTGCAAGGCGACGACGTTACTACTAAGACGAACCACAATGATATGTCCTCCACGCCTTACTAAAAATCGAAATAGTGGTCAAAATTGGACTTCTACCTTTAGGCGTCAATTTGCGACTGAAGCAGAACATTGAAGGGCTCAAGTTGAGATCACAGTGACGCCAAAATTTGATTTAATTGCAAAACGTCAAAAAGACTAACAGTGTATTCCAGCTCCTTATTTCTATCGTATTTCAAAGCGTAATAAATTCTTTCGCCTCAAAATGGCGACCCAATAGATTAAAATAGTCGCCAAACTGAAAATTACCGTCTCCTTGAGAATTTCTAACAGATTGAAACCAAGGATCCCTGCATTCGTAGGCGTTATACTAACAATTTCACCAGTATCCACACGGCAGACCGGTAGGGTAAATTAGGTACAATTTTTCTTTCATCCCTAAATAGGTGGCTCTGGGGCCATTCTTCCTCTGAGCAATGGAGGCGGGAGCAGGGGGTGGGGTGAAGGCGGCTGGAGCGTGGTGTAAACCACATTACTCACTCATGAGCCTGCATGCACAGGAGCTATTTAAACTTCACACACACAAACTCCCACGCACACACACGTGTGCGCGCTCTCTTTCCCTCCCCTATCCCACATCTCTCTCTCTCTCTCTCTCTCTCTCTCTTTTCTCCTTGAAATCCTTCCTGAAAGGATAACAAATTTCTCAAACTATCAATGCTACATAACAAAAAAGCTTGAGGTTAATGAGAGGGAGTGGTTTGAAGATACGTTGATTTTCTGTTGTTTTACGTCACTTTTATGCAATTTTGAGTAATCGCGACGACGAGGATGAATGATGTTGAAAAACACCCATGCCCAGGCAGGGATTCGAATCCGGGACGTGCTCTGCTGAGGTAGCTGGATGCAGCATGAACATTTCAACTGGTAGGAGAAGTTAAATTATGAAAATAGCAAACAGACTTTTAAGGGCCAAGACCAGGGCCGGATTTAAAGGGCTGCGGCTCATAAGCCTTGGTGAAAATTCGGCCCCTCAAGGAAGGTTTTGTGAATTACTAAAGAAGTGGTTAAATAACAATTGTAACACGGGGAAGTAACATGGATGAAATTGATATTACTTGCATTTTCACAAGGAAAATGGCCAATGTTTTAAGTGCTTGCTTGTGTATTATTACTTGTTTATTCCGTACACATTGCTACATACCGTGAAAGAATTGGAGAGGTGTAAAGGGGGGGTGTTGTGTGGAGCTGATGTGATCAGAGGGCTAACAAGCCATGGGTTCTAGGTTCGAATCGTGGTACAGCATGGTAGGCATGTCGCTGTGATTGTTCTTTAATCGATTTCGTCAATTCATTATTCATTCTCATCGACGCGATTAACTACAAGAAGTAAAAAGTCAACACAAATTTACAGCGTAATATATTATATTTACAGGATGGACAATACACACACATTACATGTGAGTTGTTTGAGTTGTTGTTTTAAGTCCACTGTATGCACAGTAAGGCTAATCGGGACTGGACCTACAGTTTAAAGGGGGATCCGAACCACTTGTGCCTCCACCTGGTATCGAACCCGGAACCCCTTGATTACAAGGCAATGACGCTACCACTGCGCCATGGGGGAGGCCCCACACTACAGTATAGAATTTTGCATTCAAGCATGTGACGTCGCTGCCTTTGACTCAAAAGTTCCCGGGTTCGTTACCCAGTAGAGGCACATTGCACAGTGCTTTGCATCCCCCCAACTGTAGATATAGTCCCGATTAGTCTATTTTGCACGAAATGAACTTACAAATTCAAACAGAGAAAACTTAAGGCATAATAGCACACAGTGTGTACTGTCACCCACGTTGGGTTCTGCGGAATATGTAGTGAATATATTTAACTTTTAATTAATTATTTAATATTGTACAACAATTTGTTGTAGATTTCTCCTATGTAGAGATATTTACAGATAAATACAGTTTGCACCACCGAGAAAGCGAATTAATAAATTTAATCTTCTCTGCATTCAGTGGGTGTGACTGATGGTACGTTGGTTCCTAAAGCATCTTGAGTCTTTTAATATAGTTTCGATATCTTATAACTGTTACAGTTTAAAATCGTTTTAAGGAGGACTACTATCTTCTATGGAATGGGAGAGGAACATAGCACTATCAGGAAAAGTGAGGATAAGCATCAGTACGCACTCAACGCAGTTCCAATTTCCTAAATAAAAGTTTACTAATTTGCTCCCTAGATGTCAGGCCATATGAGAATTTAAGTGGAATTTTCGTACAAACTAAATACGTAAGTAAGTCAATTGAAATTGCTGAGAAAATTTACAGATGTCTTTACCGAATCGTGACGGTTTTTTAGAGGCTTCTAACACGTGACAGGTAGCGTATATGTTTGTATTTCGAAAATATATAGAGGCGCTAAAATCATAAAATTAAAAAAAAATATATTAATAAATTTAAAACACAGCTCACTTGGCTAGACTTTTCAAAGTTCCGCCGAATCTCAAGATTTTGTGTGAGACCGCCGGTTCCCAGCTAACATGATTTTAAACGCATCTCTCAAAGATACATATATTTGATATCACACATGTTCAAAAATTTGCCATCGTTTCCCAAGATGTGAAATGAAAGTGTGTTCATACGACACTTTCTGGGCAGGTACTTATACCCATGGCTACAAATCTGCAGATTCGGAGAGATCCAACGCCATTGCGCTCCCAGACTTCAAACACTTTGATATTCTCGCTTCGCGGGAATATTCAAGGTCACACGCCCATCGGGGAATGTAGCTTTGGATCTACATTACTCTACATCACATCTCGTTTGTCTGTGATCAAGTTTGCGACTACAAGCCCAAGTCTTGTCAATGTCTACGCACTGCATTAGACGCGCGTGACGGTTAAAGGAAACAAAGTACTTCCACTGTGGCTCAGCAAGCGAGAGAGAAAGTTCAGTGGCCTTGCTTGTTGAAGAGAATTAGGAGAGGGAGGTCTTAAGCACATATATTCAGTGTATAACGGCATTGGTGAAGGTTGTATATGACATTTAAATCAGGTAGGAGTTGCCACATTGAGGCCATTTTGAGGTGTGTTTTATACAGCGTATATTGATACAATTGCAGGTTGAATTGCATCTTCTGCAAATAAGCTGTATAAAGAAACAAACTGCCGAAGAACTAAATGTGGTGAGTGCACGAATCTCTTTACTGACTTTGACAATTGCACCTTGCAAATTACTTACACAAAGCGAGGATAAATTCCGTGTGTGTTGGATGCAGTGGTCAGTGTCAAGCAATGGCGTACTGAGATGGAGCTGATGGAGTTCAGGCAAGAGGCTATTCACCAGATATTTAAATTTTAATGAGTCTCTTGGCGCGGGTTTGAACTAAACTTCCGGTGGGACATGTGATCGGAAAGAAATAATCAATCTCAAATATCTACGTATCGTTTTCCGACAGATATGAGAGTTTATGAGTGGGTGGAAAGATTTAAAGACGGAAGACGAAATGTCAGTGATGAACATCGGATTGGGAGGTCAGTTTGCGTGGTAACCGAGTCACTGAAACAGCAGATCCATCAGCGAATCCGTTAATTTAGTGTACTTTCCCCTGACTAAAACACTCCGTACTGAACTTTCATTCCGCTCTGGATTTCAGAAAGTTTCACTCTCCTTGCCCACAAAAAACTAATATCACTTTGTGGCTCTTCTTGGCTCAACAGTGGAGCGGCCATGTTGTAGGACCTACTGCGCAGGCGCATACTGCTCGATTGTAACGACACCTTTATGGCGTGTTGCTAAGGAACCATTTAGAGGGCCGAAGCACAAATTTTCGTTGTGCATAGAGTCACTCTGGGGAATATGCCCATCGGTATTAAATGCCCAATCCCTCCTATCTCGAGTAACGTTAATGTTGTGGCAACTCTCCGACTCTTGTTTGAAAGCGCTCTTCGTGGTGAGACGAGGCACCAGGTTTGGAGCTTGTGAGAAGAATCTAAAGCCATCCAGGGTTAATTTCATGAGGTAAGAAGACAATTTTTGGGGTAATATTTTTTTGGACGTTGCTGTATTAACAGTGTGCAATAATATTCTCAAGAGAGAAAGAAAATGAATTATATTTGATGTAAAGATCAATAGTGAGCTAAACATATCTCCAGAGTGAAACTGCCGCACGGTTTTGCAAAAATTGATGTTCATCTGTTTATTTTTCTCTGGTTCTTTTGCTATAAGACTTACAGTAATAAAACTTATAGGTAACAATAACAAAACATGTAGCTTTCATTTGACATCCTTTTCATTGCCACATTCATTCATATAGCGAAGCTATAAACCGCCAAAAAAAAAGTTGGGCGTATTCCCCCGAGTGGCTCTAAATCTCCATGAAGTTTAGAATAAAATTCCTATTATTTAATGACTTCCCCTCGTACATTTTTCAATTTACTTACCTGATATTAAAAGTTATAAATTTTAGGTGTATTCATGTTATTTGTACTCCAAAAATTATAAAATAGACTAATATGAAGACTTCAACATGAACTACTCAGCATATAGTTGTGGTTATAACATGGAAGTCAACAAATTTAGCAAATTTCGCATACATTACAATAGAAAAATTTCATTTCTTTAGGAACCCATTGCCATCCCATTATGAAATTTTGCTCACAAATAGTCAATTCATGTCTTCAAATGATACATTTATTTGAAAAAAAAATATGTTTTTGAGATTAAAAAAACACATTTCAAGTTTTCTAAAAATTACAGAATTCAAATACCACAGTCAAGTTGCATTTCAAATTAAAGCTCATTAAAAGCAGAAGAGAATGACTCCAGATTGAGTTCTCTAGGTCAAATAGTTTTTGATCTACAACTGTGTAAAGATTTCAAAATATCGTCAAATTTTGGGATTTTTGCTTTTTTGAAAGTCAATAACACAAAAACTAAAAGTAGGAAAAATCTGAAATTTGACAGTTTTTCTCCCCTTGATAGGTGCAATGCATAATCGAAAAATCTAAAAAATCTGAATTCTTAAGGTTCAAAATTATTTTTTATCTGTTGATTTGACATGAAATGACCCTATAACAATATTCGTGCTCACTTAGCTTACCACATGACTGCTTGTATTTCATACACTGAAATTGTAAAATGTCATCGTTATTTTGAATTACTTTTACTTTTAGATGAAACAAACAAACATGTGTATCTCACCTCAAATCATCTGTTTACTTTAAAGGGTACCATCCAGCTTCCCACAAATCACTAGAACTCCAGAGCAAGAAAATGCTAAGCTATGCCTCTACGAAAGGCAACAGCAACAGGTAAGTAGTAATCATGAACAAGATTTCCTCTAGTACAAACTGTTACAACATTGAACATGATGGCAGAGATAGTAGTAAACAATGTTCATAAGTATTTTTCCAGTTATTTCTTGTTTTATTTTAAGGGATTAAATTGTATTAATGGTGGAGCATTAGTTCTCCTCTTTAAATGAAAATCATGATCATCAAATTGGGCCTTCCCAATGGTGCAGTGGTAGCGTCATCGCCTTGTTATGAAGGGCTCCCGGAATCGATACCCGGTGGAGGCTCATAGTGGTTCAGATCCCACTTTAAACTGTAGGTCCAATCCCGATTAGCCTTACTGTGTATAAAGTATACTTAAAACACCAATTCAACTGAACAAATGATCATCAAATTCTTTACTATTATCTTCGCTGCTTGTTGTACAATCTTTCTTACTTAATATTTGTCGCTGAGGAATGAAAAATCACTTTTAATTAAAATTATCGTGTGATAGTGGAACAGTAAATATTTACACAGATTTATGTATACATGCTAGTGTGCAACCATTTCATTGAGTACTATAGAACATTAGACCTATTGGGAGAATTTTGTACTGTCCAAAAATGGTAGTTATCACATATTCTTGCCTTTTTTTACACTAAGTCTTACATGTTTTTATGGTCCCTTGCAGTGGCGTGCCTAAGGGGCGGTTTGTGAGGATTACAAACCCTCCCTTTGGCCCAGTATTCCTAAAAAAGGACATCAAAGGTAGGAAAAGATGACGAATGAGGGTTGACTACCAGAAAAAGTGTACATAACCCTTCCTTTCGAAAATCCTGTTCACACAACCAGTCCCTTGGTTAGTTGCTCTCCATGTAGCTACAATCTGTATCATTGTAAGGCTGCTGTGTCCCCTCCTCCCTGATGCACAATGTAGTAGTCATCGCCCGAGATTCTCTTCACACCTGTCTGAATGCCAGTAACAATTGATCTACACTAGCATGCAATGTTATACCTGCGCCCAGATAGTTGCCGGCCAATGGCTTATTTAGGGAAGGGGAGCCTCCCGAGAGACTAACCAATTACAAAATTTAATAAGCAAAACACGTGTTGCTGTTGTATTATACGAAGTTGATTGATTTTCACATAAGTAAGGATACGATTGTGGATTTACTGCTTTCTGTGAACAGCACCTCTGAAAATTATTGCGTACCTAACAACCTTTTCGTTATTTAATGCCTTTTAAAAAATTGACATTAATTTTTTTGGTAAGGCAGCCATTTTTACCCAAATATTAGTGATATTAACTACACACAAAAACAGATAATGAGTACATGCTTCTTTATCTGGTCATTCAATAATAATAATAATTAATTTACCTATTGTTATGTTATTATTAAATGCGACACTTGTGTCGGATACCCCCAAAATATATACTCTGTCTATGGAATCGCAGGAGAAAGGCCGCGCAGCATGTAGGCATGTCACTGTGATTGTTCCTTAATGGATTTCATCAATTTATTATTCATTATCATCGACGCGATTAACTACAATAATTAGGAAATTGCGATTGATTGATTGATTTAGTTTATTTTACTTCGCGTTTTGTGCCTGTTGGCTAATTTGCGAAGATGGGGATGAGTGATGGAATGATGAAATTGATGAATGGACATTCACAAACATCCAAGTCCGAACGGGATTCGAACCCGGAACCCTTGGCGTCGTACCGCGATGTGCTACCAATCAGCCACAGGATCCGGCTTAAGAAATTGCGAGAAAATTACGTAAATGTACAGTATATTATATTATACTTAAAGGATGGACAGTACATACTCATTACGTGTGATTATAGAATTTTGCATTCAAGCATATGTGACGTCGTCGCCTTTAAATCAAGCGTTCCTGGGTTCGTTACCCGGTGGAGGCACATTGCACAGTGGTATGCATCCCACACACTGTAGATGCAGTCACGATTAGCCTATTTTGCACGAAGCGAACTTAAGAATTGAAACAAACAGTTCAACTATGTATAGCCTTTAATACTGAGAACATTGATATAAATTAGTTATGTAATTAAACAATAGATGGAACAATATCGTATTAATTAATTGTAATTTACGTTCTGCATCCCTAGCTGTAAAGTTCAAAGTATTTTCAAAGATTTTTTAAAATTGAAAATCAATGAGACTTTTAATCATTGATCTCTTATTAGAATTATTTTTAGAAAATCTAAAAAAAATGTCACTGTATATCCACATTCTCAGTGTTGAAATATCGAGGGTTAATTATAATAAAGAGCCCCAAGAAAACTTAAGCATAATATAATACTAACAGTTCTTTATTTTCTCCTTTAGATATAAGGATCCTGTTTCTGGTAATGTTTTGGAGATGGAACGAAACGGTTCTTTCATAATAATAATTATAATAAACATGTGAAAATGTGCTTAGCAACATGCCATGAAGGCTTATAGGGGTGTGGATGTAACGCTCCACACTTTCTTCATCCGGTCGAACTATGCAGTTAGATAATCCAAAATGTTCAAAGGATTATGTTTATGGTCGTCGAGATCATATTAGCATATTGATTTATCAGCACTTGCAATTAACTTTGATAAAAATGTAATTTCAATCTGAAGTTGTAACTTGATTCCAAAATTTTATCATTATGCTATATTGTTTACAGATGATAAAATCAGAATTAATGTGTGCATTCCGTTCTCTATATATTTGATAAGAGGAAATTTATTTTGCTTGAAACACAATCCGTTGGAGTTATTTGAACACATTCGTTGATTAAGGATTTGAATGTCACTGAGTAAGTGAGTTGGTGTTTAAAAGTCCACTTTATGCACAGTAAGGTTAATTGGGACTGAACCTACAGTTTAAAGTGGGATCAGAACCACCAAATGCCTCCACCTGGAATCGAACCCAGGAAACCTTGATTAGAAGGCAACGACGATACCACTGTGCCTTTGGGGAGGCCAAAAGGTCACTTAGGGTTAGCATGAAACCAGTGACATTTTCTGCCTATATATTTTACCAGTATTAAAAAAAAGATATGTATGCATTCTCTGTACAAATTTTATGCACTCATACCCATGTAAGAAGATTTGGGTTCCAAATATTGCAGACATAGACAGAAGTAGGTGGTGTGGGAGGGCGTCAGTGTTCATGTAAAAGGTATAGGGGTGAAAATTAAGGGGTGGAAGTAATGAAATTTCCCCTTTCTCTGTTTTCTTCCCTAATTTGGATAGTTCTATAGGCCTGAATTACAAACCCTCGAACACTACGTCTCAGTATCTCCTCGATTTCCAGAGGTCTGTCTCGAAGTTCCTGTTCTCGTCTCGGCTCGATTATTGCAAGAATAGTTGGGAATGCATCTGTGGATAACGTGGTTGCAATGAGAGACACGTGGCGTAACGTGAGGAGGCAAGGAGGGCACTCGACCCTCCTTCCAAATTTCCAGTTTTATTAAGGGTTTTGTTAATCTTGTGGGATGAGGTTTGCATTCTGTCCCCCCTCCCTATTTACGGTGCTAGATGGGCCGATGTTTAGTGTAAGTTTTGCTGGTTCGGGTGGGGTATAGAATAGTATACTATTTCAACCCTACTTCGAACAACGAGTGCTTATAGTTGGCCATCATGGTCACGGATATCCTAAAGTGGATATCCCCTTCTCTGCAGCTACCCTCCATTTGAGGGTAAATACCATCTAGTTTATCCTTTACGTGTCTTAAGAATTGAATTTGAATTTGTTCTATTTTGTATATCTTGCTGGGTTTGAGGGTGCCACACTATGCTTGCGTATTCAATCTTCACTCTAACGTAAGCATTATAAAGCATCATTAAGCTTCCGACACTTTTGAACTCCTTTCATGCACGAATTATAAGTCCCACATGTCTGTAAGCCTAGTTTGTTATGAAGTTAACGTAAGCGAGAAATGTAAGTTTAGAATCAAACAGAACTCCTAGATCTTTGATTGTTTCTACCTCTTTTAATTTTTTTTATGCAATATTCGTATTTTATTGGTATAGTGTTTCGAGTATATGGCAATCGATAACATTTTTGGCTATTTGAGATTAGTTTGTTGCTTTCACACCATCCTACAAGACTGTTTATGTCCGCTTGTAACTCTGTGTAGTCATTGTAACTGCATATGCTTTTGTATATTTTTAAGTTGTCCGTAAAAAGTAGCTTACCCGATTGGTTCAAATGTTCATGAAGATCGATATACATGAGAAAGAATAAGGGACCAAGGTTAGAGCCTTGGGGAACTCCGGATGTAGCCTCGAATTCATCGGAAGTATTTCCCTGAAACGCGACGTCCTGTTTGCGGTTTGTTAAGTAGGATTGACACAATTGTAACATCGAATTCCATAGATTCTATGATTTCAGTTTCTTTTATTAAGAATCTATGGTTTACAATATCAAACGCTTTCGAGAAATCTATATTACATATACCTGGGCTCCACTACCCATCGCGGTTACGATAAAATGAGTGATTTATGAAAGGTTGGTACAGACCGACTTTTTTACTTAAGAAACCATGCTGAAAAGGAGAGATCACTGATCGTATGTGATAAGAAAAATTATTGTAAAGGATTTGCTCTAAGAGCTTGGCAGGTACTGCCAGGACTGCTATCGGCCTGTAATTCTCTATATTATTTGGCTTATTTGCTTTTGGTATCTGGGTAAATGTTGCTAATTTCCAAATATCTGGAAATGTTGAGGCGGAGAGCACAAGATTGAACAACGTGTATAGGGGGTATTTCAGTAGGCTCTCTCACCGCATCCTTTAAGTATGTAAGACGGAATTTTATCGGAATCAGTAGATTTTTTCTCCTTATGATTTTTTATGGCATCTTAGATTTCTTTAGGACTTATATCTGATAAGTTTAGGTTATCGATTTCACTGTAAGATTGAATATTCAAAGTCTTATATTTTTCATCATCTTGCCGGTACACCGATTGAAAATATTTAGCAAACGCTGTAGTTACTTCTGGAGTGTCAGAAAGCATTTTATATGTATTATATTTATATTTAATGGCTTCCGCTTTTTCTTGTTTTTTTCATATTTTTGGCAAAGCTGAAAAGAGATTAGGGGTAGGAAATATGTTACATTCTATGCGTAGCTTATATGCTTTTTGTAGGATTTCCCTCGTTTAACAATATTCTGGAGTTCTTTGAATTTTTCATAATGACATTCAGCGTGGGGAGCATTAGTTTTCCATTTTTTCCTGTGATATATTTTTTGCCTGACATTCTTTAAAATTTCCCGTGAGAAACCACCTTGGATATTTCTTTGGTTGAATTTTCGTTACCGCTAGCTCTTCAGTTGCGGAGCCGAGTCCAAAAGTGATGTCACGGTTGCCATGACAACCAACGTATAACCTTGGTGTGCAGGGATATGGCTTTCCATCAAGAGCTCTGCACTTGGGGATGGTTCTCTGCGGCAAAAGCGTTGTTGTTGGGGGTAGCGCGCCGGGTAGCAGACTAAAGTGCACAAATAAGTTTCTTTTCATATTAATATACGTGATAAGGATAATTTAATAAAAAAAAAAATGTTGTATATTCATGTGTGTTGAAGGGCCACTGCACCTACTTAACTTGAATAACTGTCACTGCTGCAGGTCCTAGCGCCAGAGCAGCATCGCTAGTCTGCAACAATGGAGTTCTACTGCGTGGATGTGAGGTTGACATTTGGATGTCTTCAGAAAGGGTAATCCTACTAATTATGAATTGATTTTGTTTTGTTTACGTAAGCAAATTCAACCTCACTTATCACAGAAATAATATTAATTGTGACTTTCTGTTTACAAGCAATCAATAGGTATACAGGGTTATTCAAAAGGAAGGAGCAGATTACAGATCTGTATTGTGGATCACGATAAAAGATACAAACGTGTGGCATGCATCACCAGAGAGAGTAAGAATCAACGTTTTATGCACTCAATATGATCATCGTGAGTCATGCGACATACGTCGCAAGAATAATCCATTTAGTTCCAACGACTCTTCTACCTGTGTTGACTTCGCAGCTGCAACAATTAGACGCTTTAGCTCATTGAGATTTGCAGGTAGAGCTGGGACGTAAACAGTGTCTTTCCATACCAAGATAGATAAAAGACGCAGGGGGTTATGTCGGGAGACCTGAGCGGCCGCCAGAGATGCAATCCAACATCCCGGAATGTAGAAGGACATCTCGTCGGTCGGTCGGTCGGTCGTATCTTGGCGGTTTTGTATTTTATTGAGTCTCAGTCTTGTAGGACTATGCCTCAGTATATGTCATTTTGCCCTTTGTCTCTTCATTTGCATGTCTGTTTAAATTGTAATTGTCTAATGTCATAAAGTGATGCTCTACAACTGTCGTAGAGCTCTTTTGGTGTGGTAGAAAATAAGATGTAGATTAGAACATGTTGCCGATAAGGCGATGAAATGTGGTGAGTCGGTGATGATTTGCAAGATAGTGATGAATGTCAAGGATTTTGGTGGTGATGCCGGAGGGCATTTTCAAATGTTATGGCGGTGATACCGGAGGCATTTTCAGATGTTATGGTGGTGATGCCGGAGGGCATTTTCAAATGTTATGGTGGTGATGCCGGAGGGCATTTTCAACTTTCCGGATTTTATTGTAACCTGGGCATTTTGTGTACTCGTCTAGCTGGTTGAACCTGGCCTATGAGATGGATGGTTGGGTTGAAATGGTGTGGAAGCGAGGCCCAGACTTTAGTTCTCATGCGTTGCATGAACTCGAACAGACTTTCCATATCCAGGTCATCATGGAGTTGTACATTCGTCGTGTATCTGTCTACTCCAGCTATTACTCTTAGAGCTCTATTTTGCACACTATAGAGTCTGCGTAGGTTGCTTGCAGCTGCGTGGCCCCAAACTGCACACGCGTACAGTATGTCAGCATGGAGCGGATCACAATTTTGTATATGGAAATTCTGGTGGCTAATGGTAACACCTGGCTTCTGAATAGGCTGAAAAGGTTACCTATTCTTTGAGGCCCTTTGTTTGCTGTGTCCAGGATGTGTTGGCGAAAGGTAAGGCCTTTCCAGAAGAACTCCTAAATATTTCGCTGAACTTTGTAGTGGAATGTTTCTCCAGTGAAGGCGTAATTGTGGGTGGAATCTCTCGAATTTCTTGGTGAAAAGGACGGCCGAACTCTTCTCCGGGTTTACCTTGATCCTCCACTTAGTGGTCCATTCTTCGTAGAGCCGGAGGAAGCGCTGCATATATCTTTCAGCATATTGCGCTCTTATACTTGACGCGAAGATTGCCGTGTCATCAGCATAGACCGCTACCATCACTGATGGCGGAGCTGGCATATCGTGAGTATAAAGGGCATATAGTAATGGTGATAGCAAAGAGCCCTGGGGCACACCTGCTGTAATTGGCCTCGCAGTGGATTTTGCTCCATTGAACCCCACAATCAGTTGACGGTTGTTGAAGAATGAGTGGAGTAACCGTATGTCGGAGTCCGGAAAACCGAGGCGGTGAAGCTTGTATAGTAAACCCTCGATCCAAACCCGGTCAAAAGCCTTCTCAATGTCGAGAATGACTCCTAGGGTAGTAGTGGGGTTGGTGCTATTATAAACTCAACAAATGATGAGCCCCCCTCAAGCAGATTTGGCTACACTTAAAACAAGCTCAACATGCCCATATGAGCTTTTTGCTCAAGTGTGGCACCCCGTCTAACCCAAGACTTTTGTAAAAATGCCCTCGGGAATTTCCCGAAACTACAGTGTACAAATGATGAGCCCCCTCAGATTGATTTGTCCATACTTACAAAAGTTGCATCAGCCAGATTTTTGTCCATAATCCTGTCAAAAATATGCCCCTCTTGATATTGTTTTGGATACACTTGAAATTAAGCCAAAATCCTCATAAAACCCACCTACACCCACACATATTTACTTCTGGTTTAAGTTCAATTGGATACCAGCCTCAACTCATATATCTAATACTAAGATAATGTAATATGCTGAAATCTTCTAGAATTGCTCTGTGACTCTCTCATTTCTTACATCATAAACATATGATTTTTCCCCTATGAGAATAACACTACATATGGTGTCTGCAGGGAGTGTTTCGTGGAATTTACAGATAATTTTAATAAAAGCTCTCGGGAAATTCCCGTGAAAAATATGACCCCTCGGGAATTTCCCATAAAAAAAGCCCTCGGGAATTTCCCGTAAAAACAAAATTCACGGGAAATTCCCATTTTTTTCTTCTCGGACCGGCTTAGGGTATATAAAGAGATTTTGCATTACATATCAGCCAGTATTGTGAGAGTGGCTGAGGAGTACAGATGTGTTGTTACAGTGCTTTTCATACTACAGGCCTGTTTGGTTTAATATAAAACATTTCTTATTATTCATATTAAATATATTTCTGGTATATTGAACAAAAGGGTTTATATTTTGTATAAAAAAATCTGATATTTGTTACATCCAGCTTGTTTGTTGTAATCCACTCATATTTAGAGTCAGGCTTATATCTGTCCCAGCCTGTTATACAAAAATCAATACATAACACAGTGTAAGGTCATTGCCTTTCTAGGACATGCATGTCTGTGCAGGCATTTGTGCTAGGTCAGTGTAGATCAATATTTATTCTCTTTTTCCACTTGTAGGCTATTAGCTTTACAACCTGTCATAGTAAGCATAGAGTTTTGATTTAAAACCCAAAAAAATTATATAATAAACCGAGGATAAAAATTAATAATATTAACATATTAAATATACACAAGAAATATACAAAGCACACAGCTGAACAATATATATATATATTAAGTACAAAATTTTGAATTGAACCCCAGGAAATCTTATATAATAAACCAACAACAAAAAATGCAAAATCAAAAATATTGCATTCAGTGTAATAAAAATATATCCAGCCCCAATTTTGCTAGGCACCAAAAAAATTGTGACCCAGGCAAATATAGAACTCCCACAAAAATATGCCCCAAATGCCATAAAATATTTAGCAAGGCATATTTCAATAGACATGTAGGCTCTTGTTCTGCACAGTCATCAACATTGCCCCCACAACCATCTACATCTGGTCTGAAAAGGAAGCATGAAACACCTGTTAATGCTAGACCGGGAAAGCAGCCACGCTATGCACCACCTATCCATAGCAGTTTTAATGGCCAACTTAGGGATCACTGTTTTGTATCAGAGCCAAGATGTGACATTAAGAATTTTTTGTACAGTATAAATCCTGATGTGCAGGCAATTCTAAATGCACAAAATGGCTCTTATAAGCTGTCCCTCAAATTATTTACACAATATAAGAAGCCAAATGGCACAAAATTTACACTGCCCCACATAACAGAAACTGTACCTGTATATTCAAATACAAATTCAGACAAAATAATAAGCAGTTTGATAGATCAATTGAATATTAAACACTCTGAATTTGCTGGAAAAGAGTCAGGATGGAGCCTATGCGGATCTCCACACAAGTTATATATTAATATTTCTGAATTCAGCCCATTACAAGGATCTACATATCTGCCATTACCTGCCAATATTAAAAACAAAAGAGCCGTGGTTAACATAGAAAATACCGACCAGAAATGCTTTTTGTGGTGTATTTTAGCTGCTTTGTTTCCAGTTTTAAGGAATCCTGAGAGAATAAGTTATTATAAACACAATTTTGATGAAGCAATGAAGGGCTTAGAATATCCAATGTCTGTTCAGAATATTGATAAATTTGAAAAAAAGGCCAGGCATATCAATGGCAAACAATTATCTATTAATGTATTTATTTGTTCTACTGGCCGTGGCAATTGCTTGATAGCACCTCTCAGAATCAGTACACTTGATGATGATTCTGCTGTTCCGATTGATCTGCTCTTAATTGAAGGGGAAGACACACACCATTACACTCTGATACACAGTCTTGAAGCTTTAATTAGAACACAACTAGACAAATTTAATAGAATATTTAAGTTGTGCAGAAGATGTTTAACTGTATTTGATGGTAGAAAAATGGTGAATGGGGTTCGGGAAGTGAATGCAGAAATTGCTAAAAGCAAGTTAATTGAACATTTAAAATATTGTGGCAACCATAAACCTGTTCATATGGTGATGCCAATACCAAGTGAAAATGCCAAATTCAAAAAGTTTGAAGCCTTGTTGGAACACCCAGCATATATAGTCTGTGATTTTGAATCAAATCTCAAACCTCTTGCATTCTGTAGCCCAGACCCTGAGGAATCTTCAATTACCTCATATCAATTACATGAACCTTCCAGCTTTTATTATGTGATTGTACAGGATGGTGTTGTTAGTAAAGAATATTTATACATAGGACCAGATGCCATCAAAGAATTTGCACATAGAATAGAAAATGAGTGCCTTGACATAGCATCTAATGTCTTATTAAAATCAAAACCCATGTTGCCTTTAACAGAGAAACAGATTGAAGATTTCAACAATGCAGAAAAATGCCCGGTATGTGATTCTGAATTTTCAGATACAAATATCAAGGTGAAACACCATTCTCATACAGATGGTAATTTCTTAATGGCCCTGTGTAATAGCTGTAATATTAAGATCCAGAGACCAAAATTTGTCCCTATATTTTGACATGGTGCATCCAATTATGATTTCCATCATCTGATCAGGTACAAGGGGTTTGACAAGCAGAATTTAAATATTTTAGCTGAAAATGATGAGAAATATATAGCTATTAGCAAAATAATTAAAGTTAATGGTGTTCCTATTCACTTAAGATTTCTTGATTCCTACAGAATTCTGTCTGCTAGCCTGGCTACACTGGCCACTCAATTATCTGATGATCAATTCAAAATCACATGTTCTTTGTTTCCAAATCAGAACCTGAAATTAATTAGGCGGAAGGGTGTATATCCATATGACTATGTTACAGATTTTTCTAAATTTGATGAGTGTGCTCTGCCACCACAACAAGAGTTTTACAGCAAAATCAGAGGATCTGGAATCACTGATGATGATTATCACCATGCCCAGTTGATGTGGAACAATTTAAAATGCAAGTCATTTGGTGATTATCACAAGGCATATTTAAAACTTGATGTGACTCTCTTAGCTGATATACTGCAGGCATTCAGAAAATCTTCCATGGAAAATTATAAGCTGGATCCAATGTATTTTTACAGTGCTCCGGGCCTAGCATGGTCTGCAATGTTTTTAAACACTAAAATGCAATTGGATCTGATCCAGGATCAAGATATGTATCTGTTTATGGAACAATGTATAAGAGGGGGCATGGTGCAATGCTCTCAGAGAAATGCCAGAGCAAATAACAAATATATTCCTGATTATGATCCAGCACTGCCATCAAATTATATACTGTATGTAGATGCCAATAGCCTGTATGGTTATTCTATGATGGATAAACTGCCATACGCAGGGCTTGAGTGGGTTGAAGATTTCAATATTGAAGATCTTAAGGATTTTGATGACAGTAACTATGGCCTGTTCTTAGAGGTTGATCTGACAATTCCTGATGATTTACACAACATATTTTCTGATCTGCCCCCAATTCCTGAGGTTCAGTGTTCACCTGGCTCTAAACAGAAGAAACTGATGATGACTCTAGAGCCAAAACAGGGTTATGTCATATATTACAAAAACCTCCAGTTCCTGATGCATCATGGTGTTCAAGTGAGCAAAGTTGGCAAAGTTTTGAGGTTCAGGCACTCAAGATGGTTGAAGCCATATATTGATACAAACACAGAGCTTCGAACATCCGCAAAGAGCCAATTTGATAAGACCTTGTTTAAATTGATGGTCAATTCTGTGTATGGCAAAACAATAGAAAATGTCAGAAAACATATTCATGTTAAAATAATTACTGACCCCAGCCGGAGCAAAAAATTGATAGCAAAGCCCAACTTCAATTCCAGAAGAATTTATGACGAGCATATGGCACTTTTTAATATGAAAAAAACAAAGATTAAGTTTGATAAGCCTATTTATGTAGGGGCTGTAATATTGGAATTGGCCAAATTACACATGCTGGAGCTCTATTATAATGTGTTGAAACCTTTTTATGGTGATTGTGTAAAATTGATGTACATGGACACAGATAGTTTTGTTCTTGATATTCAGACAGAAGATGTTTATCAAGATGTGTTCCAGCCTGAATTGTTTAAATACTTTGATACCAGTGAACATACAGAGATTCAACACCACAACAAAAAGGTGCCTGGCAAGTTAAAAGATGAGACACTTGGTGATGTTATTGTGGCATTTGCTGGGTTAAGGGCCAAGATGTACAGTTTTGAAACATGTAGTGGTGTTGTTGCCAAAAAAGCCAAGGGCATTGGCAGAGTAACTGTTGACAAAGAGCTTGAATTTGAAGATTACAAAAATTGCCTCAAATCATGTAGCACAATCAGAACATCAGAATCCAGAATTCAGAGTGTGGATCACTTGTTGACTAGCAATATTGTAAGAAAAGTGGCTCTGGACCCACATGATGATAAGAGATGTATTTTGTCATGTGGCATACATACTCTACCATGGGGTCATTGTGACTTGAAAAGTGGGAATCAATGCCCAATTACAGAGCATGATTTGAAATAAATAAACATGCCTATGAACTTATTTGGGTTCAAAAAACAGGCTATTATGGACCTGCCAACACCACAACCCTCTTCTGATATAATATCTAAACTAAGTGCTTTGTTAATTATTCATCTGAACAGAATACTTACAGATGTTGATGATGAAACAGGCAAAACATTGTACATATTTAACAATAATTTAAATCATTACCAATAACCTGTAGGTGGACAATTACAATTTATTACAACCCCTGAGGGTAATGTCAAGATTTCAATAGGGAGAAATATTTACAGGATAAAGCACTCAAACATGATTTCTGGCACTGTATATACTGTTTCTGCTGGTGACTGCTTATATATTGAGGTCCCGGGATCCTATGACAAGCTTATACCCTTTTTTATAGAATTAAGAATTAGATATTCAATAATAAATAACCGCTAAAACAAAAATGCCTAATGATATATTTGGCCATACAAGACATGAAGATCACAGTGATGAGATTCTGATGCTTGATGTCAGAGTCAAGAAATTAAGAAGTGATTTACAAGCTTTACAAACCACACTCAATGCCAGTCTTCAACTAGAAATTACAAATTTGCAATCACAATGCATGGACCCTCTTCTTAAAATTGATTCTGAACTCAAATTATTGCTTCAGAAATATACTGAATTTGCCACATTGGATAATTTTCAAAGTTTAGAAGAGGCTGTAGCAGCTCTTCAAGCCAAATTTAAGACCCAGGCCACCAACTCTGAGCAATTGAAACAACAATTGGAAGAGCAAATAAATAATGTCCAGGCACAGCTCCAAACAATTGTCAAAAGCATAAAATCACAAGAAGATTTTGATCTAGTGATTTCCACTCTAAAAGAACAGATTCAGTCATTACAGATACCTAATCTGGACCCCTTGAACAATGCCATAGCCGAGGTTAAAGAAAAAATTGAGACACTTGAAAATTTTATGAACAACTTGCCATCTTCTGATGCTTTGAGTGCAATAACTCGGAGTGTTGCCAACATTAAGCTGCAACTTGAAACATATGAAGATTTTGGAAAAATTCAAAGTACCATAACCCATCTTGAGGGTATAATAGCAGCAGTGCAAAGTGATTTGACAAATGTACAAGAATCTCGCCTGCCTGGGATTGTAGATACCCTTGTCAGTGTCCAGCAACAGATCACAAAACTTGAAAACCTCAACACTGAATCTGAGCTATCTCATTTTCATCACTTGATCGATGATATCCAAACAAAGCTTGAAATTTTACAACAATCAACACCCACTCAGGCAGATATAGCCCTGCTCCAAAATGCTATGCGTGGCGTGGTTGATGCTTCTGAATTAAATGATGTGAAATTGGCACTTGAATCTTTGCAAAATACTGTATCAAATCTGCCTACATCACAGGAACTTAAAAATATTAAGAGAGCTGTGAATCGCATATTGAAATCAGAAGATATCAAGAATATCCAGACAGAGATCAAACAACTTACTCAGACAGTGGCCACTCTACCAACCAATCAACATATTAATGAACTGCATGCCCTGTTTGAGGATATCAGAAGACAAGTCCATGATCTTACAGCTCAAAATTCAAAATTGGCAGTTGTTGAAAATTTACAGCAAATTGTAGCTAATATCAAGCAACAGCTAGGGACCATGGAATCCAATCAAGCAAATGCTTTGTCTGTTTTTGCCACCCAGCTTCAAGAAATTGTGCAACAATACAAGAAACTTGTTGTGGACATAAAAATCAAGCCAGGCCATGATGATGTTGTTAGGACTATCAATGAGCACCTTGAATCTGTAACAAGTAGATTGCTTACAGCAGAAAAAGAAATAACCGGCATAATCGAGAATCCTAAACATACAGTAATTCTTGAATTGTACAGTATCCCAAACAAAGAATATGATTCACCATTTACACCAGGTGGCAAAATATATATGCTGTCCCCTGCACAATTTTATTACCAGTTTTTTGTTGGGGGCACACTGAGACCAATCAAGATCAAATATTGGCTACAACCACAGGCACACCACTACCCCACCTTATCAATAACAAATGCTGATAACAAACCAAAAATCACCAGTGTAGAGTTAGAGGATTTTGCAGACCCTAATACATTAGAAACATCTTATGTTGAAGATGATGGCTCTCTGGAATTTTATATACAAATAGGAGACAAACTGTATTTAGAAAATCCTGTAGTATCAGCTGCTGAACACCCCATAGTTGCAATATTCTTGTTTACATATTATGTCTAGACAAATTATTGTTGATGAATTACACAGACAAGCCAGACATAATTATAAGAGACTGCCAGTAGTCACAAAAGGCATAGATGATTTATGGCAGAGCGACTTGATTGAGATGGCAAGTGGACAGCTGAAAAACTTAGACAAAATCAACAAGGGCTACAAGTATCTACTCACTGTAATAGACACATTTTCAAAATTTGCCTGGGCTGTGCCACTCAAATCCAAGACTGGAAAATATGTTACAGAAGCCTTCAGGACAATCATCAATCAGAGTGGAAGATCACCGCGCTATTTGCAAACAGATAATGGCAAAGAATTTTATAATTCTGTGTTCCAACAATTTATTAAAAGCCAGTCAATACAACATTACTCGAGTTACAGTGATCTCAAGGCCTCAATTGTAGAGAGATTCAACAAAACCCTAAAAAATCATATGTATAAACAATTTACACTTCAAGGTAATTATAAATGGATTAATATTCTTCCAGAACTTCTACAAAAATATAACAACTCGGTCCATTCCACAATCAACATGAAACCCTCTGAAGTAACTTCATCTGATGAGCAAAGATTGATCAGTACTGTTTATTATCCTAAATATCAGCCAACAAGAAAAGCCAAATACAAGGTGGGTGATCAAGTAAGAATCAGCAAATATAAGCACTTATTCAAAAGAGGCTTTACAAGAAACTGGAGCACTGAATTATTTACAGTGGTTCAAGTTAAACCTGGGACCCTTAACACATATATAATAAAAGACCACCGAGGAGAAATTCTCAAAGGCAGGTTCTATGAAGAAGAACTCACCAAAACTAAACAGCCTGACACATATCTCATAGAAAAAATCATCCGCAGAAAAGGCAAAAAGTTAGTTGTCAAATGGCTAGGACTTCCAGAACACAGCTGGATCGAGGCAAACAAAGTGATAATATGAACACCTGGGATGTTATAAAAAGGCTGCCAGAACCTGAACAGCAGATTAAGAGAAATGGCAAGTTGCTACCTGATAATATTAGATGTCTTATTGTTGGGCCATCGGCTTGTGGTAAAACTACACTAATGGTTGATAATTTTTTATTGGCACCCAACTGGTTAGACTGGAAAAACAGGCACTTGTATGTCTTCTCTAAGAGCTTGGAACAATTAAAATATCAGCAGCTGATGAAGCTATATGATGGACTGGATATAGTAACTTTTGAACCAGATGTTAAGCCACTCCATGAATGTCTCGATAATTCTGTTGTTGTGTTTGATGACATTATACTGGATAATCAAAACAAGGTTAGAAATTTCTTTACTCAGGGCCAACACAAAAACATTGATTGCTTCTACCTTGCACAGACTTTTTCAAAAATACCGAAGCAGCTGATCCGAGACAACAGTAATTTTATATGTGTGTTTCATCAAGATCATACCAACCTCAAACACATACATGATGAATATGTAGGTGGGGACCTGAGCTACAATGATTTTTCCAAGTTTTGCAGTAGGTGCTGCAACCAGGATAGTTATGGGTTTGTCACAATTGATATGACAAGAACACCTAATACTGGTAAATATAGAAATAAAATTAACAATATTCTAGACATTGAAACATATATAAATAACCATGAAAAGGCCAATTATTGATGATCTTAAATTAAGAGATTATCTTGTAAAAAGATTTAAGGGATGGAAATCAGAGAACCGAGGAATCTATGAAAAACACAAACAAACAGAACAGCCTATTATTGATGCTATTAGTGAATTAGGTTAAAATATCAAAACTGTTAGAGCAAAATCAAAATTTGATCACAGAGCTTGTACCTGTAGCTGCAAGGAACATATTAGATTATCCAATCACCCCACTTTCCAGTATTCATACACCTAGTCCTGTTGCTCCTCGAAGAATTGAAGCTAGCCAGGATCCTATTGAATTGGGTCTTCTTGCTCAAAAATATTTAAGCACACCTAAAGACAACAAAGATGAGGTCTTTGGCTTATATGCTGACACAGAGCGTGATGGTAGCATCATACATAGAATTGGCAATTTTAGAGTAACATTTATGGGAGATGATCTGATTGTATATTCAGAATCTCATCTTGGAGAAAAAGGTGGTTTTGTTAAATATCCCGGCACACCTGGATTGTGGGAACTGATGACTAGGAAGAGACCTGGCAGCTATACAGATCAAGATTATGAGCATTACAAAGAAATATTAATAAAATCAGATGCTCTATACCAGAACAATGATCCCACACAAAAAAGAGTCAAGTCTAGCAGTGGAGCAAAATATAACAACTTAATCAAGCCCATATGGTCACAGATCAAGACTGGCAGTGGAATCAAACATTACAACACCCTGCCCAAAGAATTTGTGTGGGTTGATGATGTCAGGAAACTTGTAGATAGGTTATTGGTGATAGCTGGGGAGGAAAATGCTGGCAACCACAATTTTTACAATGAAAAGGTTGGAATTATGGACATGATAAGCACCAAATTGTCTAATTTTATAGTGAATGACACTAAGGGGATTGGATATCTTATAAAAATTATTAATACTCTACCTCCTAAATTTTGGAATATTTCTGAGGGTCGGGGGCTGGTTAATGACATTATAAACAAGCTGCCATTTGAACTACACATTCCAGGCTATCAGTATTGTGGTCCAGGCACAAAATTGGACCATAGATTAAACAGAGGTGATCCTGGTGTTAATCCTCTAGATGCTGCTTGTAGAGACCATGACATAGCATACAACACACATTCTGATCTTGACAAGAGACATGTTGCACACAAGAAATTAGAAGAGGCTGCATTTGGTAGATTTGTAAGCAAAAATGCTTCTTTAAGTGAAAGAATAGCAGCATTGGGAACCACCATAGCTATGAACACCAAACAAAAACTGGGGTGGGGGTTGTGAATATGTATATAATAAACCTAGGATGAAGGCCAAGGGTGTTATGTATCAGATACCTTATGCAGGTCTTAAATCTCTTAAAACTATTGATAGTCTTTTAACCAAAAAGCAGCGCAAGAAAAAAAATTCTTGTATTGCCAAGGGCCATGGTATGAAATTATTACTTAGTTCCCCCCAATTAAAAAAATTACAGCAATCTAGGAAAAAATCACATTTATATTTACTATCCCCGCCATCTTAGCAGCACTTGGTGCTGTTGGGAGCTTGGCTGGGGGATCAGCTGCCATAGCAAAAACAGTAATAGATGCCAAGAAGAATAGGGCAGAATTAGATGAATTGAAGCGCCATAATCTGGCTATTGAGAAACAAGGCAAAGGTGTTAAGAGAGCCATGAATAAGTTTAAAAAAACAAGAGCCGCTTACAAACCAAGATATTGAAGCTTTAATCAAGCCACTGGGCATCAAACATTTTAGAGGTGTGTACATGTCTGATTCTTTGCCGGAGCAACCACTCAACAAAGAGTGTGGCATAGTTAATTTGGATAAGTACAAAAATCAGGGCACTCACTGGATCTGCTATCTTAAATATTTAAAAAATGAGGCATTAGTGTTTGATTCATTTGGAGGTATTCCACCTAAAAATTTAGTAAAATATCTAAAATCAACTAATCTTTATTACAATAATGCCCGTGTTCAAAACTTCAAAGATGTTAATTGTGGACATTTGTGTTTATCTGTTCTTAGATATATGTCTCAAATAAATAAACCATCAATTGAAAATTTTCAAAAAGCCCTGTGGTATCTGAAACATCATGGGGGTATTCCAACTCACCAGCCAAAATTCAATATTGAAACTCAGATTACATGATGATATAGTGTATCCCAAAACAATAGCTCTCAGAGCATTTTATGGCATGTACTTGATCCCTAATATTACACACCACAACAACACAATTGCAGTAGGGGATCAAAAAATTGTCATCACTCCAGGGCAGTATAATCTGTCCACTCTAAATGCTCAATTACCCAGAGGTATAGTGTTAACTCAAAATTCTGTCACTCACAGAGTAGAGATTGTATCTGCTACAGAAACAGTGGATCTGGGTACTATAGGAGAGCTGTTAGGCTTTGAGAACAACACAAAACTTGAACCAGCCATTAAACACACTGCTATTAATATACCTAAATTCTTAGCCATAGAGACTCTAAATATTCACTGTAATGTGGCCGAGGGTATGATCACCAAATCAGATGGCATAGGCACTCACAAACAAACTGGCATCATTGCAACATTTAAACCTAATTCTGAATTTATGGAGCCAATCATCTACACTCCATCCCCAATATTATATTTTCCTGTGTGTCATAATAGAATAGATTACATTGAGTTGATGGTCACTAATGAAAAAGAAGAATTAGTTGATTTTGCTGGAGCCACAACAACTGCAATCATAGAGATTAATATTTAAATAAAAATACATACAAAAAAAATGGAAAATATTGAGAGTTATGAGCTACAATCATTCCCTCAAAACAGGAGGACATTTGCAAATTTAAATCAACCCAACACAGAGATTGAGGTTGATCTTGATGTAGGGGATGGCTTTATACACCCCCACAGAGCAGATCTATACATCAAATTTGATGTTGTAAAGCTCGATGGTACAGATTATCCGGCAAATTAAAATATAAGATTGGTAGACAATTTTGTGCCACATCTGTTCTCTGAAATTGAGATCAGAAAGCATGGTGTTGTTATAAACAGAGTAGATTATCCCGGCATTACCTCCACAGCTTTGGCCACACTAAAATTATCCAAGACCGAGGCTTCTTACTACAAAATAGGTGGATTTGAGGCTTGTGATAAAATATTATCTAAGAGCCACACAGTGCTGTTTCCTATGCGCCTGTTGCCAGGATTCTTCTCAGATTACAAAGATATTATGTGGAAGGGTGGTTTAAGAATTACATTTAGAAGAGCTGCCAATGATAATAATGCTTTGATGAGGTACAGTGCATTAAACTCTACAGGGGAAGCTCTGCCTAATACCCTACCTGATGAAGGCAAATGCATTATTCAGACTATGGGGCTAAGAATCCCGGTTGTTGAATATGAAGCCAGTTATGCTCTTAAATACAAAACAGATATTCTAAAAAATCCACAGGTTCCTTTACAATTTTATACATATCAATGTGTACAGAAACCTGCCACTGGTACTTATTATGAGTTTGATGCTACAAATTCATTCTCCAGTATACAATATGACATGCCAGATTTTGTGGTGGTACTGTTTCAGACTGGAAGACACAATAATCAGGAAAAAAATTCAAGTAATTTTGATAACTGCAACATCAAGAACATATATCTTAAAAATGGCAGAAATGAGGTATTCCCCAGAGAAAATTATAATTTAGACATGTCCAAGGATGATTTCCTTAAATTATATGAAGCATTTACAGCATACAAAAGGGTCACTACTGGCAATACTGACATGTATTACACACCAGATGAATTCAAAGCACAGAGACCCATGTTTGTCATCAACACTTCAAAAAGGAAACAAGTTGTGGTTAATGACAGGACAAACATTAAAATTATCTGTGAATTCCACGAAACACTCCCTGATGACACCATATGTAGTGTTATTCTTATAGGTGAAAAATCATATGATTATGATGTAAGAAATGAGAGAGTCACAGAGCAATTCTAGAAGGCCTCTGCATATTACATTGTTTTAATATTAGATAAACAAATTGAACCTGGTATTCAATTGAACTTAAACCGGAAGTAAATATGTGTGGGTGGGTGTGGGTTTTATGAGGATTTTGGCTTAATTTTAAGTATATCCAAAACAATATCAAGAGGGGCATATTTTTGACAGGATTATGGACAAAAATCTGGCTGATGCAACTTTTGTAAGTGTGGGCAAATCAATCTGAGGGGGCTCATCATTTGTACACTGTAGTTTCGGGAAATTCCCGAGGGCATTTTTACAAAAGTCTTGGGTTAGACGGGGTGCCACACTTGAGCAAAAAGCTCATATGGGCATGTTGAGCTTGTTGTAAGTGTAGCCAAATCTGCTTGAGGGGGGCTCATCATTTGTTGAGTTTATAATAGCACCAACCCCACTACTTAGGATAGATGCCTTCCGGTTGAAATTGACAGTCAATAAGTCCACAACTCTCAGAAGCTGAGTCTCAGTACTGTTGCCTGGTCTGAAGCCATGTTGGAAATTCGGCAGCAACCGATGTTCTTGGGTGTAGTTTTGCAGTCTCTGCAGGAAGAGGCGCTCGAAATCTTTTCCCAAGTTACTGAGAAGGCTGATTGGCCTGTGATTAACCGGGAAGATTGGACTTTTCCCTGCTTTCAAGATGGGAACTACTTCAGCCACTTTCCATTGTTGCGGGAAGTAGCTGTGACGTATCATGGCGTTAAAGATTCTGGTCGTGTACACTAAGAGTTTCCTTGTGCCATGTCGCAGATCCTCAGGTTTGATCTTGTCAATTCCGGCTGCCTTCGTATCTTCATCTTCGAAAATACCTCCGCCACATGCCGTGGTGTGATAAGCATGGGAACTATGAGCGGTGGATGCTCCGTGAAGAAGTCTTCAGCCCAGTTTTCGACTTGCTCAATGATGTCGTCATCGCATGGCCATGCATTGGGGGACATCTGTTGTTTGTATAATATCGCAAATTCCTCAACCTGCTGTTCTGGGTGAAATGAAAGCCCAGCTGCTGTGTGCAGGACTGGTGTTCTTTGGTTCTTCTTCTTTCCTTGCAAGGATTTAGCCAGGCCCCAGAATTTATTGGGTCTTTCCTCTATATCCTGCAGGATGCTGTCCCACTTATGTACCGTTTCCCTTAGCAGGTGCCGTCGGATCTGTCGCTGGGATATGTTCCATAAGTGTGTGTGGAACCTGTTTCTCGTGTTTTGGAATTTATGCCGGGCCCATCTTTTTACACTGATGAGAAGCCGTAGATATAGATCTTCCCTTGCAGCCGGTGCCTCGATGGTGCTCATGGTGGTGGCAGCTCTCTTTGCCTCTGAGATGTTCACAGTGATGGTGTGGACCGCCTTCTCAATGTCTGCCACAGTTTCGATCTTATCGTGCAGATCTATCCTAGCATTCAATTGCTGTCTGTAGATGTCCCAGTTGCAGACATATTCCCTTCTAGGTTGAGGGATGCGTTGCTGGAGATTGTGTTGCACTTCGAAACAAACTGGCTCGTGGTCCGAGTTCAGTGCGCTAACAACAAAAGGAGCTGTCGAGAGCTGTAAGCCCTTGGTGAGGATTACGTCCAAGACATCGGGAAGACCGCCATTCTTCGGGAAATGTGTCGGTTCTATAGGTGCTTGAATTCGGAAATTTAAAGTTCCCAAAAGTCTCAAGAGCTGGGTTCCTGCAACATTGGTGTGTCGGGAGTTCCAGTGTCCGTGTTTGGCGTTAAGATCACAGGCTAGAAGAACTTTATCGCCAAGTTGGTAAATTTCCCTGAAGTCAGCGTCTATTATTCTCGCTGGCGGTTTAATATATCCGACTGCCGCAATGAATTTTGAGCCGGGAGCATATATTTCCACACAGATTGCTTCCAGTGCCTGAAGATTATTTATGGCTATTTGCGTGGAAGGTACATCTGATTTCACAAGGATTAGCAATCCTCCTTTCACGCCTGTTGCCCTGTCCTGCCTGTACTGGGTGTAGTTCGGAAAGTTTGTCTGCAGTTTGTTTGTCAAATGAGTTTCGCAAATTAACATTACATCTATCTGGTGTTCTTGAAAAAAGAGCCTGAGGAGCACTCTTTGTTCCCAGAGACCGTCCGCGTTCCATGTTGCCATGGTTATTTGTCGTCTGAGTAGCGTCGAGGAGTCATTTCTGGCCATGAAGCAACATTTCCAGTAATACCTCCACAGCGGCAGTAAGCTTTCCCGGCCCGTCAGGTGCTGCAGCCACCTTCCTGAGGCCTTCCCTGATGATTGGGACATATTGCTGAATAAAGTCGCTCTTGACGAAGTTGATGAGAGAAGTGATGTCGTCCGACATGGCTGACTTTTGCACTGGTCTCGCAGGAGTGCCCTCTTTTCGCCTGTGCACCATCTCTTCCCTTTGAGCGGGGCTTCTAGCTGTTTGAAAGCCTGGAGGTTGTCTATGTTCTTGCACCACAGACGAGAACTGCCGTTTGTTCCTAGCTGGTGAAGAGCCAGATGGAGTTTGTCCTGCAGGCGTGGCGTCCGCATTCCCCTGCTCTTTCCTTGAGCATCCTTGTAACATGGCATGTTCCCTCTGCGGAAGCTGAGGCATCTTTGTCACGTTGAAAGGTGTCCGGGCTCTCTGGGAGAGGGGACGGGCTGTGTTGTTTGGTGCGGGTTTTGGCCCATTTCCTGGTTGTGCATTTGAGTTTTTGTTCCTTGCAGCCTTCATGGCTTTGATCACTGGACATCCTTGGTAGCTGGCTGGATGTTCCCCTTCACAAAGCGCACATACTGCAGGGTGATCAGTTCCTTTCTTTTGACAGTCCGTGGACATGTGTTTCTCTGCACACTTGATGCAGAGCGGTGTGGCTCTACAAGTCTCTGAAGAATGCCCCAGCCTCTGGCATCTGTAGCACTGGAGAAGCACTCTGGTTCTGTACGGTTCAATCGAGATACTGTAGTATCCTATGTATTCTAACGTGGAGAACTCCTTCCACCTTCCTTCTTTAGCGAGCACTACTAGAAACAAAGGGATAGGAATTCTCTTCCCTTTGTTTTGCCCTCTCCCTCGTTTCGTGAGGATATTAATTCTTTTCATCACAAATCCCATGTTTGTGAGCTCTGCTTGTAGATCTGGGATGGGTGTGCATGTAGACAGACCCCTGATAACTGCCTTGATGGGACGTTCTTGCCTGGTCAGTCCGAAGGCCATGTCAATGTGTTGTTCCTCGCAGAAGGACTTCACTACTTCAAGATCTTGCTGGCTTCTACACTGTATCTTTGTGCAGGAGGCAGTGTGCTTCACGATCGGCTTCTCCTTTAGATGTTGAACAAGGTTGGCAATCGTGGCGTACTTGTTTTGTACGTCGTACAGAAATGCTACCGCCGGCCTGATGGTTCCTGGTGGGCGCGGCGGATCACTTGGCGGGCGCGGCGGGTAACTTCCACTGCTCGCAGCACTTGGTGGGCGCGGCGGGTTATTTTTTGTAGGGTGGGTGCAGGTGGGTTTTGCACTATCTGCTACATGTGGTGGGTTTGGTTGGATAGCTACACTACCTGCATTGTAATTCTGACTACGAGATATGTCGTTGTCGTCAGTGTCAATGTGACAGAAGACGTTGTCGTCTGCCCAGTTAGTAGGGGGAGGTAATTTCCTACGTCTAGAGAATTTCTTAGGTATTTGAAATCCGTCAGTGGGAGGGATAATGTCATCGTCGGTGTCTGAGGTAATATCGCTACTCACGACTTCCATGGCTCTCTTCAGCGACGCCGGCGGTGCATCCCTCATCTCGACTTCCGTCGATGCAGCAGCTTTCGATGCCTCGTCGAGCGGAGGAGGAGTTGTTTGTTCCAGGCATTCTTGTCCCGGTTGATCTCTATGCTTTTCAGCACTATCTGATTGCTTGTCGTTCTTCTTTTCGCTCTTCTTTGGCTTCATTTTCCCCGATGAACAGGTTTCACAAACCGTCAACGAAGTGCACGATGCCGTGAGAAGTACTAGAAAGATCCATGCGCCAGATGACAAATTACTTTATAACCCTCGCTGGAGGACCAGGAGGCGCAGCATTAATAAACCAATACACACTGCATGGCTTCCGGCCAGATGCAGACTGCTGCGCTTCGGAGGCATGCTCATGCGAGCTGTTGTAACGAGTGTGTGCAGCACCAGAAGTTCTCTATGGTTGGTTGCACCTCCGTTAATCACTATTTGTGCTGTAATTTAGGTGTTTGGTGTGCGAGAGAGCCGAGATGAGAAATGTGAACGATGCAGTTCATTTGGAAGTCGATCAAAGTATTTTACACGCACTTTGAGGCTTATTTATCGTTATATTGCCTGTTCTTGAATGGAGCACTAAGTTCCTATGAGATGACGGGATGACGTCATTAATCCACGTTGAGCATAGACGCAAGTTCTGCACTGGGAGGGAAAAGATTGGTTGATTTTTCTTCGCCTTTTGTGTCACTTTTGGCTAATTTGCGAAGATGGGGATGAGTGATGATATGATGAAATTGATGAATGAACACACACACATCCATGCCCAGGCCAGGATTCGAACGCAACACATTTGGCGTCGTAGTTGGGGAGTTATACAGTCATAAAGAATCCAAGTTATGTAGTGGAAACATTGAATGAACTAAGTAATCCAGCGTGCTATACATTTCAGCGGAGAAAGAAAGCTCTTACGAGAAATTGCAATCCTGCAGGTAGCTAGCAATGCATGGTTTTATCTCATGAATAAATAGTCCTGCTAAGCTGGGTTTAGTTCCAACAGAAACCGAACTTATCCGCACATTGAAATACCGTCCTTTAGAAATAGTGGATTAACTTCCAAGCAAATCGCGACTGGACCTACAGTTCAAAGTGGAAGCAGAGCCACTATATGCCTTAAGCGGATATCGAACCCGGTACCCTCGGATACAATGCGACGAAGTTACCACTACGCTATCGGGAGACCGCGCTGGTAAGATAACGATGATTGTATCTTTCGCAATGTCATCAGCATGTTACACAAATTCCCGTAAGAGAGAAGCATGAATTAAAATCTTCTCATAACAGAGCTCTCATGCCTTTATTTAATACTTACTACGTCTTATTTACCAGATAGGCTAGTTTAAAAACGGTCAAAAGTATGTCATCATACATTTGGTAATTCACTTCAGAGGGTGAAAACTGAAATTTCTATATACAAGTGAAGTATTAATTGCGCAAGGAATCGTAACAGAAGCTGCAAGATCTAGCCTCTACAGTGACTCTGTAGAACGAAACGCGCCTACTTGCGTTAGTCCCCCTCGAGGATGAATGACGTCATATTACTCGCGATAGCCATATCAAAGACCGAACATCTTTCTCGCGGCTTAAAATAGCATTGTTTCCTATATAACGTGGTCACGAGGAAACTATAATTTTTGTCATTTGTTTTGCATGTTTCGATTTTTGTTTATTTTTATTAGTTTACTTTATACACGGGAAGGTTAATTTGATCTTGACCTAGATTTTAAAGTGGCAACCGAAAAACTCTGTACCTCCACTGGGTATCGAACCCGACACATTGTGATAAAAAAAGCGACGGCGTTATTACTACAAAGGAAGACTTCTAAGCTGTAGTTTCTCTGTCATTCTCTATCTTTGTTCAGTTTTACTACTTTCTCATTCAGGACAAACACAATTACATTGTCCCTTTCGTCGTAGAGTGCTGTGCTAACAACTCCGCCACGGAAGTCGACCATCAGTTATTGTTATTAATTATTGTTAAAACTAATATTAATTTACCTATTGTAATAACATTATGCACTATTTGCATATAGTAACAAAAGTTAGGCTAAAATTTGAAATATGAACCCTTGGCATTTCATAGATATAATTCAACCAAAAATGCCAACACAATATTTTGTTATAAATACGATTAACAAGTTTTTTAAATTTTTTATCCTGATATTACCAGCGTTCAAGTAAAATGAAACGTGAGAAAGGAAAACAAAGGACTATATTTTACTTTGAGAACACATGAAACCGCAATTAATGCTTCTTAAATGCTTTTATGCTCTTTACTCCTGCTTGGGACTTGCTTGCTACATTACCATAGTTTTTTTTTTTAAAAAAAACAAAGATGGCGCACCAGATACGAAAATACTCAGACATATTTTCAAGTGCCTTATGAACAATAAGTCAAATTTCATTCAGAAATTATCTCTTAATAACGGTAATAAATAATTTATTCTACTTATAATAACAAAAAAAGCAATTTTTCCCTTAATTAACGCGAAACTATAAAACAACGAAACAACGCACAGCACTTCAGTGATGGTACGTGTTAAAACAGCTGTTACTGAAATCCGCCATCTTGTTGTGCAATCTCGTACATGACGTCAGAGCATTAACAGAGCTCTTTCTTGCTGGTTGGGAGTTGCAGTATTTCAATAGTTTCAAAAAAATTCAAAAGATGACGCACCTGGTACAAAAACCCTTCAAACAAATTTCCAAGTGCCTTGATTGAAGATGATAAGTCTAATTCTATTCAGAAATTCTCTCTTAATATCAGTAATAAATAATGTATTCTACTCATAATAACCAAATTGCCATACTTCTGTAAAACTACGTAACTTTGCAAAGTGCTTCATCAGTCAAACCACGTGTTCAAACAGCTGTTACTGGAAGCCGCCATCTTCTTGTAAAAAAATTCCAAAAAAATACATGGAAAAAAATATCGTGACGCAGGAAGCTCGGACTATTGTCCTTGACGAATCTGATCAACTGTGCCTTTTGCACGCACTTTGAAGCTTATTTATCGATATATTGCCACTTGTAGAATGGATTTCACTGTCCGTGACGAATCCGACCAACGATACTTTTTCTGCAGTGAAAGTTCACTGGGGTTGCACTGTATGCAAGTTTTAACCAGTTTTAAGAACTCCAAATAGTTAAACGTGCATGGTCTTAAACATTATGAACTTTCTGAGGACCACAAAACATCATCTGTGGTACGGGCAATTTATTCTAATAGTGGATCATAAGTGGTAACGCTAATTAGTGAAATATATTTCAAGGTGGTTTTAAAAAAAATGGTGACACTACATGTCGGTTGTGGATTCATCGCTGTATCTTGTTTTTGTTTTTTTGAGATGATGCTTCCTCAACAGAAGGAATTTCTTGGAACTCTTGAAGCTAATTTCAAAATGAGACGATTTTATTTAGACATCTATTGAACTTCAACTTTCAAATGCAAATTACACACACAATTCGATTCAAACAAATTAATTTGCGTAATGTCCACACTTTTTCTCAGCAAAATCATTCAGGGAGTGAAAGAGGCGAAAGTATACTACTTAATCGACCCTCCTTTATTTCCTATAATGGAAAACAAAAAGTACTTATAGATGACACTGCTACCAGACGACTTGATAAGTACAGGGTTATTCAGAAAGCAGGAGCAGATTACAAATCTTTATCGTGAACACGTGTAAAAGATACAAACATATGCTATTCGTCGCCGGAGAAAGTAAAAATCAAAGTTTTCTTAACCCAGGTAGAATTTACATTTGATTCCACACGGTGGTGAATGGAATGTGCCGACTTCCAAGGAGATGTCCTCATTGCGCATTACCATTGAATGTATACAGTGGGATCCATGAGTATTACCATACAAATTGTCCATCACCATGTTCGTGCACTTAATTTGACCCAATAACAGCTTCAAGAAAGAATTAAAGGAAAACTCAAAACAAGCTGTTGACAACTTCTGCACCAACATATATAAAAACACATAGGATATAAGAAAAAAAAAATAATTGAGATAGTCATGGACAATTTGCGAGATAATACTCATGGATTCTACAGGAATGGCAGAAAAGGCGTGGCCAATTAGAGATGTGTTGCAGAAACCATTTGATTAACGCACTTTCAGTGAGAAAAGTGATATTATAAATGTAGAGAGGCTTGAGTCAGCACTTCCAAACTTGATTGTTTTTGCGGAAATAAAACAAAGGAATACTTTTACTATGATAATGATCATCAATATGAAAATACTGATTTTAGCAGATACACACTATTCCATATATCTCTGGAGCAGGTGAACGAAAACAAGTCTCTGCGCAAGTAATGACTCGAGACGGCTCCACCAATGAACACGTGAGAGAAACGGGATTGTGTGGAGGGGGAAAGCGACTGCCCTTTCCAGGCTTCGCAGCAGCGTGTACTTCTTTCTCTGCCGCTATGCACGACATTGCTCCACGAATAACAGAGATAGGGTATAATAACAAATGACAAAGAATGTAACTAACGTATTGGTTACTTGGAACAATAAACATAGGATAGATCATTTCCTTTTAACAGCACAAAAAATACTTCACTAAACTGCAACCAATCGAAAAATACTAGACCAGTAGGTATCGAACGTCTAAAACTTTGGAAATTGTATCCAATTCCCATAGCACATAATATCGTAACGCAACTCCCATGCTGCGTTTGGGATCGAACCAAGAACCTCTAGATTTAATTGGGTGATGTAGCTATTCCTCATTCATCTCTCAAATGGTTATCACTCGCTTGACCTAAATGTGATAAATGCAAGAAATTCCTTTTAAGGGAATGGCGATAGAAATTAGCTTAGATTGGATATGGGTTTTATACTCTCCATGACTGAACCGATATGGATTGGTTAAGAAAAGGATATTACTTGCCTTACAAATATATGAAGATTGTTCCCACGCTTGTCCTCTCAACTATCACTTGTCTCTTGTCACACACCATCGTCCAATAGTCGTTCCCCACTTTGCTCCTCTCTCACAATCCGTAGTCCTTACTCTCTCTCGTATTCTCGCCAACTGATCACACCTCCTGACAATTCCAACACTCATGCCACATACGACTTCCAAGTCAATCACCCGACCTTTGCCTGATTACTTATTCAGCATTCCTTTCTCTGTTTCCTACTATGCTAAGAATTTATACATCCTACCCAATACCTTGGGTACGATACGCTCCTCTACCCCCTAAATAAAATCCTTTGATTTTCACCTAAAGATGAAAGATTTAAAGTTGTATTCCATATCGATCCATTCTATGGAGAGATTTTTTTTATTATAAAATATAGTATACTAAAAATATTGTAATAACATACCATTACCCAGAATATATGTAAATGGAATAATATAGGTCCTGAAAATATAGATATATCACGAGTCCCGATAGAAACAAAGAGAAGAAAAAATACATGTCTGCGTAAAGCATATAAAAGGTAAACACTGGCACGTGAGTTTGTTATGCTAACTTGACAATCTGCTCGTGCGCGTATTCATTGAGAGGCTTACGCTACACATCTGAGTTCCAATACTACATGATGACGTAGCGAAGTCCGTGCATAAGCATGCAACACTCTGACACCACGTGAGAAAATTATGAAAGCATTGTTCCACAAGAATGGATCTTGTCAAAATTTATGTCTCAATGACACACTAGCGAAGTAGTGTAATCGATCCTGCAAGCACTGACACTGTACAACACTGTTATGTATTTGGAAGTTAATATTTACAAAATCAGCAACGTTTGTGATACTCATCCGAGTTACACTTGCACACATATGTCATTATCGATGTAAATTTCACCGTCTCTTACTTTATTGTATCATTTAAATATCGCTGTCGTTTTTATTTATAATATATGTCAACTATCACAATAAATATTTATTAGAAAATTTGAAGTTAATCAAAATATATATACTGTATAGAATGGTGTTTGCTTTTTTAGTAAAAATACCTATGTTTTTGGTTCATTTATCAATAACTGTCCTTGAATAATAATATATGTACATGAATTTATGTATTTGAAAATAAGAATATAATAGTGTTCGATACATAAAATCACAGCACTAACATTTGTCCATAAAATAATCCTTGAGTTAACCTGATTCTCACAAAAAGTTCAAGTAAAATACCATTATTTTACTCTTGTTATCATCACTTAATAGTCTTTGCGCATAGCAATGAAGTTTCTTCTTGAACTAAACCACGTATATATGTATATATTAGTTCCTTGTGGCCGTGAAAAATGTTTTTCACTTTGATGCCTTAACTTTGCAGCTACAAATATTGTCATTGAAGAAAAACGTATAGTAGAGAACTGCATATCGTCGAATTGTGAATGTGAAGTATTTAGTTGTATGTAAATATTCCTTCAAATCGATGTATGTATTATCAGCGTTGAATATCAGGTCTCACTACTACTTGACTTCAGTAGGAGTTAATTAGAATAGAATGAAGGAGATCCGTGTTAAACGATTTGGTGCTTATCGACTGATTTCGCTGAACTGCGTAATTAAAATTGATGAAAGGTCTAATTGTAATTCCTGTTTCCACGTGTCGAAAAAAATAAAAGAAAAATCTCAGAAATAAAACTCTTGAGAAAATCTTAAGAAGGTTCGTATATCAAAATAATTTTTCTGCGTCCTTCAGGTGTAAATCGTGTTGATTTCTTATTTCTCCAAGGTTTTAGCTGGTGACCATCTCTAGACGTTGACATCTGTGAAAAAGTTGAACTGAGGACTGTTAACATGGTTTCATAAAATTGTTAAAACGTTCATTTCACCGTTAAAATTTGAGTTATCTGTGAGGCAATTCAGGTAGGTTTTGGAAAGGAAATTTGCTTCATATACCGAACAGGCATTTCCTCCTGATCGTTAGTGTAATGTTGTTTGTGAGAGAACTTAATATGTCGGTATGTGTAGAGGTTTTGTTGAGACAAGGGCGCCTCTAAGTCACCCTTATTTTAAGAAAATAGTACTTGTAAATATTACAAGTATGAAAAATCTTGTAGTCGAGGGTTGTTATATTTGAGGAAATGGAATTTGAAAAGGAGTACCGATTCAGTCATAACATTTACAGTAGTTGTATTGATGCTATTATAAACTCAGGAAAGTATGAACCCCCCTCAAGCAGATTTGCTTACACTTAAAACAAGCTCAACATGCCCATATGAGCTTTTTGTTCAAGTGTGGAACCCTGTCTAATCCAAGATTTTTGTAAAAATGCCCCTCGGAAAGTATGACCCCCCTCAGATTGATGTGCCTATACTTATAAAAGGCACTTCTGTGAGATTGTTGTTCATAAACTTGTCAAAAATATGCCCCTCTTGATATTTTTTTTGCCCACACCTAAAACTAAGCCAAGATGCTTATAAGAGCCACACCCACACCCACCCACACCCACCCACACCCACACACACACACACACACACATATTTACTTCCGGTCCACTTCCGGTTTACTTCCGGTCCACTTCCGGTCCACTTCCGGTTTACTTCCGGTCCACTTCCGGTTTGACTACTTCCGGTCCACTTGTGGCCTATTTCTGAGCACAGCTCTGTTAGAGATAGGGATATTATATAAATTTAAAAATTATTTTATTCTTCACAAACAAATCTTATCTAACAATTCCATAACAGTTCCATGCTCAGCTCTGTGTCTGTGTGAAGCAAGCACAGCTCTGTTAGAGATAGGGATATTGAATATTGAAACATCTAGAAATTATTTTATTCTTCTCAAGCTCAGCTCTGTGTCTGTGTGGGGATTTGTACCTAATAACATCAAAACAACACAGCTCTGTTAGAGACAGAATATTCAATTCCATATCTATAACATCTCTGTGTAATTCCATAACAGTTCCATGCTCAGCTCTGTGTCTATGTAGAGCAAAACAGCACAGCTCTGTTAGAGATAGGTATATTTTATAAATTTAAAAATTATTTCATTCTTCACAAACAAATCTCATCTAACAGTTCCATAACAGCTCCATGCTCAGCTCTGTGTCTGTGTGAGGCAAGCACAGCTCTGTTACATGATAGGAATATTAAGTATAGATTTAAATTTTATTCTTCACAAACAAATCTCATCTAACAGTTCCATGCTCAGCTCTGTGTCTGTGTGAGGCAAGCACAGCTCTGTTAAATATAGGAATATTAAGTATAGGTTTAAATTTTATTCTTCACAAACAAATCTCATCTAACAATTCCATAACAGTTCCATGCTCAGCTCTGTGTCTGTGTGGGATTTGTACAGCAACATAGCTTTGTTAGAGACAGAGTAGATGGGTATAAATATTATTTCATTCAATTCTTCACCTCCATATCCATAACAGCTCTGTGAAATTTATTCTTCACATCTAACAATTCCCATAACAGTTTCATGCTCAGCAAGGCTTTGTGTCTGTGTAGATAGGGATATTAATATTATATTCCTTCATAATAGTTCCTGTGTCTGTGTGGGATTTGTACAGAGCACAGCTCTGAGATAGGGATTAATAGTTGTACAACATGTTGAACATACGTTGAAACGTTTATATAGAAACAGTGGGCATTGATTGCCACTTTTCAGACAAGTTCTAAATTCCATACAAATACAGAGTTGAAACTGTCATGGCATAGGGATGAAATAACATCTAGACACTCAATAGATGTAAAGAATTAATTATACCCTAACCTATACTTAATATTCCTATATTTAACAGAGCTGTGCTTGCCTCACACAGACACAGAGCTGAGCATGGAACTGTTAGATGAGATTTGTTTGTGAAGAATAAAATTTAAATCTATACTTAATATTCCTATCATGTAACAGAGCTGTGCTTGCCTCACACAGACACAGAGCTGAGCATGGAGCTGTTATGGAACTGTTAGATGAGATTTGTTTGTGAAGAATGAAATAATTTTTAAATTTATAAAATATACCTATCTCTAACAGAGTTGTGCTGTTTTGCTCTACATAGACACAGAGCTGAGCATGGAACTGTTATGGAATTACACAGAGATGTTATAGATATGGAATTGAATATTCTGTCTCTAACAGAGCTGTGTTGTTTTGATGTTATTAGGTACAAATCCCCACACAGACACAGAGTTGAGCTTGAGAAGAATAAAATAATTTCTAGATGTTTCAATACTCAATATCCCTATCTCTAACAGAGCTGTGCTTGCTTCACACAGACACAGAGCTGAGCATGGAACTGTTATGGAATTGTTAGATAAGATTTGTTTGTGAAGAATAAAATAATTTTTAAATTTATATAATATCCCTATCTCTAACAGAGCTGTGCTCAGAAATAGGCCACAAGTGGACCGGAAGTAGTCAAACCGGAAGTGGACCGGAAGTAAACCGGAAGTGGACCGGAAGTGGACCGGAAGTAAACCGGAAGTGGACCGGAAGTAAATATGTGTGTGTGTGTGTGTGTGTGGGTGTGGGTGGGTGTGGGTGGGTGTGGGTGTGGCTCTTATAAGCATCTTGGCTTAGTTTTAGGTGTGGGCAAAAAAAATATCAAGAGGGGCATATTTTTGACAAGTTTATGAACAACAATCTCACAGAAGTGCCTTTTATAAGTATAGGCACATCAATCTGAGGGGGGTCATACTTTCCGAGGGGCATTTTTACAAAAATCTTGGATTAGACAGGGTTCCACACTTGAACAAAAAGCTCATATGGGCATGTTGAGCTTGTTTTAAGTGTAAGCAAATCTGCTTGAGGGGGGTTCATACTTTCCTGAGTTTATAATAGCATCAATACAACTACTATTTACTCTTACTATAAATTACCCAAATTCTAATTAATGCCATCCTTTACACACCAAATATAATTACAATCTGGAGAAGAGAAAATAAATAAATATAACTACTAATAATTACTAAAAGCAAATTGAACTTTACATATGAATTAAATGTAATACTGTAAATACTCTTGAAGATTTTATGAGTGTATACCGTATACTACTGCAAAATTTAAATTATAATTGATGTCTGAAAATATTTATAAATAACCATTGAATTGAATAAAATACTTTAAATATTACTAAAAATAATGTGTTGATCAATCGTCCTTCTGTTAGTATAATATTGATAAAATATCGTCATTAATAAAGAGTAATTGTAAAATTTCCTTTGCACTTGCTAATATTGTCCACATAAATTGAAATACATCAGATAATATTCTAAGAATTCGAAATTTCGTTGTCCATTATTGACTCTTTCTCCCCTAATGATATTGCAATCAGCCTAAGAATATTCAAGAAAAATAATATACAATTGTGTATACAAAAAAAATATGGAGAGAAAAAAAAATGAAAGTTGACAATTGGTAGTGTGTAACTATATGCATATGCACCTAACATTAAATGATATAAAAATGAAAAGTTAATTCCAATGTAGATTCCAAATGTTGTCTCACAAAGAAATAGCGTTCTGAACAGACATAAAATTCCATGTTCCCTCGTATCTTTCGAGCTGATAACCTGAGTTGAAAGAATGCTCTGCCGGCAGTTTATTCAGTTCCCCGCTAATGTGGAATGTGAGATATCTGCTGTTTAATTTGCAACGTGTTGGTTACTTCATGTTAAGAGAGAATTTTGCTCCTGCCGATGTAGGGAGATATCGTGGCCGCAAGAAACGAATAGAATGCCTAACTTGCATATTTCTTCTGTTATTCTGTCTTTCTCAATGTAACTCAAGTTTCCCCATTGCTTAAGGAGGAAGGACATTTCCGTTGCATCCCGGTTGAACTTTATCCTTTTGCTGACGACAGATAATTTACCATGAAGACGTTCGACGCTGATTTGCGATATTGTTTTCAGAATGTGAAATACATGTGAGGGAAATTTTATGGTAGTAGGATTTTACAATACGGGAAAATATCTTAGGAAGTACTCTAAGCAACTTGATTATAACATTCACAAATTGTAGAGTGATATTTGGAATGAAATATCCCAAATTAGATGGATCAATGTAATGTACGTGTTTAATGAAAGACTCTTTACTTCTTCAAGACTGTCGTAAATATCAAAGAACTCAACATGTTTACTATTCTCTTCGTTATTATTATTATTTATATTATAATTCTTATTATCGCAATTCTTATTTAGTTATTATTGATCTGTAACTTGTTTAACTGAATAATTTACTGGCTGTATGCCTAGTCAGCTCTTATTATAACTGTTCTCTTTATTTAACGTTATTTAAATCTTATAAAACTGATAATCTCATATTTCTGTCATTTATTTAGTTATTAAAATTATAAATGTAATTAACTTAAATTTAACAATTGAAATATTAAAATATGTACTTGTTTAAACCCTATTTTGACTAACCACGCTAAATCATAGAGAATTTTAATTCTCATTTTCCTTACCGAATGTGTTTAACACATTTTATTCATAAAAAAATACTAAAGTCTATTATTGACTTACACTATTTATCTTTTGTAGTTCACAAAAGATTATTTCCATCAGTTCTCTGCAGGCCTACAGAAATCTGAGGAAAATTCCTTGCGCGCAATTTATATTCATCACCATTCCCTTTGTTCACTATCCGTGAATACAATAATATAAATTATTATTATTTTTGCGCGTTACTGTACTTGTTGTTCATTATTATGAAACCTCGATGTCTACGTGTTATAACTAATGATTTTAGTGTGGTAATAACTAGTTTTACACTTCCGTGCAATTATTAAGGGCTAAACAATAATATTTCACATAATTTTAGTGTTTGTTAGTTTAAAAAAAATATTTGCAAGATGTAAAATTTATGTAGTGCATCAGAGTACTGAAAAGTAAGTTACGTACAGGGCAAAGGGTATGTTCTCACTCATTCACTCCTGCTGTTGCTGTTCTTCATTCTCATCATCACAATTTACATTCTCATCGCCGCTACCGTGTTCCGAAGCATAGTATTTCTTCAATCTCTGGACCGAAATTGAGTCTACGACTGTCTGTCCCCGTTTTGTCTTATATTCCACTTTGCAAACATTGGGATTTTCTTTTGCTATAATTTTAGAAGGTCCTTTATATACTCCCGAAAAGCATTTAGCGGTGTGTACACGATGACTACCATCGTATACTAGAACCAATTCTCCTGGCGTAAATTCAATGGACTGATGACGTTTATCGTAGTACTTTTTTGCTTGTCGGTGGCGTTTCTGTAGAGACTCATAAGCTGCTTCTCGTGCTTTTTCGAGAATCTTGAATCTCATCTCGTTGTTTACATTCACACTGGGCGTTAAATGTAGTCCGCTCTCCCAGACTAATCTAGGCGTAAATCCATGAAGAAGAAAAAATGGACTGTTCTTCAAATTCTCCTGGTAATTAACGTTGTATGACCACACGGCCGATTGCAAGTATAAAAGCCAGTCTGTGTGTTTTGAGTTAACTAAGTTTTTCATAAGTCCCTGTAAAATAGCATGTGATCGTTCCAATAATCCAATTAAATTGTGATTAGCTGCTGGAGCGAATTTCAGATGGATTCCACATTTCTCCGATAGTTCTTTAAATAAACTAGCTGTGAATGAAGTACCTCTGTCTGTATCTAAATGAGAAGGACATCCGTAGCGCAAAATTACATTTTCAAAAAGGAAGTTAGCTGCTGTCTCACTTGAAGTATCTGCTACTGATTGAGCAATTAAAAATCGAGTACCATGATCGATTGCACTTAGTATATATTTATGGCGGAGCAAACCACTTGGTGGATACGGTCCGCTAAAATCTAAAGCGATTCTATCGAATGGTTTCTGTGAGTTGAACGTTAAAAGTTCTCCATATGGCGGTCCTTTTATGCGCTTATTCTGCTGACAAATTACACACTCCTTGACCATTTTCTGAATATGGTTCTTCATGAATGGAAAGTAAATCCTATCCAGTGCATTTTTGTATGTTTTAGTGAAGCCGTAATGCGCTCCTCCAGCTGGTAAACTATGTAATGTCTCAATAACAGTGTTGCGAAGTGACTTCGGTATGCATAATAATTTTTTAGTCGTAGCTCCCAGTTTATGTTGTCTATAAAGAAGTCCATTTTCCATAACATAATAGCAAGCTTGCCTCTGCAGGGAGGGATTGGGTGGGTTGTTGCCCCCCTCGTCTTCTTTTTCTTCCAAAATATTAATGATATTTCCAAAAAAAGAATCCTCTGGTTGGTGTATAGCAACATCAATTGTCTCATCTAACAATAATAATGTATGTGGCTCTGGAAGCTCCTCGTCTTCTCCCTGTGGATCATGTTCTGTTTCTCTGCTGATAGCATCCGCCATATTTTGTGTAGTTTTGCAGTGAATTGGCGTAAAATCGAACTCGGCCATCAACGTGTACCATCTAAATAATTTGTTTGAAAGTTGCGTTGAGGTGCGAATGAATGTGATTGCTTGGTTGTCGGTAAATAATTCGAAATGTCTCCCAAGTAAAAAGAATCTGAATGACTTAAATGCGTATATGATTGCCAACAATTCTTGCTCGATGGTTGAAAGTCGAGTTTCATGGTCTTTTAAAACTCTACTGCAGTAGGAAATCCTGCGATTTTCATCTATTTCATCCCGAAATATGATGAAAATAATAGAGCCTTCTAGCTTTTCAAATTAAGTACGGGAGATATGGCGCCGAAATTTTCACTTGTTAGCGCTTCACGTTGTGTTAATTATCAATTGTTACCAAATATCAAGAAAAGAAAGCAAAAGGTTTCAGCATTCCTTTTTCTGTTTCCTACTATGCTAAGAATTTATACATCCTACCCAATACCTTGGGTACGATACGATATCCAATGTTCTCTTATTACTATTGATGGAGGGTCCATTGTCTGTAGTTACTTTTTGAATTCAGGTGAACGATTGTTGTGATGACTCTCTGCATATTAAATGTACAGGCTTCCACTAATACTAGGACACCTGGATATGCCTATGGACTTTAATTTCCTTCGTTTACACTTATTTTTATTAGGAACCTCTCCAAGGCTCCTATTCAAAAATTCAACAGAGACAATCTCCATTAACCCTATGGATTTGTTTTCTCTTTCTCAACTTCTACAGCTTTTATAAAATAACTATTACGCATGCTTTAAGTTGGAGGTTTCTTGCATGGTAATAAAAAAACGGTATCTCAGTTACGTAAACCAGTCAAGTTTGTTTTATTTATTAGTATTATTCCGTAAAAAATCTCAAAATTCGTTTAGATAGTTCTTCTGAATGAAATCAAATACAAAAAGTGTAGTGCGCTGCCATCTATGAACGAATAATAGTAACTCATCCAATAGACTCTTACGTAGGTTAATGCTCCTCATCAGGGAGTCGTAACGTAACGAAATGGAACGGTATTTTCAATTACGGTTTCCGTTACGTTACAACCAGAAACTGAATAACTTTTTTCGTGAACAGAAACGTTACCTCAGGTATATGAACATTACGTTACAGGTGTGCATAACGGTACCGAACCATAACTGATCTGTAAATCAGTAGGTCGTTAGGTGACGCTTTAACGTTACATCCATTGCCGGCAACCAGTAACGTTACAGGGTAAGAAACAAGTTCGTCACGATTGACTAGTAACTTTAGTGTGTGTGGAAAGTGATAGTAACGTTACAATTAACCAGTAACTTAATTGAGGTCACGATTGTAAAAACGTTACACTCTTTGCTTCAAAGCAACAACGTTATTTATAGCTGGTATCATACAGACGTTCCGATGTGCAATAACGTGTCCGATGCCGTGTTCCGGAGAGAATAACATAGGCCTCTCGTATAATTGTGCTCGTTACTTTTGTAACGTTACAGTTCTTTCCCTTCACAAAAGTCTGTTTCAAAAAAGTGATACACATATCCGTTACGAATAGTAAATACCGTTATCGAAGGCGTTTTCGAAGAAGCCTCACAATTATGATCGGCAGCATACTAACATTACAGCATTTGACATTTTGAAAGTCATTAAATTATAATACGTATTTTCGTTTTGGATGTCAGTGAAAAAATGAAATTGTAAAACAAAACGTTTGAAAACATCCGTAAACAAGATTCAGCGTGACAGAAGTTCTGGTTATTGGAATTTACTGATTAACTATGTATTTATCACAAATATATTTATTTTCTGCATACTAAATCACTTTACGTGGATTTGTTCTAATTTGATTATGTATGCAAGATGAATTTTAACATGTGCGTTCACTTTATACGATAGAAAACAAACGTTTGTTGTAAGAAAACGTTTATGTATATCTTTCTCTCTCTCTCTCTCTCTCTCTCTCTTTTTCAGTTTACATGTGTTACATCAATTAAAAAATACAGTATGTTTGGCGATGAGAATGATTCATGCTTAGATTAAATTGCTGAAGGACGAAACATAAAGGACCAACCAAGGAATCATCTGTGCTACGCGTTCATCCACGTAAGCGAGAGGCAAGCTTTTTCCTATCGGAAGACGAAAAATAATTATTTGCTGCACGACCTTGATAAGGCGAACTGAACCACAAGGAAAGAAACCTGTGCAGACCCGCAACTCCTGTGCACTGTACTACTACCACGTGGAGGGGAGGGGGAGAGTTGACCGTTCTTCCTTATGGGCCGAGCTGAAGAGTAGAAGAGCTGTGCGGGGACTTTTCGTCCAAGGTTTTTTCCCTTGTGTTCGCTCGTAGCAGCAGCAGCACCACGCAAAATCGGAAAATGTGAATCCTCAAACTTTGTACACGTGACCTTCGGTCACGAAGCAGCCGAGTAGACAACGCCCTGGGGCGATATGAAAGGCACTTTTAGCAAGTAGAAACTACGTAGAAACGAAACGTTAGATGGAATTGTTGTACGAAACAAACGAAACCGCGTTTGTGCAACTGGTTTGTGGCTAGACAGGGCCATTGGACTCTCAAGAAGGCAAGAATTGTATGGGAAGTGATTCTCAAAACTAAGCGAATAAAAGGACAGTATATTTTATCATTTACAAGGGCCCTCATCCGCTTACAATTTTGAAAATTACTTTCAGTAATTCTTGTCTTCTTGGACAGGAGGTTCATTAAACTTTTTGGTGTAGAAACAGACAGAGCGCCCACCTACCACGTTTGAAAGAAGAGCATAGGCAGACATGAAAGTAATTTTCAAGTACGTAAGGACGACAGTCGACGTGAACATTGAGCAACGTGTGACTGCGAAATACAATCGTAACAAAGGACAGGATTCTTCAAGAAACAGTAATTTCATAAAACTTCCTATCATTAACTCAGTTCATCCTTTTATCCTCTTTTGTTTGTTATACTTTTGTATTATTCTTGTTTTATATCGCTTTTCTGCCACTTGTAGATAATCGCGACGATGAAGATGAATGATGATCATATTAAATCTATGAAGGGATGCTTACAAAAAAAAAAAACAGCCATGCCCAGGTGTCTACTCGAACTTGGAATGTTTGGTACCGAGTGTATGAGTGGACCACTCAACGACTTCGGTCTTCGAGGCTACGGTTTCAGTTGCAACATGCAGTATAATTACGTTTCTACTACTACTACTTATAAAGCCCCCTTGACACATGAGATACTACAAATAATTTCAGGCATACCCTCGAATTTTGATTGCCTGGCACTTTTTTAAAGTAAGTAATGAAGTCACGTTTATATTCATATTAGGCCTACGACTAGCTCGAACTAAAAACGCTTGTGAAATACTGTGTATATGTTATCCTTCTGAAGTGAGAAACTTCATATTCTGCTAAGAAAATATGCATGAAAAATTATATTTGTAGCTACTACTTGAAGAATTCAAATTATTATGATGGAATTTCAACTTACGTATACTCTGCATATAATGTGTTATCGGAGAGGAGTTTTTGTCTCGCAGTCAATTTATTTTTAGTTGAGGAACTCGAGAGTAAGTTGGAAATATTTAATGACCCACGTTGTGGTGTGCTGTTCGATTAATCAGAATTGGAGTGAGAGAAATCTGTAGTTAAGGTCATTCAACACGTCAATTTGTAACTGTGAATGCAAGTTTTCTTTGATTTAGCGGGAAATCAGTTTGCTATTGTTGTAAGTAATAAATTGAAACATATATATTTTCTGCTCGAGTAGGAATCCACAGCCCTTATCCAATCAATCACTTTCTGTGTTTGAAACTTCTGTCTAGGAAAGCTACACACAATTTGCTTTTAATAACAGAAGCTTCAAAATAACCTATCCATTCTTGTCTTGCAAGTAATGTTTGATTTGATTTGTTATATTTAACTTTGGTTTTCTGCCACTTTTGGCTAATCGCGAAGACGAGGATGGGTGATGCAATGACAAAATTGATGAAAGGACATCACGAAGAAAATAATGAAAACAATACACAGGCTGGGATCTGAACTCGGGACCTGTGGTGTCGCATTGTTCATGAAATAAAAACATAACATGTATAGTGGCTCAAATTAGTAATCGAATATGTAGCATTTTGCTGCATTTCTTCCCAATATTTCGAAATTAACAACATGTACATAAATATAAACGATAGTGAAATATTTATAGGCATTTATTAAAGCTATATTCCCTGTTACATTTTTTTCTTTTTTAATTTTGGGTGCGTCAGCACTTAGGCTATTTTGCAACCGCCACGTTATACGGGGTCCAGCCCCTTACCATAACAAATAACGTAACTGTAATATCGAATAACTGAAATATTAAAATATTCTGACTTAGGTTAAAAGCTGAGGCTCTAAAGGGGCACTCAGCACACATGACAAAAAACAGAACACACAGAATTATACTGGCCATAGGGTCAGTCGCCAGAGCCTCGTTAGTCTGCAAAGAGCAGTCCAGGGTGTACTACGTGGAATGAAGTTGACGATTGGGTGTACTACGTGGAAGGTCACCCCTTACACCCCTGTTACGGTTTCAAATCTGAGAATAGTTATTTATGTTTTGGTGTGAAAGAAGAGATCACTTTAATATTCAGACAAATCGTGAAAGCCTTCTGTTTCTGTTAAGCTACGTTTCCATTCAGACAAGTTCCAGACTCATGACGTGCAACATGTGCCGGCGCATGTTGCGCGTCATTTAGTGTACTCGTACTGCTTCCAATTCAAAACTACTTCTTCAAAATACGTCCGCAACAACACTGGAGTGCAGGATCGCAGTGTAGCGTTGTGCAGTGCTTTAGAGTAGTCAGTGTTCCTTCTCTTGTATTGTAATAATTTGGTGGTGATTTAACTTGGGTAAAGATGAAAAATAAAGCTATGGCGGGTTTGTTGGTTATGGCAGGCGCGTATCATGAATTTCTAAAAAAAGAGGCGAAAACAACCTAGATGGTGGATTAGAAGTTTTCTAGCAAAAAATTAACTCGTTGATGAGAGACTTACGTCTTCAAAGTGGATACGAAAACTTTGTAAGAATGACTGCAAGTGATTTTGCATTGTTATTAAATCTTGTTGGACCACAGATTGTAGTCGCGTCGTCTGTTTCTACTCTAGTTCGTATGCCCCAGGAACTTGCTGCAGGCTGTTTCCATTGTCCGCCGCGCACGTTGTGCGTCTTAATCGTTTGGGGCAATTTTGTCCCCGGCACTTGCGCCGCGGCATGTTGCAGACAGTTTCCATTTCAACAAATGCTTGGCACATGCAGCGTCGCATGCCGCGTGTCATGTTGCGCGGTAAAATTTGTGGTAATAGAAACGAGACTTTACATAGTTCTTTTATCGGTCAACTACAGTGCGGGGAAGAAACAATTCATGCTATTTCCTAACTACGTCTGTTACCAGTAGCTCCATTGCCCTTGACTGAAGTACGAGAAAAATGGGTAACAAAAACAAAAATACAACATTTGACGAACTGCAGCTATTTATTTTTACCTAACCAAAGGGTGCAGGTACAGGGAAATTAAAAATGTTAAGTACATGTAAGAGTACCGTGGGTGACGCAATAAAACAAAATGAAAAGGAAAATGAGGTAGATTCCGTATCTCAGAAAATTCAACCAAGAGAAATAGGAGAACGAAATGAACGAGCTTCAGTATGAAAAATAAAGACCCTTTCCTCACCCCCATCCCCTTCCCAAACCAAGGGCTCCGAAAGCAGCAGTGCAACTTGGAGCAGGCACTGGGACTGCTGTACGTTCAGTAGCGTTTGGTCCGAAAGCGAAATTCCTAGAAAAATGTCACAGTTCGTCCGCGACGGTTTAATGAGTTGCATTTCGCCCGAGCCTGGCTGATGATGAGTCATACCTTGACTAACTGGTGGCAGCGGTGGAATTAGTGACTAGGATACCTCAGTTAACAACTTTTAAAACTACATTGCATAGACAGCGGAGTGTAGCGCAGGAGTGCAGACTCAGTCAAATCGTCGAGAGAGGGGTCCCGGGTTCGATACCCGGTGGAGGCACAAGTGGTTCGGATCCCACTTTAAATTGTAGGTCCAGTCCCGATTAGCCTTACTGTGCATAAAGGGGACTTAAAACAACAAATAAAATCGTTGAGAGGAAGTGAACTTGGATCCAGAAATTTTAGTCATGGCAGTCAACACTACTACTTCTAAGCAGCTCCCATAAGTGACTGAGGTTAGAATGAAAGTTTGTCTTGTTTTAAGTTCACTTGTATGCACAGATAGGCTAATTGGGAGTGGGCCTACAGTTCAAAGTGGAATTCGAATCACAGGAATCGAACCCGGCTAGAATGCAAGTGTTTTCTCATACTCACATGGGAAGTTGTTTATGTTATTGTTTCACATAATTTGTAGGTAGTCACACGTGGTCTGAGAAACAGAAAAGTCACACATAGCCTACGCATAATTCTCTCGAGGCAGTTTGTTGCAAGAACTTTGCTTGCAGGCCACGGACAATAACTTTCATGGGTAAAAAAGTGTCCCATCATAAGGTAGAGAGCATCCTGCTTAGAGCAATGTATGCGCTCCAAACGTTGGACGCTGACGCCGATATAACCTGGCTCGCAAGCCGAGAACACTGTTCGAATCTCCACAGGCATATAACAAAAATGCATCATACCCAAATGACACATCTGGCGTAATACCTAACGTGCCAAATTTTGGAAAATAGGGGCTGATAGCGTGTGTGAGAACCAGAGCGACTTAACTCTAATTTATCAAATTAATAGGAGAGGAAATAATGTATTCTTAGGAATATGACTCTTAAACGTGACTCCGCCTTACAGATAAGAATTAGAAGTGGAAAATGTCGATTTTCTCCAAATACTCTTCAGAGGATTTTTTTTTTAACGAAACTGAAAACAGAATTTTTGTAGTTACGTTCCTCTGATTCCCGTAGGACGATAGGTGAAATACATTTCATGAGCGATGTTTCAAAGAAGTTGTGTTAAGATGTCAAACATGTAGCCGACAGCCATGTTGTATGAAGAAAGCATATAGGATAAGCTCCAATCACACTTAATCTAGGCTCACAACAAAGATAGCGGCTGAGTGACCTAGCGTAATGAAAGGCAAAGAAAACAGTCAATCATTGGAAAAAACAATTAGTTTCATGTTTAAGATCATTCTATCAATTAATGCAGTTGCTTATAAAAATAAAAAATGGTCCAAAATGCTTCAAAGTAATTGAAAATATGAGGCATTGCGGATACGAAGGGCGAACTCAACAAAGTACATTGTGATGGAAATGCGTTTCAAGTTGCCAGGCACAGTGCAAACTCCATAAAATCTTTGAAAATCACGCATGAAACATTCCGATCTACAGTTACCAAGTTTTTGTGGAGCTCGAATTGTGCCTGACAACTTGAAACGCATTTCCCTCACAATGCACTTTGTTGAGTTCGCCCTTCGTATCCGCAGTGCTTCATATCGTCTCTGGAAAAACCCAGAAAATTAATACGCCCATTCAAATTTAAAACCTTTATTTGCATACTAAATAGAAAGAATTTTCACCAGATACTTGAAATTAGTTTGAGAAAATCTAAAATAAGAGGAATTCCTATCCCTGTTCTCGTGTTTATATTTCCTGGCAAATACTCTGTAAGAGGCTGTCGCGGTATATTGCCGCTCTATACATTGAAGAATCAATGCTTTATAGTCCGAAGTCGATACTAAAGGTTCATGGACGTCTGCAGGATTTTTTCCAAAGAGGGGCAAGCAAGGTAGTTTTTCCGGGGGGAGGGAGGCAAACAAGGTGCATAACAGTGTTGTCTCCTCAAAAAACATTGCTTTAATTTGAAGTTATCATATTCATCTTATTTGAAAATAAGATCCTTAGGAAAATATTTGGACCTAAAAGGGATGAGGAGATAATTAGAATAAATAAATCAAGAAGACTTAGGTGGGCAGGCCATGTGGCACGGATGGGAGAGGAAAGAGGAGTTTATAGGATTCTTGTTGGGAAACCTGATGGTAAGAGACCTTTAGGAAGGTTAAGACGAAGATGGAGGGACAACGTTGAGATAGACCTAAAGGAAATCGGTAGGGATGGAAAAGAGTATATAGATCTTGCTCAGGATAGGGACAGATGGAAGGCCTGTGTTCTGCAGCCATGAACCTTCGGGTTTAAGAAGGCTAGAGAGTTAGTTAGTTAGCTAGTTATGTTCATGCAATAATTAACATATATTATTGCAGCTGAAATGGAATTGTGTGAGATATATATATAATTTTTGGTTGACTTTCATTTTCCAGGTGGGTCGTGCACCCCCCCCCCCCCTTGCCTCTCTTTCGGACTTCCATGCAAAGGTTCTATTTTTATTTCGCGTCTACCACTTTCGGTTAATCGCGATGATAAAGGATGTGATAGGTGATGGAAGTGGTATAAAGACAATGACCCAACCCATCCATATTTTCTAGTCCAGGCTCTAATCCGACATCTCCCGGGTTCGAATCCCGGTCGGGCTTGGTTGTTTGTGAATGTCCATTCATCAATTTCATCATTTCATCACTCATCCCCATCTTCGCAAATTAGCCTAGAGGCACAAAACGCGAAGTAAAATAAACTAAATCAATCAATCTAATCCGACATTAGACTTCGCAGTTTATTACGCTAACCAATTTGCCACGGGATCGGCTTCTTCGTGTTTGTCTGCTTATGAAATGATTAATTAGTTATTCAAACTATATAGGTAGGAAAGCTATATAAAATAACGAAACAGAAAAATAAATCCACTTGACGTCTTGTAGTACTATCATTAACCTACAATTTCATGCTCACAAATCCACACAGAAAACTTCTTGTGGCATTAGTTTTACAGAATGGCCTTGGGGAATAAACATCGCCCATTTCCTGCTTCAGCTCGAAACAATTCAGGTGCCTTATCGAAGCTGCTCTTGAGCACGCAGGGTTTCTAACCTACTTCGCCGTAATTCAGTTGTTGTATCTTGATTAATATGCTGTATTGTAGAGTCAACCGCAGATTAAATAGGAGAAAAAAGATTTTCCCGACGGAAAATAAGTTAGTAATGCTGCAAACACCGAGGCATTCTTGATAAGACGCTTGAGGAGCGTCGAGCAAACTTTCCTGAAAAAGCACAACCCCAGTATCGAAGGTCATGCTACACGTGGATTGGCAACTTTCGGGAGCATGCTGTCTGTCTACACAATTCTACCCAAATACCTGTTTGAAAATGAATCTCCTGTCCGCATTTTATTTTTCAAATGTACTTCTGACATTGTAATCATTTTGCAATTATTTTTATTTGTTCTTATTTTGCTTCGCTTTTATGTGACTTTTATAATTAATCGAAACTATGAAGATGGATGATAATTAGATTAAATTAATGAAGAGACACCTAAAAAAGATATTTACAGACCAGGACTCGAACCCGGAACCTAAAGCGGATAGGTTGTGGGGAAAACCGTCAATAACTCCCGCCACGAACTTACTTATAATTTTTGTAATTTCTCACGAGTATATTTTGTTCTGTTCATGCATAATACCTGCTTTCGGAAACTTAATTTATAAGTGACACACTTATAGGGACAAGCCACGTATTGTTTGAATGGAGGGACACATCTCGTTCATATACTACTAGATACAATCATGGACTATACTTGAAATGGCCTCCCCGATGGCGCAGTGGTAGCGTCATCACCTTGTAATGAAGGGGTCCCGGGTTAGATACCCGGTGGAGGCACAAGTGATTGGGATTTCACTTTAAACTGTAGGTCCAGTCCTGATTAGCCTAACTGTGCATAAAGTGGACTCAAATCAATCAATCATATATGATGGAAGTTAAGAAAAAGATAAAAATTTTAGAAGAGATACTGTGAACAAGTCGAATTGGAGAGAGATTGTATTTTGTCTTTTGTCTTTGTTAAATGTATTTCATGTAGTTTATATAACATGAAGTTATAAGTTAAATAAATGTTGTTTTGTTCGTTAACGTTTGGCCTAATTGAAGATTATTACAATATACTTGAAATGTGACGTGCTAAACACTACTTTCGGAGATCAGTTGGACATGGCAATTTTGATATACAAGTTGGATTTTTCTCTACTTAGATTCATTATGTCCAAATTTTATTCTAATAGATAATCTCCCAACAACGCAAAATGTTTTAATTGACTCGAATTCACAATGACTCATATACAGTGTGTTTATAAATGAACGGTGGGGTTTCAAAAATTAATAATACATCTATATATTACCTTACACGGGCAAAACGTACACCGTAAGCAGCAGCAACTGTCCAAGTTTATATAACTTTATTTATATTTGTATAAAGATAGAAATCAAGAGGGGGCAATTGCTCCTCTGTGCCTCCTTGCAGGTGCTCTTGACCGTCTGGAAGAAATAGTGCACGACAGACGTGAAAACTAAATCCATCTTCAGTACCCTTTTGTCTTGCTACTCTTAGATTCTGTAACCTTTCTTTCTATAGTTCAATGTTTGCCCCCTAACCCCCTAGAATTGATTTCCGTACAAGTTTGAGAGCTAATCTCCCCTGCACCCTGTGGTTGCGCCACTGCACCTTCTTCCGCCGTTGTTGCTTTGTGAACTTTCATCTGCTTGAAAATACTTAATTTTCTTCAAGAGCATAATATCGTTTAATAACCGGTGATAAGATTCCTCAACCCTAAATTTCTGGATTAAAGTATAATAATATAGGAGCATGGAAATCTGAAAGGGGGCGAGGATGGCCACATCTCCCCTTTAGAAAACGAATGTCAGCTAAAAGTATATATTTCACGCGTATAATTTGATCCCAGTCATAGTAATGTACATTAATTATTATAATGGGAATGCAGGAATGCGATAATTTCGAATTCAAGTGGTGTTTCTTGAGGGGGCAACACTATTATCTGGTTAATATGCCCCATGGAAAAATACCTTGCTTGTCCCTGCGTCGAAAATATCGGCAGACGTCAATGATTAGGGGGTGGGGCATGTGCCCCCCCCCCTTTGCACCCCGTGCGCACGTCTATGACTACTCATTTCTACACTAGTTGGAAGCTGTATTCAATTTCGAGCCAAAAATGTAATTTTCAAATCAGGATTGTTAAACGTCCACGAACCCATAAATTCTAATGGGTTCTATTGGGTTCCGCAACAACACCGGAACCTTCTTTATCGCACAGTTTTAATTCGGTCCAAGTTGCGTATTCTTTCATTTCAATATGGAACTTAGACAGTCTTTAAATTGATCCGGAAAGAAGGTCCTTGTGCCGTATTTCAATTGATCCGGAGAAAAGGTTCCTGGAACGAATTGAAATATTTTAAACATAAAAAGGCTCTTTACGGTCCAGATCCATTTATGCTTGCTAATATTCCCTGCTGAACCGGAATTGAATTGATTTAAAATTCCTGACCCTTTATCAACCCTGGTTGAAATTCATTTTTTTACAAACAACCATATTTTTAACGGCTATTACACATTAATCCCATACGATATACTGAAAGGTAAGAGACTTGGGCTATTCCTTTTTCTTCCTTGATGTTAAATAGATTATATTCGTCACGCGCCTATAACGTTACTACCTAACATTTGTGAATTGTTCTTTCCTTGTAACGTTAACATCTACCATACTGAATTTATTTACGTTCCTTATGCAGATGGTATGTACCCAACTGCATTTTGTTCCGTTCCGCTACAGTGGTTTACATTTTGTTACATTCCTATGTAACGTTAATTAACCATATTGCCTTTCACTTCGTTCCGTTACGGAGGATTGCATTCATTACGTTCCTATGTACCGTTATTTACTACCATGTTGCATTTCGTTACGTTTTTTTGTAACGCTAGTATATACCACAATGCATTTCGTTACTACGTTCCTTGTATCCTTGTAACGGTAGTATATACCATATTGCATATTACGTTATGTTCCAATGTGCTCATTTCGTTCCGTTCCTTTATAACGTTAATATCTACCATAGTACATTTTGTTACGTTCCTTGTAACGTCACTCTATAAGATATTGCATTTCGTTACGTTACATGGGTACCAGCAGTTGAACCATACTCTTCCTCCTACAAAATGGAACGTACCGTGTAACGCAAATTGGGTACGTTACGACTCCCTGCTCCTCATGAATCAACATTTATAATGTAACATGGCAGCCACATAGCTAGAAGGAGGGCTCGGGTGACTTCAAACAAATATATAATTTAAATAGTGTATAGTGGTAATTAATTTTACTTCCTTAGCAAAATCAAACATAATGTAAAATAATTTGTACTTAGTATACTGAGAGATTCATCTTCAGAACTTCTGCCCCTCACTGTCATTGATGAGTCATGGAAATGGGAGACATTGGCGGGGAGTAAGTCGTATTATATATATATATATATACACCCACACACACACATATATATATATATATATATATATATATATATATATATATGTATATCCCTCGCGGTGGAGTAGTTAACAGATCGCTCTACGACGCCAGGGGTTCCAGATTTGAACCCCGACCTGCTCATGCATGTTCCTTGCGAGTTTACCTTCATCAATTTCATCATATCATCACTCATCCTTATCCTACACTATACTCTATCCCTAAAATCTCTGGAGCAAAGTCGCTCAGAAGAATACCAAGGATATGGGCGGAGCGAAGTAGTACACGCTGAAACAAACCGCTGGGAGCTACAGTAGCTCCCCCCCCCCTCGGAATCCTGTTCTCTCGCACGTGTTCATTGGTCGAACCCTCTCGAGTCACTTATTGCTCAGAGACTTGCTTTCGTTTAGTCACTCCAGAGATTCCCGTAAACAACATCTACACGCCATCCCGTCATCTCATAGGAACTTGGCGCTCCATTTTACAACAAGCAATATAACGATAAAAATACTTCAAAGTGCGTGCAAATCACTTTGATCGCTTTCCAAATCCATTGTCCACATTTGTCATCTCCGCTCTCTTGCACACGAAACCCCTGAATTGAGCTTAAAAAAGTGATTAGCGGAAGCGCAACCCCAGCGAACTTCGGGTGCAGAAATCGTTTGCTTGGTCGGATTCGTCACGGAGAATGCTACGATATATCACTTGCTGCTGTTCATTTTTTTCTTTTTTTTAGAGAGATTCTCACTCAACAAGATGGCGGCTTTCAGTAACAGCTGCTTTTGCACGTGACTTGACTGATGATGCACTGTGCAAAGTTATGTAGTTTTACGGGAAAATGGCTATTTTGTTATTATGATTAGAATAAATTATTTATTTCTGTTATTAAGAGAGAATTTATGAATGGAATTGGACTTATTATCCTTAATCAAGGCACTTGAAAATTTGTTGGAAGATTTTATGTGTTTGGTGAGCAATCTTTGGATGTTTTTAAAAGCCATCGTAATACAGCAACTCCCAACCAGGAAGAGCTCTCTGTTTAATGCTCTGACGTCATATAAGAAATTGCACAACAAGATGGCGGCTTCCAGTAACATCTGTTTGAACACGTGCCATCAGTGAAGTGATGTTCCTAGTTTCGTAGTTTTATATGTAGTTTCGCGTTAATTTACAGGAAAATTGCTTTCTTGATATTATGAGTAGAATAACTTATTTATTGCCGATATTAAGAGAATTTCTAAATGGGATTGGGCTTTTTGTTCATCAAGGCACTTGAAAATGTATTGGAGTGTTATCGTGTCCGGTGCGCCATCTTTTGATATTTTTTAAAAACTACTGTAATGCAGCAAATCCCAAGCAGGATGAAGGCATATAAGCATATAATTGCTGTTTCATGTGTTTTAAGGTAAAATATGGTCCTTTGTTCTCCTGTTGACATTTTTGGTTTAATTATATCTATGAAATCCCAAGGCTTCGTATTTCAAACTGTAGCCTAACTTTCGTTATTACATGCAAACTGTGCATAATGTTATTAAAATAGGTCAATTAATAATAGTTTTAATAATAATTAATGAAAATAGTCGATGTCGACTTCCGTGGCGGAGTGGTTAGCACAGCACTCTACAACGCCAGGAACGATGATTGTGTTTGTCCTGAATGAGAAACCAGAAAATAGAAATAGAGAATTACAGAGAAACGAACTAAGATGTTTTCCCTTATAGTGGTAACGTCGCCGCCTTGTAATCACAGGGTCTCGGGTTCCATACCCAGTGGAGAGACAGAGCGGTTCGGACACACTTTAAAATGTAGGTCCAGATCAGATTAGATTTCCCGTGTATGAAGTGGACTTCAAAACAAACTGAAAACAAAACATTCGAAATAAATGACAAAAATTAGAGTTTCCTCGTGAACACGTTCTGTGAGAAATAATGCTATTTTGAGCCGTCAGAAAGATGTTCGGTCTCCAATATGGCTATCGCGAGTAGTATATGACGTCATTCATCCAAGAGGATGACTAGCTCAAGTAGGCGTGTTTCGTCTCTACAGAGTCACTGTAGTGGTGGCTAAATCTTGCAGCTTCTGTTAAGACTCAGGACCTGAAAGATAAAATACTTTTCCCTACGCAATCAATACTTCAGACACATGTAGGAATTTTAGTCTTTCCTCACTGAAGTGAATTACCAACTTTATGATGACATACTTGTAACCGTTTTTAAACTACCTTGAAAATAAGAAGTAATAGATATAAAATAAAGGAATCAAATCACCTCCATCAGCAGACAGTTTTTAGCTTATACTTCTGAACATCCTGAGGATATTCTGAAAGGTGCCATTCTTACCAGCGTGGTCTCCCCGATAGCGTAGTGGTAACGTCGTCGCCTGGCAATCAAGGGGTACCGGGTTCAATATTCGGTGCGAAGAACATGATGGCTCCGCTTCCACTTTAAACTATAGGTCCAGTCCCGATTAGCATGGAGGTTAATCCACCATTTCTAAGGGACGGTTCTTGAATGTGCGGTGAAGTTCGGTTTCTTTCGGAACTAATCCCAGGTTAGCAGGACTATTTATTCATTAACCATGCACTTTGCAGTGTCTCGCAACTACTTTCGAAGTTGATCCACTATTTTATCTCTTGAAACTGTTGTTGTTACTCCAGTCCTGCTTTTATTTAGTGAACCGTGAGAGACTGTCACTTTGAAATAATAATAAGCATCATTTCAAACATCCAAAAAATAATAGGTAATTCTGCTCTGTAGAAATCAGTCTTAAGCTCCTCTAGCGTAGATCGTAGTGTAGGATGAGGATGAGTGATGATATGATGACATTGATGGACGGAGGACACTCGCAAGAAACACGAACACGCATGCCCAGGCCGGGGGTTCGAACCTTGTACCACTAGCGTCGTCGTAGAGCGCTGTACTCATTCGAGCCAAAATAAAACAAACTTCAACTCTCTACGGCGAATTTTATGAATTTTTTAAAGCATTTAAGTGCATTTGCATGCCACGGTATCTAGTGACATGTAAAACGCAGTTCGATATTAATTATTTTTTGTTTATTGATTCATTTTATGTTCAAATATAAAAAAGTGTGAGGTATTTTATTTTGTGGATAAATTTGTATCCGAGCGAGACGTCGGGAGTTGGGGGACGGGTTTTTCTTGAGTGACAGCCGAACTGTCATTTCGCCTTAGAACATGACATATTTGCACCAACACGGAGAAATGGAGGGATTATTTTCGTCGAGACCGGGCTTCAAGTCGCGGCGGGCGGTCGAACCCATGTTCACGGATGACCAGGAAAACCAGCTGGAGCTCAAGCCTGCAAGGATCGAAAACGCGCTGCCGACCGCGTTTCAAGACAATGGACACAGGTCATTCGCATCTCCTCCGAAAGCGAAGCCAAGCTACTTGAGCGTGCCTTTCAACGGACGAATTTGAATCGCTTATAAATATACGGTACTACCATTCCAGACACAGTTTTTACCCGGATTTCATAGAGAGAGCATCTCCGCGCTACACTCTCGCGTGATTATTGTTTTGTGTCCGTGAACTTTGTTTCCTTACGTACCGTGAGCGAATTGCAGATAGAGAGTTACCAGTGTGCGCCTTATTTTGGTGAAGATTACGCGGTGATTTGTTTTTGCCAAGCGTGGACTACATAATAATGCAGGGCTAAAGGAGATAGAGAAGGGGGGCCGTCGCCTCCCCGGCACCCGCAACGATGCGCCGCTACCATCCGGTGAAGCCAGCCAGCCAGCACCAAAGACGACAGCAAAAAGCCGAACACTGTCTAAAGCCCGAAGGACGTTTCCAGATCGACGTTCCAACCAAAGACCGAGGGACGTTTCCAGATCGACGTTCCAACCAAAGCCCGAAGGACGTTTCCAGATCGACGTTCCAACCAAAGCCCGAAGGACGTTTCGAGATCGACGTTCCAACTGAAGCCCGTTACCAGAGAGAGAGAGAGAGAGAGAAGGACGACTCCAGATCGACGCCCAATTGATGCCCGACACTAGAGAGATTCCTGACCGGCGCGTGACCACGTACACCCGACGCTAGTGACAAGAGGAACGCCCGAAGTACTAAGGAGGTGCAAGTACACCATATCGTCGCAATTATTCTTCGTCGCGATCGACCTCGGAGAACAATTTCGCCACAAAGGAACCGTGTGCAAGTCCCGCGTCCAGGAGGAATGGACGACCACGCAATGTAGCAGAGTCCGGTAGAGTATACTTCAGAGGGTCTATGTCCATGTAAACGTGCATTGTTAGTATCAACACCGTAATGTTAACGCCGAAGTCTCACTTATTTGCAAAGTGACCCAGAAAAACCTTAACCGAATTTCCGCGTCTAAAAATTGTTTTGGTATTGTTATAAAAAAGGGTTATTTCATGTTCAGATGTTCTAATTTATTTGTCTGCATTCAGCGTTAGAAGCTCCATTTCATTTCTTTAATATTTAGTGTAAATTGTCAAAGTGTGCTCCATTTTTTTTGTAACCGACCGCCCCGTCGCGCCATTTAACTTGTCATTAGTTGACTGATGAGTCCTTTTTAATTGTGGAAGGCGTAATTTTTATTGCAAGGTCGTGCGCATGAAGTAGTATTATTTGTTGCATAGTGGTTATTAATGTAAATTTTTGCTCGCGCCGACGATTGGTTTGTGTATTCCGGCAGCTGGAGCCAACTAAGTTTTTGCATCACTATGTAATTGTGTAGTTGTTCTCATTGGACGAGAGAGGCTTATGTGTATTACCCCCGTCCGAGAAACATTTTAAATGTCGTGCTTACGACTGGATGCATACGTTCATTCGAACGAAAGATTTAACCACGCCGACCGAATTGTCTTAGTTAACCGCTTTCCGAGGGCTGGCACTTAAGTTAATTTAAAAGAGCACAGGAGCTGGCAGACAAATGCCCTAAATTCACATAAAGGTTTAAAAATTAAAAGGAATGATATGTTAATGAGATCCATGATTTGTATCTATACTTTGCATGTAAAAATACCTCATAGGTGTGAAAGAGAGAAGAGTGAATGTTATGAGCGTTTGAGGAGGCTTTGTAAACAGTTGTTGATTGCAATATTTTTTTTGTTTGTTACAATATATATTCACTTTTTACCGTTCGTCAGTGTTGTTATTTGACGTTTTTCAGGTACCAGATATTATGCTATTAGTTTGTTATGATTGTTCGAATCTACATATCAAAGGTAAACAAAACAGTGTAACATTTCAACGTATTTATCTCCGCCTCGAAATAGTATGACAATAAACGACCGTCTCAGTACCGAACTTGAAAACCTGGACCGAGGGTCACGACCGGTCTCCCGTACACATAACGACGTTTGGCCCCGTGCCGGGGTATGATTGACACGTCATTTCGGGGACCGTGAGTGCACTCGTTACATGCAAATCCCACCCTTTCAAATTCTAAAGGAAAAAATATAGTCAAATTTTACTAACTTCCAATCGTTTTAGTGCATTGAAATTCAAGTACAATCGTACAATTCAAGCACGAATCGAAGTAACAAGTGGTAAAATATTAAAGGAAACTACGTTCTGTAATAGTTAAATAACTTAAAGTGCCACTTGATGAGCTAGACACGTTAGCACTGTTACCAACTCAGCTTTTCTGGAGCCAGACTTGGTTCTTTTGCAACCTTCAGTAGGTGAAAGATTGCGAAATTCCCGTAAGAGCTTTCAGCTCTGCTGAAATGTATATCACACTAGATTACTTAGTTCATTTATTTTTCCATGGCATAACTTGGCTTATTTATGAGTTTGTTCCAGTTAATTCCCAGTGCATTACTTGTGTCTATGCTCAACGTGGAGTAATGACGTCATCTCATAGCAACTTAGCGCTCTATTCCAGTGGCGGCTCGTGGTTCGAAATGTGGGTGGTGGCAGGGAATATATATATAATATAATTATATATAATTTTAACTAATTATATATATTTATAATTTTATATGTATTTATATTCGGGTTGAGCCGATGTCGATGTATGGGTATTGGAAAGTATCGGTTGTATTTTGTTCACCGGTACGGGCGGGCGACCGACACTTTTCGGAGTTTTGGTCTTTCGCAGGATCTACAAAATGCCACGTGACACTTTCAAGGTGGTACAATTATCATGCAAGTTTCCATTTATTCGGCAACAATGTTGTGCAGAATTGTGTTTTTTGTGTTACCTAAGAAGTACTTTAATGTTCCGATTCAACTGTTAATTATTTTGAAGGAAAACTCTAATAAATCAATGCTTCTAATTGGGCTAGAATACTCACCCAATAATATTAATCAGTATTTTTTAATTGTTCCAATTTTCAAGCATTGGTATCGGTATCGGTTGGAACACGACTTAACAGCAGTACACAAATTATCGCAACTATGACAATACACAATTAGTCCCAGCATCCACGCCACAATAATAACTAGCACTCCATTTATATAAAAAGTTATATTTTAAACTGAATTTGGACTGGTGATTGGTAGTAAGGTTAGTAAATTAGGTTAAAATTCTCCACAAAAGAAAATATTTATCTTTGCTTAACGTGGACATTTTGTCTGTTGCTCTACGACACGGGACAGTAACACGTTTCATACTGTTCGCACGCTGTTGCTCTCTAACCGCGTAAAAAAGAATTAGATCCCAGCGTTTCCTGCCGGTCCATCGTGAAGTCTTCTTTCCTGCCTGCGCCTGGTGGGTGACCTTGGTTTGTTGCACAGTCTCTGCAACGACGAGTCGGCTTAGGTACGAGGATAGGAAGAACCAATCTCTATGTACCGTGAGGCCGCCCGCCGTAAGACTAGACAAGAGCTATAGTGTTTATGTCATTGTGATGCAGTTTGCAAGGCACTATTTATTTTACGATTACGCCACTGATTATATCTATTATTATTAGTTATATTCATTAATATGAAGGAACCATTTGGTCCCTTCTCCAAAAAGCTCAGAGCAGATTTACTGCACCTAACAGAGAAAAGAAAAAGGCATTACTTTACCCATACCGTAAGATTTCTTTGGTCTCTTTATTATAAGAAAGTCGCAATATTTTTATAGCGAGAACCTTATAATAAATGAATTTTCTTCCTGTTTTGAAAACCTAATAAGATAGCAATCTTTAAAAATGTTTATGCTTTCTAATTCAAATATAAATCTTTGAAAATATTTTCAATTTAACGCCCACAGATGTAGAACTTGGTTCTAATTAAATAATGCTCTTCAGCGCCATCTCTTATCTCAATATATGATGAATTTACACCAACATTCTCTGTTAAAACTCATGTACTTACAGTTGAATCCAAACTTCTATACTCATATGTAATGTGTGTTTGGAATGTCCGTCATTCTAGTATAGTATGCATAGGCGTGCGCACGGGTGGGCAGTTGCCCCCTTAATTATTTCACTTAGAAAGTAAATGTTGATAAATATTATCGTCGTTATGAAACAATATTAAACTCTTAGAAAAAATGCGTATTCTCCTATGAAATTGGACAATCCGTGAACGTCCTATAGGGTGGAGCAAGTTGGGGCACGCCCCCTGTAAAATTAAATGTAGCAAAAAAATTCCGTATCTAGCACATCAAGTTTCATTTCAGTTCCAGTAATATGTTAATTACTGCAAGGGCATTGCAGGAACATGGTAACTTCAAATTGAAGCAATTTTTTGAAGGGACACTAATATTATGGGGAAAATATGTATATATAGTATACTAATTGGATTTTTTGCGAGTCCGGAGACTACCTACATACGTCCCTTTCATACCTATCAATACAATAATACAGTGTCTCATTAAGGGGTTTGACCCCCTTAATAAGAGGGTCCGCGCACTCCCATGATATTATGCTGTAATTTATATTTTGTGAATTTTTAACTTTTTTCTTCTCTCCAAGGTTAATTGCGTCTATAAGGATGAATCATGAATTGATGAAATCGATAAAAGAACAATCAAAATGGCATGCTGGCCAAAGTTTCGAACCTAGAACCTCTGTCTTTTAAGCGCGCTACGCTAAGCACTCCACCAGAATAGACACTCGTGAAACCAGGGGTTCGATCCTCGGTGTGAATAATCGCTGGTAGATTTTATATATATAAGCACACACACTTAAACACGACAGTTTCTTATTATGTTCAAATTGATGTTGCTTGTTTGATTTATTACAGAATATGTACATGCAGATTTACCTAATTATATAGATCAGTATGTAAAATGTTTATCAGTATCATTGAATAGGCCATGTATCCTACAACTTCTTTATTCCTTTTTCCATGTCTTTAAGTCCCCTTTATGTACAGCATGACTTCATTTGTTGATTTAATAAATTCCAAGTCATTCTCCTTTAGTTGGACACATTTGGTATGATACCAGTTACAACAATACTTACGTACACCGTATTTTGAAAAGGGTTTCCTGCCTTGATACAGGATTTAAACATGCAGAAAATGTACTTATTTTCAAGCAGTTCCTACGTTGGCTCCTATATCGATGTATAAAGTAATTGCCATTCATTGTTATTAGTTTGTTTACATTTGATTCACTTACAAATTTTCGCAATAAATCGTTATATATGTTCGTTAGTTTCCCTTTTATAGTTATAGATTTAGTTTATTACTTACTGCGTTATCTCGTCATATTATTTCAGGCTAAAAATGTGTAAACACATTAAATTCTCACATTATTTGCGGAGCAGGTGACACTGTCCTTGCTCATTATCATTATTTCCCTCCCACTCAAAATTACTACTCTATATTCACAGTTTGTAATGAAAACAGTTCATGAAGCAAATCTCTGGAGCAATGTTCCGCTTAGTGACACTCAAAGTAGCCTCAGTTGGGGATCACTTCAGTTTCACGAAATGCAAGTTTCATCTTGTACAGTCACGGACACTTCTGCGTTCACCGGATGTTATCTGTTTTAAAAAGATTTAAGCGTGATAAGTAATTGCAAAATCATGGAGCAATTTAAGGTTAGAAATTTACCCCAATGCAATTTGAAATGCCAAACAAGGTTCTTAACCTAGAAAATGGCGGTCGCAACTCGCGAGTACTCGTAGAATACAGGGCGGTCTAAAAATATGTTACCACTTACTGAAGGGGGGATGAGTTATATGTTTATATGCCTTGAAAGTGATTATTGGATACATGTTATATGGAAACTGTAGTTGATATGTAATTGATATGTGTTACTTGCTGTCATTACAGGTCTGAAAGTGAAGGTTGCAGGTATATAAAAATATACTAACCGTACTACCTTGTCAATACAAATAACTGAGCACGCGTCTAATTACAAATCTTTCGTTTTCCTCAATGTCATGATTATTATTTTCCTTATTATCATTATATGTTAAATATGTGGATAATTTAATAATTTTATTGAACACATTAAACAAGTACCGATATTTTCAAGGGAGAAGGAACACTATGATTAACGTTGTCATATTAAGCTCTTCGTTCTTGAATCGTTTCTAATAAACGCAAATACAATTGTATAATGAATATTACCTTGCTGCGAAAAGTATTCTCTACTAATTAACCTAATAGGAGTTGTCCTGGATTCCATCAACGTAGCGTGAAACATTATTCTGTGCATTCTATTAGTCAAACGTATAGCCTACACCTCGTTGCCGAGCGTGTTCAGTGGTACAGTGGGATCCATGAGTATTACCGTGGAAATTGTCCATCACCATTTCGCGCACTCTTTGACCCAATAAGAGCTTCAAGAATTAAGAGAAATCTCAAAACAAGCTGTTGGCAACTTCTGCACCAGCATACATAAAAACCCATCGCTTAAAAACATAGGATGCGAGAGAAAAATTACGTAATGAAAATAGTTTTGGACAATTTGCACGGTAATACTCATGGATCCCACTGTACGTACACACTCGACCTAATTGCCGAAGGATCCGAGTTAGATTCCCTGTCTAGGGAGCAAGGAGTGCACTTAATCGTCAAACCTCTTCCTTGTAGTAAGTACACTTTGGTCCGCATTTTGCAGACTAACGATGCTCAGGTGCCTATACCAACAAGCAGTATAATCCTTCATTGGGTTGGATATTTTCCTATTTGGCCTGTGTGCCGAGTTCCCCTTTACAGCCTCGGCTTTTAACTAGGTGCATTCACCACCGTACAGGATCAAATGGAAATTCTACCTGGATTATGAAAACTTTGATCTTTACTTTTTCCGGTGAAGAATAGCACTTTTACACGTGTTCACGATAGAGATTTGTAATCTGCTCCTGCTTTCTGAACAACCCTGTACTTATCGAGTCGTCTGGTAGCAGTGTCATCTATAAATACTTTTGTTTTACATTATAGGAAATAAGGCCGAGTCGGGTAAGTGGTCTACTTTCGATCCAGCAATCCAAGTACCCGGGATCAAATCCCGGCTTGAGCATGGATGTTATCTGTGATTGCCCTTCATCAATTTCATTTAATCTTCACTCATCCACATCTTCACCATTAGTCAAAATGTGATGAGAAGCAACGCGAAAAATACAAATATACTATCATCTTGGTAAAAGTAACGTAATTACTTTTTAAATTAATGAGTTACTTTTTCAAATGAGTAACTGTAACCGATATACAGTATTTTGGGATGAGTTATTTCTGACACTCAGTTACTCTTAAATGGTAACTTTCCAAACACTATAATTTCTCTTAACCAACGAAACTACAGACTACATTTTGAAATATAATTTCTATTACTAAAGTTCTTTGCATGTTTCCTGATGACTCGATATAATAATATGATAATCGTCATCCTTGGAACACACAGACATACAAGGTGTTACTAATGTTCGTTTCCAACGCTTAGGAAGTGATTCTTTAAGTGAAAATAAACACAAAAAAAATCATGTGACGAAATGCCGAATAACTGCACCCATTCGGAGTAATTGAAGTGGGAAAAAGTGTGAAAATTATGTTTACCAGCAAATAGTGGCACAACGGCCAACCATATGACCGCGGCGAAGGGCGTTCCACAAAGAAATGCGGCATGCTCTATCCAGATGTGTGAAGTTGATACGCAAGGGATTCCCCAAAGGAAGCGAATGAGTCTGTTGAAGTCATGGGGGTAGGGAAGGGTCTAGCGAGATGTGTTATTTACGGAAAGTGATATTTGGAGACTGACAACTAAGAAGAAAGCGAATATCCGTAGTGGACATCACCATTACGTAGAAAAAACAAAGATGGTGGTGGTGCTGCGCTAGGTTGCATATGTGTCGACATGTTCACTGTGTGCAGAGTGTAGGTGCCGAGGGAACCACATCACAGACAATTTTCAAACTGTCTGCCATTAACTTCCACGCAGAGATGACAACGCCGAATCAAGGATTGTCTAGTGCGAGCAAACAACCCCCTGGTGTCTGATATCGTCGCTGCGAAGACATTAATGCGTGCAACAAAATCCTCGGCTAACACGACAGGTGTTTTGTCATCTCTGCGTTCATTTGTAGTGCTTACTTACCGTGTTATCATAGAACAAAAAATAATAAAATATATGACCTCAATCTCAGAAAATGTTAAATTAAAAAAATTAAATATAAAAAATATCAAAATGGGACGAACCGACAAAGTGCCCAGCACCCTAACATCAGACCGAAATTCATTTGTGTGTGTATACAGGTGGCCAATGAAGAACACTGGATATTCTGCCCGTTCGCCCCCTTTAAACAGTAACTTTCATATCGGGCTTATATAGTACACATTGCCTGCAATGCGTTACCATTAAGAAGGCAGATTCAAACCAGTCCTAAAATTTGTCTAATTGATAAACTGTAAATGTTATTAATTTTTATGTCTCAGGATATTAATTGCAATTAAATTGATACACCATAATTCATTTTGTAATGCTCATGTTATGTGTAAAACCATAAGAATGTATCGTAATGTTAAATTACATATAATGATATAATCCTATTTCTTTGTTAACTAATATGTTAAGTGTTATAATTTAATGTGATTAATGGAAATATTTGATTTAGTAACCTACACAAAAGTGGAAATTGCATGAAACAACAGTTTTAAAATAATTTAATGTTGATGACTTGAAACTGACGTAAGCAGTATTACATTCGGCTGAGCAGCCAATCAGAAGCCGTGAACAGAGCATGAGTGTTCATGTGTTTTATCAGCTGTTAGTCGAAGCCGCCATTCGCTGGGTTTGCACTTCCGCTAATCACTTTTTTGTGTGTGTGACAAAGTATAGAACAGAAATGTATAAGTTAAGTTAATTTGGAATGCGATCAAAGCTAATTGCTCGCACTTTGAGGCTTATTTATCGTTATATTTACTGTTGTAGAATGGAGCACTAATTTCGTATGAGATGACGTGATGACGTCATCACTCCACGTTGAGCATGGACACAAGTAATGCACTGGGAGCAGAGATGTTCGTCTACGCGTAAACAATGATTGCCTACATTCTACATGTAGACAACATATATTTAATCTACGTAATCAACGTAGACAACATAGCGCCCAGTGTTTTCCGTGCAAGGCAAGCGCATCGTTCTAGAAGCAGCAACCAGCATCAGCAGGTGGACATAGAGAGCCTGAAGTATTCGACTGTCCAGAAATACGTGTTTTAAGTATTTATTTACGTTCAAACAATTCACTACTATTAATTGAACTGCAAAATAAACTTGTCGCAAAATGAACCCAAAAAATGCGATGTCCGTAGAATGACAAGACTTGTTTTACTTCTATTTCCACCATTTCACACGTGGAAAAATCTGCTTTAAAGACACATGTAATTTCCTATGCAGTAATTAGACAGAAAACTATTTTTAGACTTCCCTTTTGTCAGTGTATAAAATAATGTCAATTTTCACTATGACTGTCATTTGTTTTTCTTCCGGTAGTCATTGGGATTTCCTTCTTCCCTGTTGTTTGCATTGTCTACAGTAGACTATGTAAACTAGAAGCCAATGTAATCTTCGTGTAGATTAAGCGTAGATAACACATGTAGACGTAAACTTATAGTCTACGGCACGTCACTGACTGGGAGTTAACTGGAACAAAGTCATATGTTCCTATTTCGGCTGCAAGAACAAGAATGCAATTAACAGAAAACAGAGATAGCTGGGACAGAATATAGCTGATGTAACAGTTCCTTCTGAGTTGCAATATTCCCTAATGAAGAGTCTATCTTGTGAAATTGGATTCCTGATATATGTTTTCATCCGTTTGAGGCATGAAAAGCTTCTTTCCATGGACGTTTACAATTCACATTGTAGCACTTTACGTATTTCTTTTCTTCTTTACTAGCACTGATTGCTTGTGATTCGATATGGCGCTCACAATGTAAAACATCCTTCTTATTCTCATCTCTCCAACGAAAAAATGGTGTTTCTAACAAAACACACACTAAACTATAAACAGGATTCATATCTCTTTTTGAAATGGACGAAAGTAACAGACACGGGTAACAATACGCACTCATTTTCAACTTCTCAAAGGCGAATTGTAGAAGACTAATTTGAATCCCGTTAGCTCTTAAGTTGCGGAGCCCAAGCCCAAGAGAGATGTCACTGTTGCCATGGCAACCAACGTAACACAGCTAATTTGGTGTGCAGGGATATGTCTTTTCCAGCTAGAGCTCTGCACTTGGGGATGGTTCTCTGCGGTCAAGTGCTGTTGTTGCGTGCGAGCGCCGTTCAATAGACTACAAGACACAGATACGTTCATACGTGATAAGGGTAATCCAATAAAAACATTTTCTACATGCACTTGAATATCCGACACTCCTGCACGTCCAGGCGCCAGAACATCATTAGTCTGCAACAATGAAGTTCAGTATGTACTACGTGGAAGTGAGATTGACATTTGGATGTCTTTAGAAAGGGTCACACCTTACACCCCTGCCACGCGGAAGACCCGGGTTCGATTTAGTTGGGTATTTTTCAAGATAATGGGTAGTGGGGTGCAACACTGAGCGGTAAAGGCGGTGGGAACGTGGCGCTGATCACATTACCTCTTCAAATTGCTGACTGTGTGTGTGTGTGTGCCCTCTGGCAGGTTTCAATGTGCAAGGTATGACGGTATCAGGATGAGTACCATCATAATGTGAAAAATAAAATAATTTTATTACTCGAATTTTACGATTTGAGCTCGTATTTAGTGATTTATATTTGAACTTTGTTATAACTGAAGTACGTATGTAAACTTCAAACATTTAAAATATTTTATATATCTCAGCGATGTAATTTGGTTAGTGAAGTATCAAGAAAGTGCTTACCGTAAATTGTCAATTTTATGCATAATCGCACATATGTTTGGTTTCAACAGCTTTTATTTACTCTTTCATTACTATATGGGTACGAACATGTATTTAAAATGTATAACTAACACGTACACTCCATTTGAAATAAGTTTTGGCAGAATTTCGACGATAAACTTACGATTTGCTAAATTGAGCGCCTTGAAGAGTAATCCTAAAGTTGTGAAGTAATCCTAAAACTGGAAACATAGCCAACTCATATAAAGGGAAAAATCTAAGTTGTGCGTAAATAACCTTTTTCCCACCAAAATTGTAAAACTTAAAATTACTGAAAAAGGTAAAAAGAAAATACGTAAACATGTAATAGAATATTGTAATATCTATTTTATTGTATCTAATTTATTTTACATGCGTTTTCATGCATAATATCTGTACAATTCAATAATTGTCATTTGAAAAGTATTCGCAAGTTTGTATTCTGTGCGGAAAGTTGTAACAGTGTGAGTTTGGATACACTGCTTCATCTAAAAGATCACGGACGACGAGAATGAAGTCGCTAAATATTTCGGAGACTTAAATTGGAAATATTTCATGTAAAACAACAAGATTTGTCCAGGAAAAATTACAAATATGTTACCAAAAGAGCAGTAACGGTTTTTCAAACTTCAGAAAAGCCGTGAAGAACCTAAAAAGTGAATAGGACATTAAAAAGTGACCGGTCCATAGGACGTAAAAATGGCAGCCATCTTCTCATGAAACTGAAATTTTAAGATAAGTATGAAACATGCATGTAGCTACATAAATGAAAGGCCTAGTTTGAAAATATACGTAAAGTGTCTAAACTGAATGTGGAAAGTGTATTGAACGTATTTATGTACTTAATTTCTCTTGGATTCTTCTGATGATAATCGAGCGTTTCGTGCTGATTTTCTCGTTAAAAATCTACGCAAGATTGGAAGTAATTCTACATCGTAATAAATTGACTTGGTTACATTAAAGTGACGAAAAACCTAAAATATGTAAAAAAGATGATGATAAGTGATATGTATAATCTTGTTTCATAATATGAATGCATGCAATAAGAAGTGTATGAACGTATATTTCGTACTTGTAATTTTCCAAAAATATACTGTTCTTTAATTCTTGACATGTGGTAATTTTCTTCTTACTTCAAAATTATTACACTTATTTGTACAGTAAGTTGATGCATAGAAATTTTGAGTTGAATTTTAGGAAAGCTTATGATTGGATATTTGAAAACAATAAATTAATCCTTTAAAGAAATATATGACCGTGACATTCAACAAGCCGAGGAAAGAGCGTCATAAAGGAATAAAAAAAATAATTCATTCACCTACGCTATCCTCATAGGGACGGTCACTAGGTAATCAACGAGGATCTTGTGAATGACTAAATAACAATGATAATTATAATCCTTTCTAAATATGGATGCAATTTTTTGCTTACTTAAATAAATTCAACGTGAATATCGGAGAAATAATATTAATTATGACTTTCTGTTTACAAGAAATCAATATACAGGGTTATTCAAAAAGAAGTAGCAGATTACAGATCTGTATTGTGGATCACGATAAAAGATACAAACGTGTGCCATGCATCGCCAGAGAGAGTAAGAATCAACATTTTATGCACTCATGAGTCATGCGACAAACGTTGCAAGAATAATTCATTCAGTTCCACACGACTCTTCAACTTTTCTACCATCGTGGACTCCACAGCTGCAACAATTAGACGCGTAGCTCAATGAGAATTTGCAGGTAGAAGTGGGAAGCAAACAGTGTATTTCCATACCACGATAGATAAAAGACACTAGGTTTATGTCGGGAGACCTGAGCGACTGCCAGAGATGCACAAGTTCACGGTGCAAACCTCTTGCAATCCAACATCCCGGAACGTAGAAGAACATCCCTTTGGAAGTCTGCACATCGCATTCACCACAGTACGGGATCAAATGTAAATTCTACCTGGGTTATGAAAACTTTGATTTTTACTTTCTTCGGTGACAAATGACACATGTTTGTATCTTTTACACGTGTACATGACAAGGATTTGTACTATGCTCGTATTTTCTGAATAACCCTGTACTTATCAATTCGTCTGGTAGCAGTGTCATCTATAAGTACGTTTTGTTTTACATTATAGGAAATAAAGCCGAGTCGGCTAAGTGGTTTACTTTCGATCCAGCAATCCAAGTACCCGGGATCAAATCCCGTCTTGAGCATGGATGTTATCTGTGATTGCCCCTTCATCAATTTCATCTAATCATCACTCATCCTCATCGTCACGATTAGTCAAATAGTGATGAAGAGCATCGCAAAACAATAGAAATATCTCATCTTGGTAAAAGTAACGGGAGCTATGAGTTATTTTTTTTCAAATGAGTAACTGGAACCTATATATTTTGACACTCAGTTACTCGTACATAGAAACTTTCCAAACACTATCATTTCTCTTAACCAATGAAACTAAGACTTCATTTAGAAATATAATTTCTATTAAAGTTCTTTGTTTCTTGATGAATCGATATAATAATGTGATATCCGGCCGAAAATCGTTATCCTTGGAACACACACACACTCACATATTATATATATATAAACGTGTGTGTGTGTGTGTGTGTGTGTGTGTATGCATTGTTTTCATTTGTATTATTATGAAGGGGACATTTTGTCCCTTTCCCAAAAATATCCAGTTGTTCATGATTATTATACCTGGAAAGGAAATCTTATTAGTAGTCATGCAACATTTCTTGAGCTGTTTATTGTAGAACCCTCTTAACTTTTTTACAGTGAGAATCTTATTTTAGTTTAACTTTTTCATTGCTCTAGAAACTTAATTCATTGGTAGTGTGTAGGAGTATTTTTATTTACTATTTGGAAATAAATGTCAACGAAAATTGTTTGAGTTTTAAAACCAGAGACGGAGAAAGTGCATTCAGCGCCATCTCTTACTAGAATATGTAAACATTCACTTCAATGGTTTTTACAAGACATGCAGTTCTCTGTATTCAGTGTAATGTGTGCAGTGGCGCAAGCACACTGGGGTCATGGGAAGCATTGCAATTCCGACCTTGGACGAAAAACCTATTGTAGCGGGGGAAAGGGGGGGGGCGGGAGCAAACATTGAGTAAAGAAAAACAAGGCTAGCAGAATCTAATAGTAGGATGACAAAATTATACTTAAGATGAAATTAGTTTTCATATACAGGGTGTATCAAAAAGAATCATCCGATTTCGAAAGGCTATATTTAGGAAACCAATGAACATAGAATCTCGCAGCAAGTTGTACAATACATGTTGTAACATCAAGTTTTTATTACAGTAGGCTTTGGTTTGTTGCAGGTAAGTGCTTTACTGGTGCAGCTCAATCTTTAGTCTGAATCAAGAAGGCAACCCAGCAACAGGAAGCATTCTGCATGATCTGCTTCAAGAAATGTGAGTTCGTGACAACTGTGCAACGTCGAATACTGTGAGCAGTAGGTGGTGACGACGAATCTCGCGCTGCACAGCTGTAACGGACTCACATTTGTTGAAGTGGAGAACGCAGAATGCTTCCTGTTGCTGGGTTGCCTTATTGATGCGGACTAAAGATTGAGCTGTACCAGTAAAGCACTTACCTGCAACAAATCAAAACCTAGTGTAAGTAAAACTTGATGTTACAACATGTATTGTACAACTTGCTTCGAGATTCTATGTTCATTGGTTTCCTAAATATAGCTTTTCGAAATCGGATGATTCTTTTTGATACACCCTGTATTTCTTGTATTTTTCTTCCAAACGGCCAATAGCATCTGCAGGGCGGGGGCACAAAGGGGCAATTGCCCTCCCCCATCGATTTCAAATTTTATGCAAGAAAAATACGTTTCATAAAATGATGTTTCTCGCTTCGTTCGCAATACCTGTTTTTCTTACAACCTCCAACCAACTAAACGTCACGGCTCGACAAGTGGTACAAGAACAACTGTCCGTGACGAATGCGGCCAACTACATATACGACCTTTGCGCCGAAGTTCGCTGGGATTGCACTTCCGTTATCACTTTTTGGGCTCTAATTTAGGTGTTTTGTGTGTGACGGAACAAAGATGAGAAATGTGAACGAATGTGTTCATTTGGAAAACGACCAAACTCTTTTCCACGCTCTTTGAAGCTCATTTATCGTTATATTGCCTGTTGTAGAATGGAGAGCTAGGTTCCTGTGAGAAATGTCTGGATGACGTCATTACTCCACAATGAACATGGACAAAAGTAATGCACTGGGAGTTAACTGGAACAAAGTTATTTGTTCCTATTTCGGCTCCAGGAACAATAATGCGAGGGCTGTCGAGATATGGGTTATTATTATTATTAATGATGTAAGTATGAAGAAGGAAAGAGGGTGAACTACCGAAGTAACCCATCCTCCACCCGCCAACATTCAGGGGTATGCAGTTAGTGTCCTGGAGCCTTTAAAATAGACCAGGACGTCATATCAGCGGAATTTTACGGTTCGCCCGTTTTCTCTTTTTTATTATTTCTTTATTCAGTACAATACAGTACAATGATACCAAAAAACAAAACACTGTACTGGATCGGATATTCGGGTAACCAAAACAATATACTATTGTTAGTAGTTGAGTTGATAGTGGATAAGAGAAGTGCGACATGAGAGTATAGCAAATGTCGGATAGTGATCAAGAACAAAAGAAGTATTAGAAAAATTCCAGTTAGCTAAAGAAAGAAGTAAGAAAGTGTAGTATCTACTGGAATCCAGCAAAACAGAAAAAGAGAAGAAAGAAAATAATAATAATAAGTAAATTTAAGAAAATAATAATATATGACAATAATGTAACTGGGAATAATGATTAGTAGGATTATTATGGTTATTATTGGTTATTGTTAGAGGTACATATTTTTGGCAAAAAAAAAAAGCAAAATTTCGGTACAAAAACCGAGTCAATTTCGGGTTCAAAAGCGGTAAACCAAATAAAATTTCGCTGTTATAGCAGTGAAAATATTTTACATAAAATTACATCTTGGTTTTAAAAAATGTGAATATAATCCCAACTTTGATTTAAAAACTGCACTTACTACACAAAATAAACATCCCTTATAATAACACATTCATGTCGTTACCAGAATATTGAGTTTATTCCTGTATAAAGGAGTCCATTCTTGCTTCTCAAATATTTACAGCAGAAGTAATCATTTTTCCGTAAATTGCATAACTTACAGGATAATTCTGTCTTCACAAGGAGTCGTGTCGGTAAATGATCTCTAAACTTCGTGTTTAAGAGTCAATATCGCATTTTGCAGTTCATTTCGCATTATTTCGTGACAAAACAATGTAGGAAAATGCACCTCACACCTTTCAGAAACATGAAAAATTAACAACACAATGTGTTATTTCACATATCATGTTTTCATCAAAAACGAAATATGCATTCTTCTAGTTATTGTTGATTAATAGATGTTGATGGATTCTTCAGGATAGGAGTCCTGGGGAGCTTCAGGAAGTTTGGTTAAGTGCTAATTCAGTCGTGGAATGTGCAGAGGGTGCATGTGAACAAGCGGTAAAAGATCATCATTTAGTCAAATTAGATATGTTAGTTGTATGTTACCACATGAGATGTTGATTATTGAAATTTACGAGAAGTGCCTCCTCTGAAAGGCTTCCAGTGCCTTCTATGCAAACAAACGAAATCAACAAGGAGAGAACAGAAAGTAGCAACGAAGAACTGCCATCATCTCCTCATAAAAATAACCCTCTGCATCAGGCATAAGTAAACAAAGGCGTAACTGCTGGATGTTAGGTTACATTAATATAATCTTCTGCACCCAAGTGCAAATTTTACTAAATTTAAGCAAAGTGTAACAGTTCCTATGGCCAATTTTCAAACGGACGGCATATTGACTCACTGCAACGAATTTAGTGGTTTAATGAACGCTCACATGTTCTTCTAATATATCATGGAAAACGTTTGAGATTTATTTGTTTGTTTGTTTAGATATTAGAAGAAATCCATTAAATATAATGACCATGAGTGGAAGATATTTGGTGACTTCAGGACAGTTGTAATGATATTGGGGATGCATCAGAACTACACAAATTATACGATGGTCCTCTGCAAATGGTATCCCCGTGACAGAAAGAAAAATAATAATAGCCTCAACGAAATTGTCAAGTGGGAGAAAAAATGTACAGCATATGCTGTCCCCCCTTCCCCTCTTCACTCCAACAATTTGTAAAGGCTGTGAACAGAACTGGAAGAGAATTTTAAGAGTCTTTCAAGCAAATCCCCTCGTCTTTCGCTAGCAATGTGAAAGTAAAGTTTTTTCAGACTTCAAATTAGAGAACTTCCACAAAATCAAGAATTTTGAAGCATGTCGACAGACAATAAAAAAAGAGCATGGATGTAATTATTATTATGTAATTATTATATGCAATATAATATGAAATAATTTTAATATATGTTTGTATAATAAGTATTGTCTAACAATTCTGTGTGCGAATGTTATGTCACATATCACACTGATAAATTTTAAATATAATGTAGTAAGTGTAGAGAATGGATGATTAATTATTCCATAAGTTCACTTAATATTCACCTTAAGATTTCAACACTATTAGTAAAAGATAAAATCACGATTACCCGTAAACTATCTCGGGCAGAGAGAACTAACGACAGATTTGAAATCAAAACAATTGTTCAAGCATTTAAGACAAAATCAATGAAGAGAAATCTTACCCCCCTCTCTATCTCTCTGGTAATTTACAATGCATTATATATATATATGTAATATTGCAAGCGAAGCGAGAAAGAAAATTTTTAGATCCAATTTTTTGCAAACTGAAAACAATATTGATTTAGTAGGGTGCAAATAGTTTCAAGGAGTGTCATGGCATTCTCTTTTTTACAACTCTTTCACTTAGATCGTTCGGACCGACTCCCCCCCTCCTAGCTACGCCTCTGAACTTGATAAGACTAAGAAATGCAGGGAATACGAACCAAGAGAGCAAGAAAATTCTACAAATTGTATTTTTATTTGCATAAAATATGAAATCGAGGGGACAATTGTCTCTCTGTGCCCCCTGCAGGTGCCCTCGGCTTCAATGTTTGCCCCCTTACCCCCCTAGAACGGATTTCCGTTCAAGGTTGGGGGGGAGCAATGCTACCCTGCCCCTCTGTGGTTGCACAACTGATCATCATCAGAAACAGAGATCAGGGGGAGGGAATGATCTCTCCAGGTGATGTGATTAGTATCACGCTCTCTCCGCCGTTACCATCCAGGGCCTCCAAGGGCCCAGAACCTATTATGTAGGAATGGACAAAAATTCCTACCTGCGATTATCCACACCGAGGATCGAACCCTGGTTTCACGAGTGTCTATTTGAATTTGAATTTGAATTTAAAATTTTGGGAGCGTCAGCTCTTAGGCTATTTTGCTCCCGTCACATTATACGGGGGCCAGCCCCTTATCATTACAAATAACAACTCTAACGTTGCATAACTAAAAAGCTTAAAATGTTCTGACTTCTGTTAAAAGCTGAGGCTGTAAATGGGCACTCAACACACACAAGGACAAAAAAACAGGACAACACACACAAAATTATACTGGCCATAGTGCCAGTCGCCAGAACCTCGTTAGTCTTAAGTCCAGGGTGTACTGACGTGGAAGTGAGGTTGACATTTGGGTGTACTACGTGGAAGGTCACCCCTTACACCCCTCACGAGTGTCTACTCTGATGGAGTTAAGGAAGCATGTTAAAAAGATACATCATTGTGATTAATAGATTTTATCAATTCATCCTCATAGACGCGATTAACCTTGAAGAGAAAGAGGAGAGAAAAATAAAAATTTTAACAATATATTAGAATGACGGAAATTTCACACACACGTTATATATGAGTATAGAAATTTGATGACCAGAGAACGTTCGTGTGAATTTATTATATACGATCTCACGACAAGAGATGGCGCTCTACAGAATTATTTAATTAGAACAATGTTTTACATTTATGGCCGTTAAATTCAAAACACTTTCAAAGACTTATATTCGAATGAAAAAGCGTAAGCATTTTTAAAGATTGCTATCTTCTTAGTTTTTCAGAACAGGTCGAATGTCCAATTACCTTAAGGTTCTCGCTGTAAAAATATTGAGACTGTCTTATAATAAAGAGCCCCAAGAAATATTACGGTATGGGTAACTAATACCTTTTTTCTTTTCGTTCTAGGTACATGATAATGGTGTCATGAACTTTTTGGAGAAGGGACCAAATGGTTCCTTCAGATTAATCATTATAACCAATAATAATAATAATGGCCGGCCACGGCTTCCGATTTCGAATCCTGGCCTGGGCATGGATGTTTGTGAGTGTCCATTCATTAATTTCATCATATCATGACTCATCCCCATTGTCACAAATTAGCCAAAAAGTGGCATAAAATGCGAAGTAAAATAAAGCAAATAAATAAATAATAATAATGAAAATAATCATTGGCGTAGTCGTAAAATAAATAGTACCGGGGCGTTTTAAAATCTGCATCGGAGTGACATAAAACACTATAGCTCTTGTCTAGTCTTACGGTGGGCGACCTAACATGATGGCAAGGGAAGTGGAAAGGGGGAATACGCAGCAGACCAACCAGACAACAGCGCTGGCGCCGAGAGTTACCACGTCGCGGGAGGAGGTGCATCGCGCATCTCGTTCTGCAGTCTGTTGTTTATCTTCAGGCGCTGGATTGGTCGTTGATAAAATGGTAATTTTTATTATAATTATTAATACAATTATTATTGTTATTGTCATCAGCCAGGACGTCGGCCTGGTGAGTCCTAGCACGACTACACCACTGAATACAAAATGTTGTAATGATGGTGATTATCGGTGGAGAATCATCAGAAATAGATCTGGATCATAATAGAAATTCAGTTCTATATCACGGATACTTCTGGGTTGTAATGATCCCATTTGGAGGTTAATGAGAGTGTTACAACACAGTGTCCGTGACTGTATTGCTTTCACAATTTAACCATTTTACTATTGTCCGCGGATTATAAAATGAAAATTGACGTATGCTGTTTAATGCAATCATTGGTACACAATATGTTGAAGTTATTTAATCACTTTATTGAAGGCTAACATAACATAAAATGATTGCGGATGGATATTTTTTAAAGTTTTGGTTCGAAGACCGAACCACCCCTCGCAGGCGGTTTGTAAGATAGTCATTTGTGAGTAACATAACACAAGTTGTTTTCGCCTGTGAAGTTGATTGATTGAGTTGGTGTTTTTATGTCCACTTTATGCACAGTAAGCGTAATCGGGACTGGACATACAGTTTAAAGTGAGATCCGAACAACTATGTGCCTCCACCGGGTATTCAATACGGGACCCCTTAATTAAAATCTATGGACTCTACCACTGCGGCATCGGGGAGGCTCGACCAACTGGGAAGTTGATCGTTAAGTAGGCAGTGGAGTGTGTGTGTATTTTTCACTATTTTGTTAAAAATTGTATCAATCAAGAAATACAAAGATCATGGACTAAATATTTGGCCATATAATACCTCTCTCCTCTCCAAGACGAAATTCTACGTTGAAGTGAAAGATAATCTTTCTAATTCCCTATTGTAGGTATCTATCATAGAGGAAAGTTTGTTCTAAGTTCAGTTTATTCCCAGATAGGCTAATTAAGACTGGGCCCAGAGTTTAAAGTGGCATCCGATCTACCGGGGATCGGACCCGTGACCACTCATACAAAGATATAATGCAAGAGGGCAATGAATTAGAACTTCACGCTAAAGTTAATGGGATTGTTACAATCCAGTCGTGTGCGTGACTGTACGTACAGGAGGCGGCAGAGGTAATAGTGGGCAAAGTGCCTGCCCATCGTCATGTTTCGTTCGTGCAGACGGCCAGCATAAAATAGAAGTGGAATGGGTGGACCAATGGAATGGATTAGTACGTGTGAATGTAGTGTCAGAAGAATTGAGCCACGATGCGATTCGTAGTGTAATTAGTGAATACGGTAAAGTTCTAGGTGTAAAAGAAGAGAGGTATTGAGAACATTATTATTAAAATGGTCCTGCGAAAAGAAATCCCTTCTCTGATAACAATACAGGGAGATAGATATTGGGTAACCTACTTTTTCCAGGTGCATACGTGCAATGGATCTGACCTTGAGGGCCATAATTTTGCGTAATGCTCTTTGCGAAGGCTTCAAGTGAATCGAGTGAAAAGTGGTCCTGTTCATTTGACATCTGAAACGGCCCCTGTGTTATCCCAACCTATAATGCTTCAAGTACCGACAAGACCCCAGAACACAAGTACAACCCTAAGGGAATAGGAAGACGACCTTCCCTCCAACCCCCACTTCACAGATGAAAAATCAGCGACATAAGATGCTGACACCAAGATTCACCCACCACTTCAACCTACAGATGTCCCACCAAGCCAAGAGAAGAACAACGATGTAGACAAGAAGAAGGACGAACAACAAGATCGAAATGAGTAAAGAAGCTCCCTGTGCCATTTATAGTACAAGCCGCGACTGGCAAGGAACGACACATTTCAGAAAATATACCACAACTCGAGAGAGAAGCTAACAAAAAGACAGAATTGCAGAATGTAGGAATCGTCCTTGAAGCATATTGAAGTTATTCTGTTGAGCAGGAAGAGGGGCTAGTGCCCATTATCGGCCCTCAATTCGCGACGCCTTTATGTAAAATCGTGAAACGTATCTCATTTCTAAGCTAATTCTTTAAGGTAAAACCTTAGACTCGAAGATATTCACCCAAGTTGAAAAGCAATCCATTGTAAGCAAACAAAATAATGACACGATTGAAAAATTCTCAACTTCTGTCACGAAAATTAGCCTGTGAAGTGCAATATTCACCCTACAATAATGATACCTAACTCACCAGAAAGGCAATCTTATTGCTAATAATTTTTCCGAGAATACAATCTTTCGTATTTGAAATACGAAGGAAGATATAAACCAAATTATTAGCTCTAGGTACATGTAGGAAAATATTGTGGCGGCCATATTGGAAAATCCGCCACTCTGGACGTACGCCAAATCGTAAGGTGTAGACTTTTCGGCATTCCAGACATTTGGCTATAATATAAAATTCAAAGAAATAACTTAGAAAATACTTCTCGTCTAAGCACTGAAATGTCTAGACTATATGCAGCGAGTTGCAACAGCCAGCGGACTGTTCGTTTTGTCCCCCTCACCCCCAATCGGGGAAAACTCAAGAAACTCCTATGTAAGATGATCTGGATTGTAGGAGAAAGGGTAGAAAGTGATAATACAACATTTCCTAGTGCATATTTATTATTTTTGCTTGGAATGTTAACGGCTCTTCTCTGTGACAAAAGCTCTCGTATTTCGGGGGTGATGATCTCAAACGTAAGAGCCCATCCTGAACACACTGCAACGTGATTCTCTTCCTTTTTCCTTTTCTTTCATTTCCTCTTTACCTATTTCTTTCTTCGCGCTTTGCTCTTTCATTTCTCCTTCTTTCACCGTTTCAATCTTCCTGTTTTTCCCTCGCCTTATTTTCCTTCTTCCTATGTCTCCCATTCTTTACGTTTTTATTTGTCTGTGTCTCATTCTGTCTATTTGTATATTTTTAGACCACTTTTATGCAAGCAATTTCATGCACTGCCGCTTTCAGAAGAACATGCCGACATGTTAGGAGGTGCAGCGGTGCCAGGGCGCACCATATCCCGCTTCGATAACTTCAGTGTGCCACCAGGGCGCGCCTGTTTCAAAAGACGACAGTACATTGACTTTATTTAACATTTTTGTTTTGTGTCTAAACAAACACTATCGTAGCACAATGACTCCTTTGTTGTGTATGCAGCGGTAGCGTCGTTGCCTTGTAATCAAGGAGTCCCGGGTTCGATACCCGGTGGAGGCGCATAGTGGTTCGGATCCCACTTTAAAACTGTAGGTCTAGTCCTGTGTCCCTTACTGTGCATAGAGTGGACTCAAAACACCAAATCAATCAATCAATCAATCAAACCTTTGTTCTATATAGGGGTGACCCTTGCGGTCTTTGGGCGGCCTACAGTTTAAACTGAGTTCCGAGCAACTATTTATCCCCACGGCCTATCCAACCCGGAACCCCTTACCACTTCACCATCGGGGAGGACGGATTCACAGAATCAAAGCTTCACGATCTTATAATTTAGTTACAGTGGTAACTTTCCCAGAAGCACCCACATTTCAGCTTCCCTTCCACGTAATACACCCTGGTGTTTTGCAGTATAACGAGGCTCTGGGGTCTGGATTCAGCCAGTACAATCCTCTGTGATGCTTGTGTTATGCCCATAAATGTTGTTTGAGAATGACATCTCATCATTTTCCATCCCCATCTTGGTGATCAACCAACAGTAGCAGAAAAGGGAAGTAACATAATACAAAACCATCGATCAGTCAACTAATATGTCACCATAATAATTTAAACTCTGCTGTGTGCAATGGCGCTAACTTATATGGAGACGTGGGGTTGGAGCCCACCCAATAATTCACATGTTAAATAATTATATTTCAGAAATGAATCCCTGTGCTCAATAATAATAAAAAATATATTTCATCGTTACACATTTAAAATATTTTTCACCTTGTTACATCTCAAGTATGATACTTTTCAATAATTTCAGAGATGAACATCCGATTGGGAGGCCAGTGTGCGTGGTAACCGAGGCAGTGAAACAGCAGATCGATTAGCGAATCCGTTAATTAAGTACGCTTTCCCCTGACTTAAACAATTGTCTCGGTACTGAACCTTCATTCTGCTGTAGATTTCAGAAGGTTTCACTCCCTCTGACCACAAAAAGCGAATAAAACTTCGTGGCTCTTCTACGCCGCAAGTCAATAGTGGAGCGGCCATGTTGTGCGAGCTACTTCAAAGGCGCATACTGCTCGAGTGTAACGACACATTTATGGTGTGTTGCTAAGGAACCTTTTAGAGGGCCGAAACACAAATTTTCGTTGTGCATAAATCTCCATGAAGTTTAGAATAAAATTCGTATTATTTAATGATTTCCTCTCCTACATTTTTCAATTTACTTACCCGATATTACAAGTGATAAATTTTAGGTATTGTTACATGTACTACAAGAATTACAAAATAGACTAATATGAAGACTTCAACATCAACCATTCAGCATATATAGTTGTGGTTTTAACATGGAAGTAAAAAATTTAGCAAATTTCGCATACATTACAATACAAAAATTTCATTTCCATAGGAACCCATTGCCATCCCATTAAAAAATTTTGCACAGAAATAGTCAATTGATGCCTTCAAGTGAAACATTTATTTTAAAAAAATTAAAAATGTTTTTTTAAGATTTAAAAAAAACACATTTCAAGTTTTTTTAAAAATTACAAAATTTTAATACCACATCCAAGTTGCATTTCAAATTAAAGCTAATTAAAAGCAGAAGAGAATGACAACGGATTGAACTCTCTAGGTCAAATAGTTTTTGATCTACAACTGTTTAAAGATATCAAAATATCGTCAAATTTTGGGATTTTTGCTTTTTTGAAAGTCAATAGCACAAAAACTAAGAGTAGGAAAAATCTGAAATTTGACAGTTTTTCTCCCCTTGATAGGTGCAATGTATAATCAAAAAATCTAAAAAATCTGAATTCTTAAGGTTCAAAATTATTTTTTATCTGTTGATTTGACATGAAATGACCCTATAACAATATTCGTGCTCACTTAGCTTACCACATGACTGCTTGTATTTCATACACTGAAATAGTAAAATGTGATCGTTACTTTGAATTTTTACTTTTAGCAACAGTAAGTAGTAACCATGAACAAGATTTTCTCTATTAGTACGAACTGTTACAAAATAGTCCATGTAATGGCAGATATAATAGTAAGCAATGTTCATAAGTATTTTTCCAATTATTTCTAGCTTCATATTAAGGAATGAAATTACATTAATGCTGGGGCATCAGTTGTCGTCCGTTTATTTGGCTTTCTTTTTGTTTCTTTTATAACCTTGCGTTGTTCAAAATGAAGTAAATGAAGATTATGATAGCAAATTGTCTACTATTATCTTTGCTGCTGGTTGTACAATCGTTCTTACTTAATATTTGTCGCTGAGGAATGGAAAATCACTTCTAATTACAAATTGTTGTGTGATTGTTGATCAGTAAGTATTTACACATGGATTTATTTATACATGCTAGTGTACAGTCATGGAAAAAAGTTCTTCCCCATAAGGCTTTAATAGGAGCAAGTAATGCATTAGGGTAGGCAACACATATTGCACCCTTCGATGATCGGGTGATTTTGCCTGTCTTAACACCGAGAAATGTGTTCCACGCGAAGGTCAACATGACAGGAAAGCAAAGAGGGTCACGTGACTATTGGTTACGTGGAGTGTTGTGCTTCTCCACGTCCCCAGTTCTTGATCCACATTGCAGAAAATGTAGAGCTGCATGCAATATATGAAAATAGGTTGTTTTCAACTACACGCTTAATTATGATTTTCCCAATTGTAAATCTATCAGACGTGTCTCCTGATTTAGTCGGGACAGTCTTTTACTTTGAATTCCTGTTTGTCATAGGCGTAACTTGACGGGAGCAGAAAGGGCATTTGTAACCCCCCCAAAACAATCAGGTTTCTTAAAGCTGCTAAAACAGGAATTAAATACTATGATTTGACGCGTCCAAAAAAAGTATTATATTGAAAGATTTTTCCCAAATACGTAGATAGAAATTTAATACTTTGAAAGTGTCTCAGATTTGTTTATTGTCACAACTTAGTGTGGCACAGGTCTACTACAAAAGTGGAATTTCGTAACAGAAATATGAACCCACTCCTTTTATTTCGTAGCCGATTTCATCTTGAAACTGAAATTAAGAATATTAGTTAATAATGTCATTGGTAAACAATAAAAAATGTGTTAGACCCAATTCTTTAATACCTTATCATAATCTTTATCGCAAGTTGAAATTTTGTTGTAAGTCCACTGTATGCAAAAAAAAAAAAAGGTAAAGTTCTCACCTGTGCTTGGCGCTACGCCATGAAGGCGTATAGGGGGTGTGGGGGTAACGCCCCACACTTTCTTGATTCGTTCGTGAGTGGGGTGATGTGATCAGCATCACGCCGCCCCACACTTTCTTGATTCGTTCGTGAGTGGGGGTGATGTGATCAGCATCACGCCCCTGACCGCCTTTACCACCAGGGTTTCCCCCAGGTACCCATGTCATTCGACGCTGGGTGGGCGCTGGGGCCGCTTCCAACGTTAGAAAAGTTCCCGGGCTTGAACCGGCCGGGAATCGAACCCGGGACCTATAGCATGGTAGTCAGACGCGTTACCGACTGAGTCACCGGCACAGATAGACTAATCTGAAGTGCATACAGTTTAAAGTGGGATCCGAACCACTATGTGCGATCACCTGGTATCGTACCCCAGACCCCTTGATTACAAGGCCTTACCACTACGCCATCAGTGAGGCGCACACAATCTTTGTATTTTGACCTTTTTAAACCTATATGTATCATATAAGAGGTTGTTTAACGTTGCTATGCCTCTATGGATTATATTTAGCCAGTATTCGAGCACATAGCGTCAGGTTTCATAGAATATAAGCTTCTCTTCCATGTTTATGGTTTCCTGTCTGCAGTAGAAAAACTGGCAGGTTCCCATAGCGTTTCTTTCAATAGTCTTCCAATGGTTGCATATCATATCACTCAAATTTGATTCATTCGTTTCGAACACAATCCCCGATGGCGCAGTGGGATCGTGGGCGCCTTGTAATTAAGGGATCCCGGGTTCGATACTCGGTGGAGGAACATAGTGGTTCGGATCCCCCTTTAAATTATAGGTCCATTCACGATTAGCCTAACAGGACATAAAGTGGACTTAAGACACCAAATCAAGCAACTAACACAATCCCGTTATTGTCCAGATTATCGAATCCAGAACCTTCGTCGCGAATAACATAAGCAGGAAGACAACGTGAAATAACCGAACAGAAACAGAACCTAAAACCTACATCGGATAGATTGGATTAAGTCGACGATACAGCACGGGTTCTGAAATGAAAAAGAATACGAAAGTTGAAGGACCTTTATACGCACCCACTTTTCCTCCACTCAATGGGGAAGATATCCTTCTAGCTGAGAAGCCTTTACGTAGGAGTGCCCTGAGGGAACTTCAAGGCCACGACGATAAAGTGTGCAATGACGGGACCAAAACATACGGCAGATAGCTGTGTTCCTCCTTATTTCGTATGCCATTGATAACTGGAACACGTGACCTCGTCTTTGGTAGAGCAGAAGCCTGCTTGCTTGCCACCACCCTTTAGTTCAGTGACCTTCGCCCGTAGTCAGCAAGAGTGAATGACTCACCATATACTTGTCTGTGAGGCTACACAAGAATAGATATTTCGTTAGTGGCTGTAAGTATTGTTTCATCTGCAGTTATTTCGTTAGTGGCTGTAAGTATTGTTTCATCTGCAGTTATATCAGTTAACATTTCAATAGTTTCCTAATGGTTACGTTAGTGATAAACATGTAAATTAGTTCTCGAGAGTGAACGTTTTATCTATTTGAACGGGGGATTTTTATACAGCCTGCATGTATTATTTTTTCCTGAAACAAGAAGAAATTCGAAGACGCAAAAAGAGTTGTATAAGAGTAGTTAACAAAAGGAAAAAAGAAGAAGAAATCGAAAATGTAAATGCTGAAATAAATTATGGTAGAGATCGAGTGAATAACATTTTGTCATGGGGCCTCCTCGATGGCGTAGTGATAACGTCGTCGCCTTGTAATCAGTGGATCCCGGGTTTGATACACGGTGGATGCACATAGTGGTTAGTATCCCACTTTAAACTGAAGGTCGAGTCCAGATTAGCATATCTGTGCACCAAACCAAAACTAAGAAAGAAATTGTCACAGTGTAAGAAAATTTCATGTTCAACCAGATACGAAACACAAGGGAATACTATATTGCAGTTTGGAGTTCACATCTGTAGCATCTAACCAGCACAATTATGAATCGCAACATATCGTATCAGATCCATTTTTATTATACATGTATGATAATATAAGAGAAGTAGAGGAAAGAGAAAACCAAGCGAAACACGGACGCCTTCTCCAGAATTTCAAATCTCGTTACATAAGGTTCTGGGTTGGAGTCCCGAACAGGCATGACTTTCTTGTTCTTGCCCTTTTATCTGCTTCATTTCATCATAATTCATCGTTATGGTTTACCTGCAGGGGAAGAATAATGACAATAATTGCCAATACAAAGCCAATGACAAACAGAACAACTCGATTACGGAGGTGCCAAGAAGAAACGAGACTTGACAGTTTCTCCGTCTCTCGGTTTGTCGAATTGAAAATTGCTCTCCCGTTCTCGGTCTCGATTAGTTAAATATAGAAATCGAAAATGTATGTGAATGAATATACATGTATTTTATATATTCCGGTTTTGTAGGAGATTTCGTGAGAGATGAAATAAGTACTCTTCCATCGTATTTATTTTTATAATTTTTATTCCCTGTTCGATGATCGCGACGATAAGGACGAGTGACCATTACATGAAATTGATGACGAAATAGTCAAACACCCCCGACAAGGACGGTACTCAAACCCGGGAACTTTGGCGACGATATCGAATGTCAATCACTTAATGAGCTTGACCACCGAGCCTGCTTAATGTTGTTTCTGTCAGGTAATTCGTAATAATATCCCACATTCACTATCATTTGCTTCATAATTTATCTTATTGTTGTGATTAACCTGAATTCAAAGAATTAGTTGAAAGGCAAAAATGCAAGATTGAATGTCTCTGATGTTACTTCGTGCCGAATAATATGACGTGGTATTATGATATGAATTTATTAATCATATAATATGCCTATTCATTCCATTGATTGATCCCAATTGAGCACACAAAATATGCTATAATGTCCACTCCATGGAGGAGTGGTTAGCACAGCGCGCTACGATGCCATGGGTCCCTGGTTAGAATCTCGACTTGGGCGTGGGTGTCCTTGGTAAGTGTCCCTTCATCAATTTCATCATAGCATCACTCATCTTCATCGTCGCTATTTGCCAAAAGTGAAAGAATAGCAAATCTAAATAACAAACATCCAATCAAATCGAACATCTCTACCGATTTAATTCTATACGGTACCGAATTCCCACTTTATTACTGCATCTTAAGTCATTTTACAGCATCTCAATTGTTTTCCGATTCGAAAACATTTGGAATGTTGTTTTGTGCAGTTGATTGTGCATTGTTTCGTTGTTTGGATTGTTTAATTAACGTCGCATTAATTAGTTTTAGACCAATCGTGACGGGGGAAGCAAGAGCACAAAGAAAGCAAAAAAGACAAGGAAGAGACCACGGCTTTCTTTAAAGATAGCATCCCGTGAATACAACTCAAGTGACTGCAGAATATTATGAATAAAATTTATTTCGCTTTTTCCTTTTATTTCTGTTTCAGTTATTTTACTTCGCTTTTCTTCTACCACTCGCGTTACTCGTGTCGGTGAGGAAGAATTATAAACTCGTGAAATGGACGATGGTACAAAAAAATATATGCCTCTCCCACGGTTCGAAACTGTCAGTACAAAATATTGTCTTATTTTTAAAATTTACGGGCAAATATGGTTTGTCACGCAGCAATTTTCGCTTATCTCTTTCTCAATGGGTTCCATTGCCTCTCTGATGTCGTAGTGGTAACGTCTTCGCCATGTAATGAAAGGCTTCCGAATTCAATACCAAATAGAGAGGCATTTGGTTCGGATCCCATTTTAATCTGTAGGTCCAGTGCATGAACTGGACTTAAACAATTAACGTGTGGCATGTGGTCTGTGATGAGAACCATCATTTCAGCGAACCTCTTGACAATGACTCTAATATCACTTGAAAGAATAGTATTTCCTTACGAGTAGCTCTTGTCAAGAAACCAGTTCCTGAAATTTTCTTCTGGAGGCATCGTAGCACCCAGCTGTTTGTTGTGGCTGGGGCACGAGTCATGTGACTCATGCTATCAATGCTCAATCCTTCCCGAGAACTCAGAATCACCAGGCAAACTTAAGCGAATGTTTTGTTATTTGGGTTGCATAAACAACAGGCTTTAAGACGTTACGAAATTCTACGTCCCGTGGCCCAGGTATTTTTTTCTAAGACTGTACAACAATTTCTTTGAGAACTATAGAACATTAGACCTATTGGGAGGATTTTGTACTGTCCAAAAATGGTGGTTAGCACATATTCTTGCCTTTTTTAGACTATAAGTCTTAAATATTTTTATGGTCCCTTGCAGTGGCGTGCCCAAGGGGCGGTTTGTGGGGGTTATAACCCCACTCCCTTTGGCCAAGTATTCCTAAAAAGGGACATCAAATGTAGGAAATGATGGCAAAATGAGGGCTGACTAACAGAACAAGTGTACATAACCCTTCCCTTCGCAAATCCTGTTCACACAACCAGTCCCTTGGCCAGTTGCTCTCCATGTAGCTACAATCTGTATCATTGTAAGGCTGCTGTGTCCTCTCCTCCCTCATACACAATGTAGTAGTTACCGCCCGTGATTCTCTTCACACCTCTCTGAATGCTAGTAGCAATTGATCTACTCGTACACTAGCATGCAATGTTATACCTGCGCCCAGATAATTGCCGGCCAATGGCTTATTTAGGGAAGGGGAGCCTCCCGAGAGACTAACCAATTACAAAATTTAATAAGCAGAGCACGTGTTGCTGTTGTATTATACGAAGTTCATTGATTTTCACAGAAGCAAGGATTCGATTGTGAATTTACAGCTTTCCGTGAACAGCTCCTGTGAAAATTACTCATGTCACTATTACTAATAATACACAGAAATAGTGATCAGGGACGTTACTTTTCATAGGTGGACCTAACAACCTTTTCGTTAATCAATGCCTTTTAAAGAATTGACATTAATATTTTTGGTAAGGCAGTCATTTTTACCCAAATGTTAGTGATCTTAACTACACAAAATACCAGATAATGAGTACATGTTTCTTTTTATCTGGTCATTCAATAATAATAATAATTAATTTACCTATAGTTATGTTATTATTAAATGCGAGACACTTGGGTCGGATACTCCCAAAATATATACTCTGTCTATGGAATCGGAGGAGAAAGGCCGCGCAGCATGTAGGCATGTCACTGTGATTATTCTCTAATCGATTTCATCAATTCATTATTTATTATCGCAACGCGATTAATTAATATAATTAAGAAATTGCGAAAAACTTACGTAAATGTAGAGCATAATATATTAGAAGGATGGACAGTACACTCATATTACATGTTAATATAAAATTTTGCATTCAAGCATGTGTGATGTCGCCGCCTTTGAATCAAGCGTTCCTGGGCTCGTTACCCGATGGATGCACATTGCACAGTGGTTCGCATCCCACCCACTGTAGATGCAGCCCCGATTTGCCCATTTTGCACGAAGTGAACTAAACAATTCAAACAAACAACTCAAGCATGTATAACCTTTAATATTGAGAACATTGATATAAATTAGTTATTCAATTAAAAAATAGATGGCACAATATAATATCATTTAATTTTAATTTACGATCTCCATCCCTAGCTGTAAAGTTCGAGATATATATATATATATAAAAAAATACTTTTTGTGATTAAAAAGCAAGGAGAATAGAAAGCATTGATCTCTTATTAGTTTTACAAAATCGAAAAAAAAGTAATTGTATATCCACATTCTCAGTGTTAGGAAATTGAGGGTTAATTATAATAAAGAGCCCCAAGAAAACTTAAAGCATAATAACTAATAGCTCTTTATTTTCTTCTTTAGATATAAAGATCCTGTTGCTGTTAATCTTTTTGAAGAAGGAACCACATGGTTCTCTCATAATAATAATAATAATAATAATAATGAGTATTAAACCTACACAGTTAGATAATGCAAAATGTTCCAAGGATTATGTTTATCGTCCTCGAGATCAAATTAGTATACGGATGTATCGGCACATGCAAATAATTTTAATAGAAACGTCATTTCAATTTGTGACTTGTAGTTTTATTCAATTTTTTTTCATTATGCTATATTGTTCGCAAATTATACAATCAGAATTAATGTGTGCATTCCGTTCTATACGTATTACGTATATCTTTGATAAGAGGGAATTTATTCTGCCTGAAATACTATCCGTTTGATTTATTTGAACACATTCGTTGATTAAGGATTCGAATGTTACTGAGTGAGTGATTTGGTGTTTAAAAGTCCACTTTATGCACAGTAAGGCTAATTGCGACTAAACCTACAGTTTCAAGTTGAATCCGAACCCCTAAGTGCTCCCATCTGGAATCGAAACCCGGGACACCTTAATTACAAGGCAACGGCGATACCACTGAGCCATCTGGGAGGCCCGAATGTCACTGAGGGTTAGCATGAAACCAGTGACATGTATTTTACCAGTATTAAAGAACAACAACATATGTATGCATTTTCTGTACAAATATTATGCACTCATACCCACATAAGATGAGGGTAGGCAGGGACAGACAGAAGCAGGTGGTGGGGAAGGGCGTCACTGTTCACGTAAAAGGCAGGGTGGAAGTTAGGAGATTCCCCTTTTCTATGGCCGCGTCCGAATCCGCAGCTGATGTTGCCTAGAGCACCGTTCCATCCGGGGACTCATGCTACCTTCGTTGTCCGAATTTGCTGCAGATGGCGAGTTGAAGTGTGCTCGCGAACGGTGTAACAGATGCACGCTTGATTGTATGTTGGGACACCATCTTTAACCTTTCTTTTGTTTTTTTTCTCAACGCGCCAGCGCAGCGAGTACCGAAGCGGCCAAGCGGCAGTAAAAGGGAAATGGCGGAAAATATGTTTGTGGTTCAGGAAGAAGTGTTGGAGATGGAGAAGTGTTTTGAATGTAAGTATTTGTATTTCTTGTTTACCATGGAAGTCCAATTATTATTTTTGTCTTGCAAGTGATTGAAATGTTTGTTACGTGATGGTTGAGCACGTGTATTGTCGTTGATACAGGTTTATATATATATATATATCTAGCGGGGTTGAGCTACTTGTAATTATGATGAGAGGACCAAGTTCCTTTTGTTTTGTTCCGATTTCATCATGCAACGAATGCAATTTGAACATGGTTCAATTTCGATTCACTTGTGTTAATTCATACTGCGAAGTTTTAGTGATTGCTTAAGATTTTGTTCAATATATGCTTCCGTAGTTAGTTTAGGCAGGCCGTTTGTCTCAGCATTAAAATGAAGTTCCTAAATGCATTCTGCCTGCTGAGGATCTGATTTATTTACACATTCATTCTACTAGTCTACGATACTTACAATCGCTTGTGAACGAAAAATACATTGTCCATGGGAAGCGCGCATGCTTGCGTAAAGTAATTTTTAAGTTCTTTTTTTGGAAATCTAGTGCTCATTACTTTAAGAAAGGTTCAAATTTCGTGTGACAATGATTGTCAAAGTTCTACGATAATTAATCTTCCTGCTATGAGAATTTGAAAAAAAAAACAAAAAACAATCCAAACTGTTACCATGAGTATGCATATTCCCCACCCCAATTTTTATATATATATTTTTTCTTTAAAGGGATATGCTGTAACAAAGTGCGGTTAACTTGTGTAATTATTCCATTTTTCCCAACGAACAAAAAATTATCGTAGTGACTATCTTCACCAGGTAGCTTTTGAGCTAGCCTATTTCCACCAGATTTTAACTGCGCATGTGTATGATCTACAACCTTGCCTGGCCTGCTATGTGACATCTGTGAAGTGTGGATACGTGTATTCTTTAGTTGTTGGTTTGTACAGATGGACTGGTGCTGCTAATATGTTACATCATGACAAGTATGAAGGGGTAAATGTGATTGTTAGGTTAGACACGTCAGGTGTGGGGCTATTAGCATTATAATTATTTCCCAACACCTGATCATGTAATTTCTGGTCTTCAGCACTTTCTGCTATTCTCACTGCCTGGTGAAAGTAGTAGTCACACCCATTCTTAATTTAAATTATCTTCTTAACAGTAAGTTTAGCAACACTGCCAATGAAGATAAAATAGAATGTTATGGTGTGAATCAGATTTTTACTTTTGTTGGTAAAAATAGCCACATATGCTGTTCTCAGATCCTGGTGAAAATGGCTCTATGTGCTATTCTCACCACTGGTGAAAATGGTCATGGCCAAAAATTGGCCCAAGTTCATTTTGTTTTATTGCGATTTTATTATGATACAAATGTAATTTTTACATGGTTCGATTTAGATTTAAGTCTGTTAACACATATTGCAGAGTTTCAGCAATTAGCCTACTTAAGTTTTTTTCAATATATGCTTTCGTCGTTAGGTTAGGCAGGTCAGGTACTTTTAGCACTAAGATAAAGTCCCTACATGCATTCTGCTAAGGTTCCGATTTACTTCAACATTCATTCCCACTAGTCCACGATACTTACTGAGGCTTGTCAATGGAGAATACCTTGTCCATGGGAAGCATACATGCTTGTATAAGGTGATTTTAAAGTTGTTTTTTTCAACATAAATAACTTTTTGGTACCAGTTAGATATAGTGAAAACACATTTATCTCGTTTAGTTCCGAATTACTTACATTTGTACTTACCTTATATGCATAGCAGAACATTTTTCAACGTGGGATTATGTTGGTTTTTTTCACTGAAGAAAGCGTAATTTTTGACATTACAAGTATTTATTGGTCGTTGCTAATTGGTGGGCAAATCTTGACTCACGTCTATTGTCAGCTGATATGCAGTGTTTCCAAACTTAATGAACCGATAAATGCCGCACAAACTATTCACAAAGGGTTTTAAGTGAAAATTGATCCACAAACCATTCACGAAAGGTTAGGTTAGGCAAACAGAAAATTGAATTGGAAAAAAAAAACGCTCGCACGTCATCTTGTAAAACTACCGCATGGTTACTACACTAACACTAATTAACCGAAAAATGATTGTTTTTAGGCTAAATTTGATCCACAAACCAGTCACGGAAGGTTATGTTAGGCAAACATATAAAATTAAATTGAAAAAAAAATACAGCTCACGTGTCATCTTGTAAAACTAAACTACTGTGTGGTTGCTACACTGACAGGGGGTTACATAATCGAACGCATGGAACATTTGATTCACGAAGTTGACGGTAATGGTTGCACGAATTAAAAAAAAAAAAACTATTTTCAGCTTTCAAAAGTCCACAGGAACTCAATTCCATAAGTACTTTCCCATCTTTTCTCCTGTAAATTTGAAGAAATGTGTTTTCACTATATCTAACTGTTACCAACCTTTTATTAGAAATCCAATCAGTACTCGTTATTTTAAAGAAGGTTCAAATTTCGTGTGACAATGATTTTCAAATTTTTGATAATTAATCTTTCTGCTAGGAGCATTTTAAAAAAAATCCTAAAACAATCTGAACCATTACCCAAAAATTATATAAGTTTGAAGGACGAGCCCATTATCCTCTCACTCAAATTAGTTTGAAAGAATTATTAACTGTGGTTCAGGACCATACACAGGTAGCTCAACTTTTTTTTTTTTTTTTAGCAGAGTTACTTATAAATATTATCTCAAGTAATTTACTAAGCATACTTGCATTTTTTTTTCAGGGACTGAGGTGAGAACTCTGCAGTTCATTCAGTTGAGAGTTGAAAATTCAAATATTTTCACTGGCAAACGTAATGCTGCAAAGATGGGATGGAGGTAATTATATATTTGTTTATATTCAGCCTTTAAGTGTAACTATCTTTTATATTTGTGTAACCCTAGAAAGCTGATGCGTTGTCTGGCAGACGAAACATTAGTGTCTACGTATATCAAAACTTCCACAGCAACTACCTAAGATTTTGCTATCATCCTGAACGTGGAAATGCAAGAAACTAATGCAGATGCTCAGCCAGTGATTTATCATATTATATCTGCAGATACATGCACTTATTACTACTACTACTACTTCAGACGGGCAAGGGCACACGCACCCATGTAATGCAATCTCACCGAGTGAGGGAGGGTTAATCTCTGGAAACAGCTATGAACAAATTTAATTAGGGCGAACATTTGAAAACCGTCCAACTTATCCCCAAAGTTTCCAACCCCCCCCCCCCCGGGAAAATCCTGGATACACCCCTTTGCTCAGCAACAAATAAGGAAAATTGGTGCAATGTGACCCTCTCGTAAGAGGAGGATGACCAGCTGCTTCTGCTGCCATGGCTCAAGCCATGTGCGTTGAACACCAGTCAGTGTTGCTTTGAGTGCACACAAGTCTTATAAATATATATATAATTTTCCATTCCTGACAAATCTATTCATGTATTTCAGAAGTAAATACTAACTTTTGTAGTAAATAAAATAGTTTTTGCAAAATTCGGCTGCATTTTAATTCTGCAGAAATCAGTAATTTAGCAGACGAATGGTTAGCCTATACGTTTGGCACAGGACATATTAGCTTTCTAGGGTTAAAGTGCTGGTGGACACTCTGCTTTGACCAGAGGAAAAGAAGCGGATTAAATATGTTGTAAGAAGCTGGATAGAAAAATACTGGTTTCCCAGTTTCCATGTCACCTGCTGCCTGAATTTAATAAATTGTGCCAAAGATATTTTTTTATATATTCAAAGTTCATTTGTGCTATTTTCAATTACCTTTTTTTTTAAAAAAAAATAACATACATTATGTGTTTTTTAATGTTAGTGTTTTCTGTGTCATGTGTATCATTAAATCAGAATAATAAACGTGTCATTAATTTTCCACTGTTGCTAGTCGAATTTTAAAATCTGTCGTGACGATTATCATGCTGTTAACAGTTGAGGCTTCTTTAGGAATGTCATTCTGCTGTAAGAATTAATTAATTTTAATCTAATCCTGTTTTAATTAATACATTTAATGTTTTGAGATTATATTTGAAAAAGTGTGGCTTTATCTTAGTTGGGTTCATGGATTTCTTGGACCATATTTACCAAAAATAGAAGTGGCTGGTGCCTGAATTAGTTTGTTTTATCTATCCCTAGTATGAAGTATCATTTATTGTACATCAGACTGCACTATTTCCTTCACATGTTCTCTACAATAATGTTGAGATTGTTTGATATTGCAATTTTTTTCTTCCAATACACATAAGTAAATTACTTATTATGTTGAGACTAATAAGCAAAATGGTCCCAGTTCTGATTCTTTAATCCCTAACTAATCATGGTACAGAGGTATTTTGGACGTGGTATGATTTCTGTTTGTCTATTATCCCATACTTTGGAAGCTTAATGATTACTTGCTGTGTTTTCTGGAAAACTGTTTTGCATTCCGCAAACTCCTATGATTTTTTTGTTTGCAATCGGCCATTTTTTTAATGTTTATACTGCTAGCTGCTGCCACATGTGAGGCGTGGAGGAGTTAATGCTTTCGTTGTAGGTGTACCAGGTTTAGGGCTCTTTGCACTAAAATAACATCCCTAAATGCTTTCAACAGCTGATCACATAATCTGGTCTCAAGCATGAAACTGCCTTTGAGCCTCAAATAAGATTCCATGCATGAGACATCTCTAAATGAAGAATATTTGCTCAATTTAAAGTGTGGATTATCACGTAAACTACTTTTCAAAGCATAGTTTCTCTGGTGAATAATACTTAGAGAATCGTTATTGCAAAACATTTCGTAATACTCCTATAAAACTTGCAAAAAATCATTAAACTTTGAGAACAGTCACCTATAAAAAATATTACTTCTATATTAGTAGTGAGAGCATTTTTCTGTAATATACTTTGAACAAGTGTTCAGGCATGTGGCATATTGTAGCCTTTTAAATGTCTTAATAACTGTCATGCAATGTCTGATGCAGTTTGACATTCGGCGGCAACAGTTTGCTCAACAGTCGGATCTTTTATTAGAAATTTCATTAGCTGCACCATGTTTAGAACCAGTGGATTTTTACAGTTTTCTGGAGTGTAATATAGGTGGCATATTTTGAAGGGATTAGTTTGCCAATAATAATGCTACTTAGTATATCTGGTTTCATTATGTAATATTATATGAGGATGAGTGATGATATGGTGAGATTGATGATTGGACCCTCGCAAACACACATGCCCAGGCCTGATAATCTACCATATATATATATAACAGCATTGGTTAACATAAATGCTTTGGTGAACCCTGCAAATTTTGTAATGATGCGATGATTTTGGTGTTAACACCAGTTTCAGTGAATATAGATGCTTACTGTTTCTCTATCAAAAAAAACTTACAAACACATAAGCCATCGCCATTGATTTCTATATGCGAATGTGTATTTAATATTGTAGAATTAGCTTGTTGTCTTCCAATGCACTTGTGATATCTTAATTTTTGTGTCTAAGAATAAATTAATCAGAAATAGTTCACATGTATGTTCATATATTTCCATCCTTTACAGAAAAGTAATTCACCTGATGGGGCTTCAGGATGAACTGTCTGAGGTAAAATGTCGCAGGAAGTGGGAGAACCTGGTTAGAAAGTACAAAGTAAGTTTGGTAAAATTATTAGCTGTGACGTTTTCTCATTGTTCTTCATAGAGCTGCATAAAAACCGTAAGGAGTTCATTTCATAGCATTTTTTTCATTGCATGGTTCGTTCAAAATAAAAATGAATATTTAGTTATCTTGTTGCGGCTTCCTGTTCTCTTGTTGGTGAAGTTTCTCTACTGCCATTGATTGCATTCTTCTTATCTTCTCTCTCTAGACCCTTGATGTAATTAACAAATTGTTCTCCACTAAAATCTACTGGTATTATTGCACACGTGAAATATCAGATTAACTAAAAATGTTTTATTGTTTTTTGTTATATACTAGAGACCTAATTCAGAATTAGGTCCTCTAGTATGTGTGTGTGTCCTACACACACATACACACACACACATATATATACGAGGGGGGCTGGAAAGTTCGTGAAATCACCCAGAAGGAATACAGCTGGAACAACCATTTTAATACATTTTTCAAGGTATTCCCCCCGAAGCTCAATACACGTTTCACAACAATGTTTCAACATTTGTAACCCTTTCAAATAGAAGGTTTTGTCCTGCCATGCAAAACAGCCCTCCACCTCCTCAACCAGTGCCTCTTCGGACGGAAAATGTGTGCCCTTGAGATGTTTTTTGAGGTTTGGAAAGAGGTGATAGTCGGATGGGGCGATATCAGGGGAATAGGGTGGGTGGGGTACACAGGTAAAGCCCAGATCCGCCAGCAATTGCATGGTTTGATGGGCCTTGTGCGAGGGCGCATTGTCCTGGAGAAATTGCACACCACGGCTCACTTTTCCCCGACGTTTTTCCTTCAGAGCCGCCTTCAATTCAATCAAATATTGGGAATAAACAGCAGCACTGATGTTTTCACCCTGTTTAAGATATTTTATGAGGATGACACAGTCCTTATCCCAAAAGACCGATGCCAGAACCTTCCCTGCTGACCTTTGACTTCGGAACTTTTTCGGTCGAGGAGACCCACTGTGGCGCATCTCCATGGGTTGCTTTTTAGTCTGTGGATCATAATGGTGAATACATGTTTCATCTTCAGTCACCAGACAGCGCAAAAATTCATAAGGGTGTTGAAATTTGCGCACGATCTCCCGTGACATCTGCACTCGTGTTCTCTTCTGGTCAGCATTCAGACATTTTGGGTTCCATTTCGCACTGAGCTTCCGCATGTCCAGATACTCTGATATTATGACACCCACACACTCACGCAATATCCCCAGATACGCAGCAATGGTTTTGGTGGATATGCGCTTATCCTCCATGAACATGTCGTGCACTTTGACAATGTTTTCCCTAGTCACTGCACTTGCAGGCCTGCCAGAGCGGGGTTCATCTTCAGTCTCACCATGTCCAGTCCTAAAACGCCTCACCCATTTGGCTACTGTTGTATATCCTGGGGCATGTTCCCCCAAAGTCTCATGCAAAGTTTTATGGATATCCATGAGGGATTTGTCTTGCAACACGAAAAACTTGATGACACTGCGAAGCTCATTCTTCTCAAATTTCCTTAGGTCCTCCGCCATCTCTTCTTACTGAACGTGAAACAAAAAAAATAACAATGACAAAAGGATCATATGCAGGATAAGAGGTTTACAATATATGCTCTTTCTAATGGCTACAACAATTTGTTTCAATTTTTATTTCTTCTGGGTGATTTCATGAACTTTCCAGCCCCCCCTCGTATGTGTGTGTAAAATGATGGAGGGCCACAAGGCCTAAATAACATTATATATATAAATATATATACAGGAATAGGATGAGAAGGAGTGCCAGAAGGACGGATAAACAGAAATGGCGTAGGAGGCAATAAACACTTACCACATTGAAAGAAAAGTCTTTATATATATATATACACTATACACACACACACACATATACACCAGGTATCATCATAGTATTTTATGTGTACACTTTTGCTGCATACATCTCTTGTGATATTGTTTTTTTACTCAAATCTCTCAATCTTCTTTTTACAAATGTAATCACCTTTTACCAGCAATTATTGTAATGCAGTATCTCATTGTTATTGGACTCCTTTATTTTCTCTTGGTATGCATTTGCTGAGCGAACAAATTTGTTACCTGAAGCAAAATAATTGAAACTTCACAATGTTTTTTTACATAGAAATTGTAGTTGCTTTGATTAAGTAGATTTTGTATTCTTGGTAGCAAAACTATAAGCAGATAACAGCTGATATTCAGGGCATTAGTATTCCAGAACTCTATAATCTAAAGAATTTGAATACTGTAAAGAAATCTCCTGGATTTTGGACCGCTATATACCTTCACTGGGGATCGAACCTGAAGCTTCTAAAATAAAATTTATATGGCTGTGGAGATGTAAATAACTATGTATTCTTGGCTCATCGAGAATAAACTTCACTCCTCTCAAATATAATTTTGATACCTTGCATGATCAAAACCTTTTGATGTCCTCTCCTGTATATTACACAAGGATTGTGTGGAATTAGAGTTCTCTTTCTTGTCACAGGAACTAAAGGATCCAAGGACAGGGACTGGCACCGAAAATGGGGAGGAAACTCCAATTTCGTGGCCTTATTATGAGGCCATGGATGCAGCATTGAGGGAGAGGCACAACATTTCTCCTCCTGTCTTAGTGTCCAGCAGCCCATCCACTTCAGGTAACATGCCGGTAGTCTTCAGCAGCCCAGGGCCATCCAGCTCGGTGGATACACCATGCCTATCTGCCGAAACACCAAGACACAAAAGAAGAAGAACTGACAGAGATAGTGAAGTAAAAGTACTTTTAGAGAGGACTCTAAGTGAACTGACTAGGCAGGGAGAGGAGATGACGGCAACAAATAATAAAATGTTGTCAATGTTAGAATCATATATGAAAATATAGTTTGAAATAAAATATGAGTTATAGCATATTTTTTTGTTTTTTTTAAAAGAAAAATCATGTGCACTTAAATTATACGTGTGATAGCTATCCACGCATTATGAAAAGGCTTGAGTTTTGTATGAAAATTCACTGTGTTGCATAGTTCCATGCAGCATGTTACTGTTGAAATAACCTTCACTGAAGCCAAGAGAATGTCTGTTCCTACTTCCACATTATCATGTGTCTTCATAAGTTTGGTCCATTGCAGAGACAATTTTACATTGTTTTTGCTGGTGCTTTATTATTTTCTCAGCATTTCAGAAGTGTCAGGTAAGTTAACAAGGCTTATGGCTGTTTAAGGAATTGCTGAATGTGTGCCTTGCTCCAATATAAACTAATACTTTTAATCAGGGGTGAAAAAATACAGGGTACCTGGTTGCCATGGTGCATGAATATTATCACCTGCCCGGTGAATTTTCCAGTTCAGTGCTTTCGAAATCCCTTTATGCAATTATTACACACACATTTTTTTGGTAAATAAGAAAGCAAAATTTCAGTGCAAAAACAGTCAATTTCGGGTTCAAAAGCAGTAAAAATGAAATTTCGCTGTTATAGCCATGAAAAAGCACCATATAAAATGACATTTTGGTTTTAAAAAAATGTGAATATAATCCCAAATTTGATATAAAAACTGCACTATTACACAAAATAAACATATCCCTTCTAATAGCACATTTAATCATTACCAGAATATTAGTTTATTCCTGTATAAAGGGGTCCATTTTTGCTTCTCAAATATTTACAGCAGAATTAATCGATTTTCCGTGAATTGAATAACTCAGACTTCAGAAAGTGTCGTGTCGGTATATAAATGGTAAATTTCGTGTTTAAGAGTCTATTTTGCATTTTGCAGTTCATTTCGTGACAAAAGAGGGTGGGAAAATGCACCTTTCAGAAACATGAAAAATTAACATTAGGATGTGTTATTTCAGATTTCCTGTTTTCGTCAAAAATGAAATGTGCATGCCTCTAGCAATTATAAATGTTTGCACTGTTGCTAGCTGAATATTAAATCTGCAGGGATATTGTATAGTTGACCATATAGTACAATGTAATATATATTCATGGTGTTACAGTTAGACTTTCTTTAGAAGGGCACAAAAATTAATTACTTTCATTCCAATCTTGTAGTAATTAGAAATTAATTATTGTTTGAAGATCATATTTCAAAATTGATGCCTTTATCTTAGTTGCATACATGGCTTTCTTATACGAAAAAGCTGGTACCTGAATTCGTTTTTTCAACCCCTTCTTAAAGGTTGAAAAGAAAAACATAAGTTATCTTTCTTCTTTTTAATCTTTAACTTACCTTCCTGTGTCTTAAATCTGTACTGTACTTGTCTTATCTCCTGAGGAAGCCACATGATTTGGTGAAGGCTTGAGTTCAAAGTAAGTACATGCCAAAAGTGGTCTTTATTACTTAGTATACATTTTTGTGTTTCTGATACTGTATTTATGAACCTAATATGGAAATGTTCATTGACGGTGTTAATGAAACTTGAATACATAATTTTAGTAACTTTCCTTCCAGTGAAAACGAAACATTCTGGATGTACTGTATAATTGTAAGATGAGATATTTTAAGTCTTTGTATCTGAATTTTGGCAATTTTTTAAAGGTACTTTGAAAAACATCAGATGCCATGTTTATTTACAACTTAATGACAGTATTTACAGTTTAACATGATTAGTATTTTACATACAGCTTTTCTTGTACACTAAATGTTATTTTTGCCTATGAAAATTATTGAATTTTAAACCAAGAGAAATTTAAGTGTATTCACAGTTTAAATTTCCTTTTGTATGAACTTCCTCCCACCAGTACATATATTTTGTAATCACTTAAATGATTACGAGATGAATGTACTTTCACCGAAAGTGATTCTTATTACCTGCAAAATCCTTATGTACATTATTCTATAGATTATTTATTTATAGTGATTTAAAACATTGATTTTTTTTTTCAAATATCACCTGATTTAAATCAATCCACCGTGCCTCAAGGGTTTCTGTTCAGGGCATCCCATTGATGTTAATCATAGGGGGTTTCCATAGTGGAATATAGTAAAATATATATATAACACTTATGTTGAAGGCTCCTCGATGTGGCTGAAATATTCTTCATATAACATGCTAACTAAACACATTGGATGTTTATTATTTGCAATAAATCTTGTTGCTGAGCTGATTCACATTATATTTGTGTTGTTGCCATTGTTCTTTTGATATTTTGTTGTCAGTACGAATATTTGTGATTAAACTTGGAAGATTGAATGAGTGCTACATAAAGTAACTGAAAACAATGAAGCTAATAGTTTGTGTACGATGAATTATAACCAAACATAAGGCTGCCTAAGACTGAGAAAAGTACACAATGCAGCCAATATTAGACACCTCTTAAGTTCGTGGAATTGACCAGTTGGTAAATTTTAGAAAATATTAGGGTCATTCCTTACAAAGTCACATGTGAACTTGATTTGGGTATACTGATTTGGCTGGTGAGTTTTTAATAAAATGGTCAAATGTTCTCCCTTTGGGGTATAGAAAAGTACTTCAACTTCAGGATTCGTAACAAAATGTTGTATTTGTAAATAATTGTTAATATATTTTCTCTTTTCAATTTCAAAGTAAGGAAATACAACACACTCAGTTGCAAGCACAAAAAACAAGAAATGTTTCTTCCGACAAACAAATATCGTTGGATGTTTGTATGTGAGGTTTTAATTTCAGACATCTACCATGACTTGCCGTGAGCTGCAAGTTTCTAACAGTAGACAAGAATATGTGAGACACTGCAACGTCCTTTGATTTGAGTTTCAGGACTTCAAAATTCGGATATTTATGTATAGAAGTATATAGTACAGGGTGGACCAAAAGTTGCAATATGTAGGAAAATAAAATTTTGTTTTTGAGTTTCCATATTTATTTATTTTTAAACGTGTTCTCTTCTAAACCATGTTCATCAAGAGTGGGAGAAACTTATTGCAAACTAATGATAACCACGTCGAGCAGATTACATGAACACATTGTTTATCATATTTATTTTTCCTATGTATTGCGGCTTTTGTTCCACCCTGTGTAATACATTTGTAAAATCTAAAAATGTCCTTTTTTTTGTCATCTGGTAACCCTATGTTAACTGCAGTGAGGTCAAAGGGCACAAGGTGGCATATTTTTTTTTGTTTTTACATTAATGAAAAATGAACTGGAAAGGCTAATATTGTCCTAAGAGTGTTTTCTTCCATGCTACCAGTTTGTGGCTCCATTATCCATATGCAGCCTATAATGAAGGTATTTTACCCAGAATTGAATGGCACATGGGGATATTTTTTCCATAGAAATGCAGAAGCACTCTTTTTGTCTTTAATACCATTTGTGTTGCTGTGAATAGAATGGAGGGTTTTAAATAGAGAAGTTGGTTTCACGATACTCAGCATTATATGTAATTTCCTATGTGCACAACTTGCAAATTTTCACTTAGCGTGACTATCACAGGCTGAAATCCCGGAGATTGAACCCGGGTGGACTCAAACCCATACCATACCAGACTGCATGGCCATGCAGGAGGACGTTCTCTACTATAAAAGACACTTATTTGTAAATTTAAATTACAACTCACTCGTGTAGTATTTTTACCACTACTTCATTGAGTACATACACACACAGAAGGCAAAACCAAATTGGTAACAAGAAGCAATGGCTAATGTGCTACGTAAAATTATTTTAGTTGTAAAATATGGCATTATAAAAATAGTCACGAACAGCAGAAACTATAAGTGAAATAGGCTGGCTGCAATTGGCAACACCTCTTGAAGATTATATTGCAATTACAATGGGATGATTTGTTTTGAAATACCTGCAAGGCTTTTAGTGTGTTTATGTGCACTGATTTGTTCTGTACATGTGGAGATTCTTGTTTTTAGAAACAATATTTTGTGCATGAAAATATGAAAAAAGCTGACACTGTATTTGGTAAATTTCTTACACAAAATTATTTAAATTATATACAAAAAGTTGCCAAGACAAGTTATTTGTAGGTAAACACATTTTTTTGGTTTAAAATGCATAACTTTAGCTTTAGCACATAAAACATGTTTGTAGGGAAAGAACATAAAATGTAATGTTTTAGACAAAATAATTATGAAGATAATGCATTAAGATACATAAAATATGGAGTAAAAAAAGTCCTATTTGGGACTCCCAAAGACACCAGTCATTTTGGACCTTTGCCGGTGTGCTACTAAAGTGTGCAAACCTGGTTGTTAGTGGATTCCATATTTTGGAGTTCATGCATAACTAGATGAAATATTAAATTAGTATAAATTTGTCACTTCACAACATGCTGGTCATTACTACCGGTGTTGTATTTTCAATGGCAAGACAATTCATGCAGAACAAGGTTTTCAAGTATGGAAAACAATATTGCAATGCAGCTTTCATGACAATAGTGTTGTCGCTTTGTAATCGAGGGGTCCTGGATTCAATACCTGGTGGAGGAACAGAGCTTTGGATCTGTAGATCCAGTCCTAATTAGCTTTACTGTGCATAAAGTGGACTTAATAAGGATGTTCTAAGTGTTTGCATTATTATTTAGATGTAAGTAGAACACTAATTGCAGTTGTCTCAGTAAAAATAAGACTATGCTATCATCAGTCTTAATATAGTTGATCAAGATGGATAGCTTTAGCGTAGGCAGACTCTTTCAAGTATTAAATATAATCTATCATCACACACTACCATGATACAGATTGATTCACTGAACAGTAATTCTTCTGATATGCCTGCCCAAAATAAGAACTTCACTTTTTTTCAAAATAAACTTCATTTAATGAATTTATAATTAATACATTTAATAATTTATAATTAATAGCAGTGGCGTATGCTGGTTTTAACTAGTGGGTAATCTCCGACACTTGATTCATCCACCCACTCCTGAAGTCTCCCTGCAAATTTACCTCAACATCCATACAGGATTTATGAATGATTTATTTTATTGTGTTCAAAATTTTACCTTATTGTTGCGACCACTGTCGAATAATTGTTGTGATTGCACTTGCAGTTAATCTACGTTTAGAATTTCAAATAATAAAACAAGAAAATATAATAAATCTATAAGAAAGAAACCTGTAACAAAGAATATGAAAGGAATGTGGTAGTGAAATAAATACCCTCAATATTAATTGAAGTGTAAAATTCAAGTTACCCAAGTACCCAGTTGCTCATGCATTCTTAATTTTTGTTTTTATACACGGAAGTTTAAGTTCAAGACCTGTGGTACAAGAGATGCTACTGGCCTACCTACATTAACTATTTCCAATTTCTCTGGAAAAGATTCTGTTCCAAATATTTTCAGATGCAAATATTGTATTATATATCCATTGCCTTTATCTTCATTAAACGCAGCACTAGCACGAATACTAAACCACTAACAGCTAAACAAATATTAAATTCTCGAATCGCTAAAACACGCATTCAATTTCCTGCGACAATCTTCTATTGTGGTTCATTCTTGCTTGACACAGAATTAAATTCCCTATGTATGCTGAAAAATTCCCTTTCCCAGCTTTATATTCCCTGTGATGCGCGATGTGTTATAAGTTGAAATCATTGCGTTTTTTGTTTATATATTTTACATTCAAACATATTTTATCATTATGATCATTATTAATCTAAAGAGGGGGGAAAGCAACTTAAATTACCTAATATATGTGTACGTATATATATATATATATATATATATATATATATATATATATATATATATATACAATTTATTTCTGATAGCTTTCTTTTAAAAATTATTCATTTCTGTGAAAGAAGTACTCTCACTCGTTTTGAAGACTACTAAGAAAGTAATCACGCATTTTAAAATACAAGTGATGATATGAAATTGATGAAGGGACATTTACAAAGTACACCCATGCCCAGGCCGGTATTCGAACCCTGGAGCTCTGGCGTTGTAGGGAGCTGTGGTAACCACTCCGCCACAGAGGTCGGTGTAATTTCTTGAATTTCTAGTTAAAATTTTAATTTATTTAATTACCTTCATCTTCAATATTAAAGTTTTTTTCTTTGACAATATCTGTTGAAATAGCAGAGATCAGGAAGACAGACGCAAATGTAAAATGAGAATTAACATAGAATTGGTTCGCAAATGTTGTTCAGATTTCCCTGTTTCTTGCGCATTTTCAGATGTATTTTCCCTACTTTCACAGCTCCTACGATACAAAGGCCATCGGGGAAGAATAGCAGAAGAGGGTGCCAGCCGAGGGAACGGCAAAGGCTCTGGGATGGAGAGTGCAACCAATGGACTCTCTCCAGAAGGAGGTTGCCCTTGCCACGGAATCACCGTGCCTGAGAAGCAGTGTTTCTTTCCCCTCTCTTCCGTCAAGGGATTTAAAGGGAGCAGGTGGAATCTCACCCTGACGTCACCAGATTCCACCAGCTGGAGAAAAAGCCTGACGGACATTCCACGGCAAACGGTTGAAAACATTCGCGCGCTGGAAGCAAGAAATATGTGAATCAAAGATTGGTTCGGAAGAATATTGCCAAGAAATAAAAAAACAACTTTTTAAAAAAATATAGCCGGGTCATAATATTCCACATGTTAAAAATGTGATCATGAAATGAGTTGTTTTTTAAAGTTTTTCTTTTGAGATCATTTTAATCACAGAAAAGCTAATCGGGACTAGATCTACAGTTTAATGGATGTAGAACCACTATGTGTCTCCACCAGGTATTGAAACTGGGACCTTGTGATTACAATCGATGATGTCACCACTGCGACATCGGGGGAGAATTAAAAAAAGTTTCTTTTGCAAATAAAATAACCAGTGATTGAAAATCGTTATAATTTTTCACAGCATTCTAACACATATTACACTGATGGGTCTCAGTGTTCATGATTCCAACTGTCAAGTCAATTTTTCTCAAAATTCGTAGGATTAGCTGTTTTATCTGATCTTTTACCTTTATATCCATCTTATTGTAACAACTGTTCAGTTATTGCAAAAGTACCACAGTTTAATATAAGTCAAAAGCACATAAACAAAGAAAAAAGGCAAGGAGCGGCAGACCAGATTTTCAAGCTTGAAGATCTGAGTAATGCTGAAAAATAAATTGTTATGTAAAAAAGGAAGGTCAGAAACTCAGCTAGAGATTGAGGGTGTTGACAAAATGTTCGGTAATAAGGTGACATTAAAACCCCATATCCGCAACTAGAGTTCAGGCATGAACAACGAAGGGTTAAAAATTCTGACAAGAAACACTTCTAACTGCAGCTGAAAGTGGGAACTGTTTACCGCAAAGGGCAAAAATTGATACAATTTTTGAAGCAGCATTTTATTTAAGAACAGAGCTAGCTCTTTGTTCAAATCTACTTCCCCACCTTCAATATATCCCTCCATCAATCTTGAGTCACTTAACCTAGGAATAGAAAACAGTTGACTCCGTACATGTTGAGGCCACAAACAGTTGTGCAAATTGTGTACTGCTGATTTTCAAAGACAACTGCCAGAGCTCGGTATGTTATTTGTGACAAGTAATATGTTACTCAATAGAGGTGTCTTTTCCCATGTTACGTATCTAGATTACTGCCAGTTAACCAACTTTTTCATGTACACAGAAATTGCCGCCAAAGTTGAAATTATCGCTCTTCAGTTTTCAATAAATAAGAATGTTCCAGTAAATTGTTAATATAGCTGGGAAATAGGCAACTACTTACAAGATAAAACATTATCTATTCATGACTGCGGTTGTAATCAGTCTTTACATATTTTTTCTTTATCGTTGTGACAGTAGTACAAAGATATAGCAATTCCAGCACACAGTTCTATAATTCATTTTTGGCTTATGCAATTATCCTGGAAAGCACACCAGTTTGCACATGCACTTACCACTTGTATTTTAAGCTGTATGCAATAGACCCAACTCATTAAGCATGTGTTGTTAGCGTGCTTGGTTAAAGAAAAAATAATAATATTTACTTTAGGTAAACCAAAAAAATTACAATTATCACCCTAAAATTGGAAATCATTATTCAGTATTTTTTGTACATATCAAGACACATACATTACTGCCATTTTGCAATATATGTGCAACTTTACATTTTACATTAAGAAAATAATACAAAATTATATGGAAACAATATTTAAAAAAAGAAAAATTCATAATAAATTCAAAATACAATTTTGTTTCCCAACAAGTCAAACTGTAACTGAAGAGCTTCTTTCCAAAGTGATGTATCTCAATTTTAAAATTTTCTCCTTTCTGAGGTACCGGTTGTTTGTGTTGTCATTTTATCAGATTTTAGGTTTTTAACCTATTTTTCCCTTTGTAGATAAATAAGAAATAAGTTACATCAAAGTTTCATGACAGAACACAACTGATGGGAGTTTTATAGTACCTAAAATAACCTATTTTGCCAATTAGAATCTATTGTAGGTTTTTCAGAATTTTTATGTCATACCGAGGTATTATCTCAGTTTGATACTAAAAGATCAATGACTAATGAATTTCAAAGATATTTTCTGTTGATTTCCCTCCCTCCAAGTCTACGATGTGTTTTCAATGCTCTAAACAAAGGAAAATATCTGACGCCACTGTGATCTGCATGGACCAAAGTGCTCACTCTCGCATCAGTTCGGTGCTTTGTGGCATTTATGATGATCTCACAGAAAAAAGGCTGAGTCTGACGGTGGATAAAATGAAAAAGATTGTTATGTATTCAGAGTGGCCTCTGTGCGATTCCAGTGCATCCAAGAATTCTAACTCAATTCAATGAATTATATATAAATTCTTAATATTGAATTTAAGGAGTGGAGTTTACATTTGCCATTTTACATACTCAGACTAGAAATACAGATCTACAAACACAAATCAAATATTACAGGATGAAAAAGAAATTTAACTGTACACAAATTTCAAACTAAAATTTACCTAGTCATCACGAACATATCTTGCAATGATTCTCCATCTGCCAGATAGATTGTTCTACAAATGACGCTAACGAAGTAAAGAGATTGACAGAATTCTGGTTTTACACACGGCTTTCTTTTCTTTTCCTTCCTCGATAAAAACAAAAGTTAAACTGTGAAAAACTTGCCTTAGGTCATTTATAATTTTGCATAAATTCAATGGGACTTGGATTAACAAAAGCAGCAATTTTTCAAGTCCATGCAGAAAACTTCACACATAATTGCTGGATTTAAAGGAATTCCCAGGTAGTAGCCACCCTGCTATTGTGCAGCAAATAATTCATACACAATTCATTCTTTATAGTATTGCAACAATTTGTGTTTAATTTTGAGAATGATGCATACAAATGAAAATTTGGTCAGAAAATTAATATTTGGTGGTGTATATCCATATTAAAATTTCTTACGGTTATTTTGAAATTTTACTTTTGACGATTGTACCTGATCAATATTTTTCAAGAATTATGAAGTGCGATAAGTTTTCTTTGGAACCTATTTCAGTACTTTTTGTGCCTAATTTAAGATCTTTAGAACCTATTTTAGGAACCTGAAAACACTTTTTAGAACCTAAAAATCCTAAGTCTATGATTTTTTTTACTGAAACTTATTTTCAAGGGAATACATCACTTTGGAAACAAGTTCTTCAATTAGGCTTTGAATTTAACCTTATGAAGTTAAATATAATCATGATCTCGTAGAGCAGGGTTGTTTCCAAAAAAAATTTGGATTGCCAGTCTTTCCCTAATCCCTACGGCAGCAGCATCATTGTTAATTGCATTGTCATCATTGCGTTGTTGGGGCACATTCACCCTAGGTTCACGCAATATGTCTCCTTCTGTAATGCATATATTATGCATCACAGCACATGCTGCAATGACAAGAGGAGCTTTTCTTACATGAACTTCCAGAGCCTTTGTAAAAATGGAGCGCCATCTCACCTTAAGGAGCCCAAAAGCTCTTTCTACAACACATCTTGCCCTTGCATGGCATTGATTAAATACTGCTTGATAGTGTGCTCTGAAGGGTTCTTTATAAGGTGTTATTATTGATATCGGATTAGCAATGCATGGAAACGCACAATCAGCAAGCAGGAAGTGTCCCTCTGGTGGAAAGTTCCCATTTCTATATAATGGACTCAATCGCAAGACACGCGCATCGTGGACAGAGCCTGGATATCCAGTGAATATATCAATGAACTTCATGCTAGGATCACAAACACCTTGTAAGTGCATGGAGTAATATAGCTTTCTATTGATGTAGTCGTCGTGAAGCCTTTTGGCACAGATAATTCTGATGTGGCAACCATCTAATGCACCAGCTGCCTGCCGGAATATATCAGTCCTCCCCAGCAAACAAAATCTCTCTCCTACTGCATTCAATTCATCTTGGGTTGGCAGACATACCACACGTGTTAACAATACAGAAACCAGGTGCAGCATTCTCTTAACAATGTCATGCACTGATTGTCTGGCCATGTTAACAACTGCTGCAACCACCCGGTAAGAAGTTCCAGTAGCGAGCCAGAAAAGGAACAACTGCTTCAATGTCTCTGCTCCATCCGTGCCTCTTGTTTTGCCCCAGCTGGATAATAAAGCTCCGGAATGATCTAAGTGACACTCTAAGATGAATCCTGCAGCTATGATTATCTTCTTCTCCCAGGATGCTTTGCAGCAAGTGGTTATTTTCTCTAATCACTGCATACGGCATCCGTCTTCTATGTTCCTGTAAAAAACACTCTCAATAAGTACTTTACACACTGTAGCAAGATGAAAATGATAAAAAAATAGAATACATTAAAACTATCTCTAATTGTTCATACTAAAAGTGTATCCCTTTTACAAACTTTTCCAGAACATCTGTTTAGGACTTAAATAATGATGTAGGAAACTTGTAAGTGTGGTTAAAATGAAAGTTCTAACCATAAACTCTGAGTGTGAAGAAAATGAGAAGATAAATTCAGTTCTTGTATAGTAACTCACAGGTGAATACAAATTCGGACTTCAAAACACGCTGCATGTTTCAAATATATATTTTGGGACAAGAGGGCATTCAACAGCATATAAAGCACATTTTGATTTTTGAATGATTTGGATTACTTTGAATTTCTGCCACTTTTGGCAAATCACAAAGGCGAGGATGTGTGATAATATGGTGAAATTGATGTAGGGTCACTCTCAAAGAAAATCCAAACCTGGATGCTGTGCTAATCACTCCCGTATGGAGGCCATCACTAATGTTACCAGATCACTTATAAGAGAAAAGTAGGACATGCTGCCCCAAAATGTAGAAATTTAAGTAAAAATGTAAGACACAAATATTCACAAAATTATTATTTTTGGAATAAAAAAAATTCCAAACTTGTCATCAATACTAAACAATACACATCTTTACTCTCAGAGGAGTAATTTATTTTCAAAATTTCAGCTTTAGTCAAAATGACGGAGCGAATTTACAATACCGGAAATATATTCAAATTCTGCATACTCACTAATTTTGGCCTCGTAATCATGAATCTGCTGTTAAAATTTGGTGGTCACGTCTAGAAATTGCAAAATAAGCCGAAATAAGTCTGTCCGTGAACGGAGTAAACACCCTTGATTTATGAAGAAAACAACTATTTTTTGCAATGATTAGCATTTCAAAAGTATGTTTATGATGACCCTGAATTTTAACTATGCTTGCCTAACCTAACCTTACCGTGAATGGTTCGTGGGGCAAACATTTTTTCCACCTTATGCAAGATGCCATTTTCTCAGACAGCGTAACGAATAGCAAACTTCACTTGTTCACATCATCAAACATGGCCACCATATTAGTGTATCGACAATCATAGCGGTAATATCTGCATGTAATTTTGCAATTTCTAGACGTGAGTGCCAATTTTTAACTGCAGATTCGTGATCACGAGGCCAAAATTAGTGAGTATGCTGAATTTCAAAGCAATCTAAGATATTTTCCGGTATTGTAAGTTTATACCAAAATGACTTATAAAACTCTGAACAGTCAAACAAACTCTGAAATTATACTGGGTCCTAGGATAGTGTGATAACTTCTTTGAGCTCCACGGGAGAGGGTTCCAATCCCGACCTTGACATGTGTGTTCTTAGTAAGTGTTCATCAATTTCATCACATCATTCATTCTTATCGTCGCAATTAGGCAAAAGTGCAAAAAAATGACATAAAATAACGAAATTTGGTACCCTTGACCCTCGGTACCCCCGGGAGAAAGTAAAATATTTTGCAAGGTTTGTTAAGATCTGGTTGTTTATGAATGTTTTCAGTTGATTTTTGCTTGTGGAAATGTGGGTAATTATGCGATATAGCCCGAACACCTCTCACTCATTTATTTTGTTCATTTTAGCATTGATACTTACATATTCTGCATTGCGGAAGATTCTTTTAGGTGAAGTTATGCCTTTTTCCATAAAATAGTGTCAACTTTTCATGTTACGTGTCATTATTTGTCCTCCTTGTTCCGCTTGGGTAACAGAAAATACCTCGAAGAACTTCGACAATGCAACAGAAACTGATTTCAGTAAGTAGTTTCTCCTGTAAATTTGAAGAAATCCGTTCGGGCTATATCGTATATTTAGTGCAAAAAAATGACATAAGGGTACCCTTGACCCTCGGTACCCCCGGGAGAAAGTGAAATATTTTGCAAGGTTTGTTAAGATCTGGTTGTTTATGAATGTTTTCAGTTGATTTTTGCTTGTGGCAATGTATTATTGTGAAGAAAAGTAAGCATGTTACCTTAATGTGCTACTTTACCATGTTGAAAACAGCACGAAGGTTTCGTGCAAGTCAATCTAGCATCAAAAACTACTTTCCACAACAGCAGCCATTATTTCACGAAGTTAGGTTAGGTTTCGTATTGATTAGTTACTTTTAACGTGTTATTTCGCTATTTTAGTGGGAATACAAACAGTTTTTACTAACAAAAATCGGCGAAAATACTACGAAATTGCAGGTTTTATCTTACGTGTGACATTCTTTGGCTTTCATAATGCTCGACCCTCTTTTACATTAAAACATTGAAATCTGCCGATTAAAGAAAAATTCGACGTGATTATCGAGGGGCTACAGTGGGTAAACGGCCCCCGTTTTATCAATCAATCGATTTAATCACTCAGCCAGAGAGGTCTTTGTTCTAAAACCGCACACTATTTTTGCAATGTGTGAATCAAAATGTTCAACTGAAACAGGCATTTTCGGTTACGGGTGCGATACTCGGTGGAGGTGCATGGTAGTTTGGATTCCACTTTAAACTGTAGGTCCAGCCAGTTAGCCTTTGTTCACAAAAAACTGAACACAAAGTACACATGCTTTTAAAACACAATTGTAGGTCCATATTTTGATTAAAATAACTAAATTCACATCTATACATCTTGCATTTTTCTTCTTATTGTAGTGTCTCCCATTTATGTAACTTAGCATTGTATGACGTTTTCCATACCCAAGGAAATAAATAATTTATTATTATAACAAATTTCATACTTACTCGTTCCAACTCTTCCAGCTGAAGAATGATCCCTAGTATTTCTATAATCGCCCTATGAATTCGACGTAGGTTTTGCTGATTTCTTATAAATTGCATAATCATAAGAAAGATAATGTTTCTCTCTTCTTGTGGACGCTCGTTTCCCATCGCTTTCACACGGATTAGGATCTCTTTATTCTTTTCGCCTTACGTACAACTTAAACAAATCAATGGCTCCCGGACAAAGCAATTCAACTGTTTCATCTGTCTGCCATCTAGTAGTACACGATAGAAACTCCTTTCCAATTCGGACAACGGAACGTTGCATATGAGGGACAAATAGGCGACACGACGGAGTTACATGCCAATCCGGACACGGCCCAAGTTTTCTTCCTTTGTCCTGAATTTCTTTCTGTTGGCCTGAATTACAAACCCTCGAACACTAAGTCTCAGTCTCTCCTCGGTTTCCAGAGGCATGTCCAAGTTCCTGTTCTCGTCTCGTCTCGATTATTGCAAATAATTGTTGGGGAAATGCTTCTGTGGTTAACGTTGTTGAAACGAGAGACAGGTGAGGTCATAAGGCGTAACTTGGAGGCAAGGAGGGCACTCGCCCCTCCCTCCAAATTTCCAGTTTTATTAAGATTTCCGAGTTAAGTGTGACATAGTTCGTTGATTGACAACCAGTGGTTTTGTTCTCGGACAAGAAGAAGAGTGACTGACGGCGTGTGAACATATTATGAAGAACACGTGGAAGTAGATATAACCAGAGAACAACATTTACTGCTGGTATCCTTGTGAGGGCTGGCATTATGCTGAGCTCTTGTACATCTCTCCATGTCTTCGCTAGGGGTTTTGTGATTACCCAACAATACGTCCGTCTCTTGAGGGCTGCAATAGGATCTGTTTTCCTGTTTATGGGTGACAATATACGTCCCCATAGAGCGGGTCTTGTCAATGGTCTTTGGAATCGGAGGGTATCTGACGAAGAGAGTGGCCTGCGAGGTCCCCCGATCGCAATCCAATAGAACATGCGCGGGATATGCTCGGGCGACGTATTGCAGGGCGTATCGTCCCCCTCCAGAGCTGCGTATAACATTGTTGCAGGAGTGGGACACCATTCCTCAGGAACAGCTGAGAACTCTTATGCGCAGCATGCCACATCGTAGCAAGGCATGCATTTCTGTCAGGGGACATCACATGCGTTAGTACCATTTCTGTGAAGCATTCAAATTTGCTTCTGTGCCAGACGTGCCAATCAGTGTGTGGCTCTACATTTGCTTTTTGACAATTTTGACCATTAGTTTAAGGCACAATTGTTGGTTTTTGTGTTTTGTTAACGTTTTCAGTTGTACCACACATATGTAAACAATATTGTATATTAAATATCTGTATGCTTCTGACATGCCAAAGTCCTTTATTTGTGGACACGTGTGTGTGTGTGTGTATGTGTGGGTGTGTGTGTGTGGGTGTGTGTGTGTGTGTGTGTGTGTGTGGTGTGTGTGTGTGTCTTTATGAATATATACATATCCAATGAGAATGAATAATGAATTGATGAAATCGATTAAAGAACAATCACAGTGACATGCCTACCATGCTGTACCACGATTCGAACACATACTCTGTCCCAGCTAACTGTAGAGCAGGCAAACGAAATCAAGTATCTGCGCAAGTAGTGACGGGAGACGGCTCCACTAATGAACACGTGAGAGGAACGGAATTGCGTGGCGTGGGGTGGGGGAAAGCGACTGCCTTCCCAGCAGCGTGTACTTATTCGCTCTGGCCACTCAATTTCCCTCGCTTCTCTGACGCTATTCGCGGCCTTGCTCCATAGTTAGCTGGGACAGGGTTATAGAACCCCTGTCTTTGTATCCCTACTCGCAAACCGCCATGATAGCCACTCGCAAGACCAGGGTTCGATCCCCGGTGTGGACAATCGACATGGACAATAAGTAGTCCGTTCAGTGCCAACACCTGACAAGCGGCTTTTTGCACGGTGATGCGTGATCAGCCGTCGTGTCCCATCGCTGTTGTTTTCTGACTTCTGAGACGGGATTATTCCAAACAACCTCCAAAAATGCTCAGAAAAGTCAATTTTATTGTCATTTGTGCCTTAAATATACTCTTTAGGTCCCTATAATAAAACTTTATGCAAAATTTCTGGATAGGCTTCTCATTTAAGTGTCTTCCCCTCCCTTATTTGGTGGAGCTTTGTTTGCGCCAAGGGAATGTATCACGTGGCTATGTTGAATCGAATCCCCAGGAAATACTGTACTTGCAGCGCACGGTTAGTATTATCACAGATGAGCGTATTATAAGGCGCTTATCTGTGGTTGTACCTTGGGATATTCAAAATCTAATACTCTACTTCCTTTTATGAGCAATACAAGCAGCATTTCGAATTTATTATTGGACATTAAACGAAGGAAACCGTTAGTACCTAGTATCGAGGCTCTCACATTTAGGAGAAATAATTTCCAAATACTTTTTTACATTGAGTTTAAATCAGTTCTAATCGGTTATTGCATTGAGTTCAAGCAGCCAGTCAGTTGCAACCAATTTAACACCCTCAGAATCAGCATAATCAATTTGGTCATTCTTAGCGCTCTCTATGTATTTTCGAAACACCAACATATAATCTACCTATCACGTGTTAGAGCCCTCTAAGACACCGTCACGATTCGGAAGAGACATGTAGAATTTATATCAGAAATTTCAAGGGACTTACCCATGTATTTACTTCGTAAGAAAATTCCACTTGAATTCTGATAAGCAATGCCATCTAGAGAGCAAATCAGTAATTTTTTGTTCTGGAAATGGAAACTGCTTTACATGCGTACTGACGCTGTTCCTCATTTTTCTTGTTGCTGTTATGTTCCTCTGCCATTCTACACAAGCTATTAATCGTCCCTACGATGAATATAAACGTAATAGTTTTAAGATATCGAAACTATAATAAAAGACTCGCAATGTTGTAGGAACAAACGTACCATCAGTGTCACACCCAGAGAAGAGAAGATTGATTTAATTCGCTCTCTCGGTGGTGCAATAGTAAATATCTCTGCTGATAATACACTAATATGGTAGGAAAAATCTACAACAAGCTGTTGCAGAATCTTGTGTTGGTATTTAAAAGTTAAATTTTAATCGTCAAACGACTGACAACATATTCCTCAGAAACCATTAGAATACGTTCTTTTTACAGCAGCACCTTGCGTCGGTCAAATTATTTGGGGGATGGAAGGTGTACAACATGGATCTGCTGATTAAGGAGGTTACTGTGCATACCCCTCTCAAAAAAAAAAACAGAATAGGTAAATACAATGTACCCCTACGTCACTTAGTTGGCCAAGGGCGTAACTTGTTACTTAACTTTAGGGGGCAGAGTTCAAAAGTTTTTCATCCAGTAAAAATAGTGTTCAGGATTATTTGCTAAATAACTGTTACATTTGCGAAATCACCAATGCTATTAAGTATTACTTAGTTCTTCGGGTCTCAGGATGTTAGCAAAAATTTCCTTAACTTGTAAATTTTAACAAACCTGAATTTTTGGGGCGGGCAAGTGGCTCCCTTGCCCCGCCAAGTCACACCTATGGAGTAGGCTATTCTTTCTATTTTTGAATTGGCCTCAACGAAATTGTCAAATGTGAGAAAAATGTACAGCATATGATGTCCCCCCTTCCCCTCTTCACACCAACAATTTGTAAAGGCTGTGGACAGAACTGGAAGAGAATTTTAAGTGTCTTTCAAGCAAATTCCCTCGTCTTTCGCTAGCAAAGTGAAAGTAAAGTTTTTTCAGACTTCAAATTAGAGAACTTCAACAAAATCAAGAATTTTGAAGCATGTCGACAGACAAAAGAAAAGAGCATGTATGTAATTATTATATGCAATATAATATGAAATAATTTTAATATATTTTCGTATAATAAGTACTGTCTAACAATTCTGTGTGCGAATGTTATGTCACATATCACATTGATAAATTTTGAACGTAATGTAGTATGTGTAGAGAAAGGATGATTAATTATTCCATAAGTTCACCTAATATTCACCTTAAGATTGCAAGACCATTAGTAAAAAATAAAATCCGGGCAGAGAGAATCTAACGACAGATTTCAAATCAAAACAATTGTTCATGCATTTAAGACAAAATCAATGAAGAGAAATCTTACCTCTCTCTTTGGAAATTTACAATGGTTTTTATATATATATATATATATATAAAAGTATTGCGAGCGAAGCGAATGTTTAGATTCATTTCTTTGCAAACTGAAGACAATATTGATTTAATAGAACGCAAATAGTTTCTCGGGGTGTCATGGAATTCTTTCTTTTACAACTTTTTCACTTAGATCGTTCGGCGCCCAGTGCCGACACCCCACGCCCCCTAGCTACGCCTCTGAACTTGATAAGACTAAGAAATGCAGTGAATGCGAACGAAGCAAGCAAGAAAATTCTACAAAATGTATTTTTATTTGCATGAAATTTGAAATCGAGGGGGCAATTGCACCTCTGTGCCCCCTGCAGGTGCCCTTGGCCGTCAATGTTTGCTCCCCTTGCCCCCCTAGAAGTGATTTCCGTCCAAGGTTGGAGGGGCAATGCTACCCTGCCCCTTGTGGGAGAGAGAGAGAGAGAGAGATAGATAGAAGGGGGAGGGGATAATCTCACCAGGTGATGTAATTAGCACCACGATCTAGCCGACTTACCACTCAGGGGCTACAAGGGCCCAGAACCTATGATGTAGGGATCGACAAAAATTCCTACCTGCGATTATCTACACCAATGATCGAATCCTGGTTTCACGAGTGTATATTCTGATGGCGTGGTTAAGAAAGTGCGCTAAAAATATACAGCATTCTGGCCATATCATTGTGATTAACAGATTTTATCAATTCATCCTCATAGACGTGATTAACCTTGAAGAGAAAAGAAGAGAGAAAAATAACCAAAAAAAATAATATAACAATATATTAGAATGATTGACATCCACACACACACATTCTCGTATATGACTATAGAAATCTGGATTCAGGTATGCATGAGTAAACAGAGAATATTGGTGTGAATTCATTACATATTATGATAAAAATGGTGCTCTACAGCATTATTTAATTAGAAGTTTTACATCTATGGCCGTTAAATTGAAAATACTTTCAAAGATATATACCCAAATTAAAAAGCATAAACATTTTTAAAGATTACTACCTTATTAGTTTTTCAAAACAGGACGAAAATCCAAATATCATAAGGTTCTCGCTGTAAACATAGTGAGATTGTCTTATAATACAGAGACCCAGGAAACCTTACGGCATGGGTAACTAATGCCTTTCTCCTTTTTCTGTTAGGTACATCAGAGTCGTGTTCTGAACATTTTGGAAGGGACCAAATGGTTCTTTCAGATTAATCAATATAATTAATAATAATAATAATAATAATAATAATCGATATAATCCATGGCGTAGTCGTAAAATAATAGTACCGGGCCGCTTTAAAATCTGCATCACATTGACATAAGACACTATAGCTCTTTGTCTAGTCTTACTTCGGGCGGCCTAAAATGCTGGCAAAGTAAGTGCCGAGCGGGAAAAACGCCGCAGACCAACTAGAAAACAGCGCTGGCGCCGAGAGTTACGACGTGGCGAGAGGAGGTGCATCGCGCATCTCGTTCTGCAGTCTGTTGTTTTTCTTACTGCCCTGGATTGGTCGTTGATAAAATGGTATTTTTTATTATAATTATGATTACTATTACAATTATTATTGTAATTGTCACCAACTCTGCTTAGCCCTGGCACGACTGCACCACTGAATATAAGAATACAATACATAATGCAAAATGATGATGATACACTAGAAATAGATCAAGATCATAATAGAAATTCAGTTCAATATCACGGACACTTCTGTGTTATAATGATTCCATTTATAGGTCGGTGACTGTGTTGGTTTAACAATTTCACCAATTCGCAGATTATAAAATCAAAATGTACGTATGCTATTTTACGCGATCTTTGGTACAGAGTGAATTTTATTTTCTTAAACACAATCTGTTGAAGTAATTTAATCTCTTTATTGAAGGCTAGCATGACATAAAATGATTGCGGATGGATATTCCTTTAAAGTTTTAGTTCGAACCTCCCCTGGCAGGCGATTTGTAAAATGGACATTTGTGAGAAACATAACACAAGTTGTTTTCCGCCTGTGAATTTGATTGATTGAGTTGGTGCTTTAATGTCCATTTTATGCACAGTAAGCCTAATCGAGACAGGAACTACAGTTTAAAGTGGGATCCGAACCATTATGTGCCTCCACCGGGTATCCAACCTGGGACCTCTTCATTACAAGGTAAGGACGCTACCACTGCGCCATCGGGGAGGCTCGACCACCTGATCGTTGAGTAGGCAGGGGAAATGTGTGTGTATTTTTCACTATTTTGTTAAAAATTGTGTCAAACAAGATATAGAAAGATCATGGAATAAATATTTGGCCATATGATACCTCTCTCCTCTCCAAGACGGAATGCAGGCTGCAACCTCTACGTTGAAGTGAAAGGTAATCTTGCCAATTTCCTGTTCCAGTTATTTATCACAGAAGAAGGTTGGTACTAAGTTCAATTTATTCTCAGATAGACTAATTGGGACTGGACCCAGAGTTTAAAGTGGCATCCGCTACCATTTGCCTCCGCCGGGGATCGGACCCGTGACCATTTCATTACAAGGTGACAGCATTTACAACTACGCCATCGGGGAGGCTCATTCAAAGATATAATGCAAGAGGGCAATGAATTAGAACTTTACGCTAAAGTTAATGGGATTGTTACAATCCAGACGTGTGCGTGACTGTACGTACAGCAGACGGCAGAGGTAATAGTGGGCAAAGTGCCCATCGTCATGTTTCGTTCGTGCAGACGGCCAGCATATAATAGAAGTGGAATGGGTGGACCAGCGGAGTATATTAGTACGTGTGAATGAAGTGTAAGCAGAATTGAGCCACGATGCCATTCGTAGTGTAATTAGTGAATACGGTGAAGTTCTAGGTGTAAAAGTAGAGAACTATTGAGAACATCTACACAGAACTCGTTTTACTATTATTATTAAAATGGTCCTGCGCAAAGGAATCCCTTCGTACATAACAATACAGGCAGATAGATATTGGGAAACTTAATTTGGCCAGGTGCGTACGTGCAATGAATGTGACCTTGAGGACCATAATTTTGCGGAATGCTCTTTGCGAAGGCCTCAAGTGAATCGAGTGAAAAGAGGCTCTGTTCATTTGACATCTGAAACTGCCCCTGTGTTATCCAAACCTACAGTGCTTCAAGTACCGACAAGACCCCAGAACACGAGTACAACCCTAAGAGAAGAGGTAGACGACCTTCCCTCCAACCCCCACTTCACAGATGAAAAATCAGCGACATACGACGCTGACACCAAGATTCACCCACCACCCCAACCTACAGATGCCCCACCAAGCCAAGAGAAGAACAACGATGCAGACAAGAAGAAGGACGAACAACAAAATGGAAATGAGGAAAGAAGCAAGACCCCCTCCCTCCCTCCCTGTACCATTTATAGTACAAGGCACGACTGGCAAGGAACGACACTTTTCAGAAAATATACCACAACTCGAGAAAGAAGCTCACAAGAAGACAGAATTGCAGAATGTAGGAATCGTCCTTGAAGCATCTTGAAGCTATTCTGTTGAGCAGGAAGAGGGGCTAGTGCCCATTATCGGCCTCCATTGGCGACGCCTTTGTGTAAAATCGTGAAACGTATCTCATTTGTAAGCTAATTCTTCAAGGTAAAACATTAGACTCGAAGATATTCACCCAAGTTGAAAAGCAATCCATTGTAAGTAAACAGAATAATGACACGATTGAAAAATTATCAACTTCTGTGACGAAAATTAGCCTGTGAAGTGCAATATTTACCCTACAATAATGATTCTTATCAATTAATTGGTAATAATTTATCCGAGAATACAATCTTTCGTATTTGCGATACGAAGAAAGATATAAACCAAATTATTAGCTCATGGTACATGTAGGAAAATATTGTGGCGGCCATATTGGAAAACCCGTCACTCTGGACGTAAAGCAAATCGTAAGGTATAGACTTTTCGGCATTCCAGACATTTGGCTATAATATAACATTCAAAGAAATAGCTTTATAAATACTTCTCGTATAAGCTCTGAAATGTCTAGATTATATGCAGCGAGTTGCAACAGCCAGCGGGCTGTTCGTTTTGTCCCCCTCACCCCCAATCGTGGAAGACAGAAGAAACGCCTTTGTAAGATGATCTGGATTCTAGGAGAAAGGGTAAAAGTGATAATACAACATTTCCTAGTGCACATTTGTTATTTTCGAGTGTTAACGACTTTTCCTTGTGACAAAAACTCTCTCATTTTGGGGGTGATGATCTCAAACGTAAGAGCCCATCCTGAAAACACTGCAATATGATTCTTTTCCTTTGTCCTTTTCTTTCATTTCCTTTTTACCTATTTCTTTCTTTTCGCTTTTCTCTTTCATTTCTCCTTCTTCCACCGTTTCTATCTTCTTGTTTCTCCCTCGTTTCATTTTCCTTCTTCCTATGTCTCCTATCTTTTAAGTTTTAAAATTTTCTCTGTCTCATTCTGTCGACTTGTAAATTTTTTAGACCCCTTTTATGCAAGCAATTTCATGCACTGCCGCTTTCAGAAGAACACGCCGACATGTTCAGAGGTGCAGCGGTACAAGGACGCACCATGTACCGCTTCGATATCTTCTGTGTGCTACCAGGGCGCGCCCTGTTTCAAAAGACTACAGTAAATTGGCTTTATTTAACATTTTTGTTGTCTAAACAAACCCTAACATAGAACAATGGCTCCTTTGTTGTATATGCCTCCCCGATGGCGCAGTGGTTGCGTCGTTGCCTTGTAATCAAGGAGTCCGGGGTTCGATACCCGGTGGAGCAAATCCGAAATCAGCATACCGAAATTAGTTAAGAACACCTATTCTGCTGCTCCCTAGTGTAATCACCATCATTATAATATTTTGTATTTGTATTGTATTCTTGCATTCAGTGGTGCAGTCGTGCTAAAGCTCACCAGGGCACCGTCCTGGTTGATGACAATTACAATAATAATTGTATTAATAATTGAGGACTCAAAGCAGTAAACGTTGTAAGTGGCAAAGCGAAAGTGTTGGGAAATCGCATCGTTCCGCACATCAGACCGTAAGAACGTGCACACTAGTGACCTTTTACACGCCCTTTGAACTATTCAGTTGGCTACCAGCTACATTTCACGTTTACTACATTATAAAGCATGGCTCATTTCACAGTTTAACGTGGAAAACGGTGTTCGAATTATTGTGGCACTTACAGCGTGTACCAATTTTAGTCTTCAATTATAATAAAAAATACAATTTTAACTACCAATCCAGCGCGATAAGAAACCCAACAGCCTGCAGAACGAGATACGCGAAGTACCTCCTCCTTCAACGTCGTAACTCTCGACGCTAGTTGGTCTGCGGCGTATTCCTTGCTCACCACTTCCCTTGACAGCATCTTAGGCTGCCCACCGTAAGACTAGACAAGAGCTATAGTGTTTTATCATTGAGATGCAATTTGCAAGGCACTATTTATTTTACGACTACGCCACTGATTATATTTTTTATTATTATTATTATTATTTATTCATTAATATGAAGTAACCAATTGGTACCTTTCTCCAAAAAGTTAAGAACAGATTCCAGTGCACCTAACAGAGAAAGATAAAAGGCATTAGCTAGCATACCGTAAGATTTCTTTGGTCTCTGTATCATAAGACAGTCTCTATTTTCTATAGCGAGAAACTTATGATAAATGGATTTTCTGTGTTTTTTAAAAAAATAATAAGGGAGCAATCTTTAAAAGTGTTTATGCTTTCTAATTCGAATATAAATTTTTGAAAATATTTTCAAATTAACCTTCACAGATTTAGAAGTTTGTTCTAATTAAATAATGCTGTACAGCGCCATCTCTTATCGTAATATATAATGAATTTACACCATCATTCTCTGTTAAAACTCATGTACTTACACTTGAATCCAAACTTCTATACTCATATGTAATGTTTGTCTGGAATGTCCATCATTCTAATATATTATGCATAGGTGTGCGCACGGGTGGGCAGTTGCCCCCTTAATTATTTCAATTATAATCTTAGTGTAGAGAAATCTTATCGTCGTTATCAAACAATATTAAACTTTTAGAAAAATTACGTATTCTCGTATGAAATTGGACAATCCGTAAACGTCCAATAGGGTGGGGCAAGTGGGACACGCCTCCTTGTAAAATGAAATGTTGCAATAATTTCGGTACCTCCCACATCAAATTTCATTTCAGTTCCAGTAATATGTTAATTAATGCAAGGGCATAACAGGAACATGGTAACTTCAAATTGAAGCTATTTTTTGAAGGGACAATAACATTATAGGGAAAATATGTATATATAGTACACTAATTTGATTTTCTGTGGGTCCGGTAACTCACTACATACGTCCCTTTCATACCTATCTATACAATAAAACGGTGTCTCATTAAGGGTTTTGACCCCCTTAATCAGAGGGTCCGCGCACTCCCATGATATTATGCTGTAATTTTTATTCTTGTTTCTTAATTTCGATTGTTTCTCTTTCCTTCTTTGACATGACTGAACTAGTTTCGAAAGCCGTAACATGATTCTAAAACGCTCCCTTCAGGTTCTCGACTGATATTTACTTACAGCAAAGAACTCAAGCAAGTCCAGAGTATCGCGTTTACAACAGCTCTCTGCCAATAGATCCCGAGATATTTATTACAAAGAAAACCGCAAAAGCAAACCAGGAAGATTGTTTTCCAAGGAGCGAGAGCGCTACAGATGCAATGTTGATGTTCCGTAGTTCATCTGTCATACATTGTTTGGTGCTTTCCTTACAATGGAATGATGCTACAATGTCTACGCACGCTTCCGAACATACCTACATGGAAACTGAAGATGCAGGTTTGAAAGTTCTCAAAGCGAGAAGCGAGTCCTTCCAAGGAGATTTGATATGGTAGAATTTAATAATTTTATTGAACACATTAAACACGTACCGATATATTCGAGGAAGGAATACTATGATTAACGTTGTCATATTAATCTCTTCGTTCTTGAATCGTTTCTAATACACGCAAATACAAATGTATAATGAATATTACCTTGCTGCGAAAAGTATTCTCTACTAATTAACCTAATAGGAGTCGTCCTGGATTCCATCAACGCAGCGTGAAACATTATTCTGTGCAATCTATTACTCAAAAGTATAGCCTACACCTCGTTGCCGAGCGTGTTCAGTGGTACAATGGGATCCATGAGTATTACCGTGGAAATTGTCCATCACCATTTCGTGCACTCTTTGAGCCAATAAGAGCTTCAAGAATTAAAGGAAAACTCAAAACAAGCTGCTGACAACTTCTGCACCAGCATACATAAAAGTCCATCGCTTAAAAACATTGGATGTGAGAGAAAAATTAATGAAAATAGCTTTGGACGATTTGCACGGTAATACTCATGGATCCCACTGTACATACAGGGGCGACCTAGTTGCCGAAGGATCCGAGTTCGATACCCTGTCTAGGGAGCAAGGAGTGACCTTTGCGGAAGGCACCTAATCGTCAACCTCTTCCTTGAAGTAAGTACACTTTGGTCCTCATTTTGCAGACTAACGAGGATATGGTGCCTACACCAAAAAGATGTATAATCCTCCATGGGGTTGGATATTGTCCTATTTGGCCGGTGTGCCGAGTTCCCCTTTACAGCCTCGGTTTTTAACTAGGTGTGAAGTCGGCACATTGCATTCACAACCGAAAAGGATCAAATGGAAATTCTACCGTTATTATGAAAACTTTGATCTTTACATTTTCCGGTGACAAATGGCACACGTTAGCATCTTTTACACGTGTTCACGATAGAGATTTGTAACCTGATCCTGCTTTCTGAATAACCCTGTACTTATCAAGTCGTCTGGTAGCAGTGTCATCTATAAGTACTTTTTGTTTTACATTATAGGAAATAAAGCCGAGTCGGTTAAGTGGTCTACTTTTGATCCAGCAATCCAAGTACCCGGGATCAAATCAAAACAATACAAATATCTCATCTTCGTAAAAGTAACGTAATTACTTTTTAAAGTAATGAGTTACCTTTTCAAATGAGTAACTTTAACCGATATACTGTATTTTGGGATGAGGTATATCTGACACTCAGTTACTCTTAAATGGTAACTTTCCAAACACTATCTCTTAACTAACGAAACTACAGACTACATTTAGAAATATAATTTCTATTGCTAAAGTTCTTTGCATGTTTCCTGATGAATCGATATAATAATATGATATGCGGCCGATAATCGTCATCCTTGGAACACACACATATACAGGGTGTTACTAATGTTCGTTTCCAACGCTTAGGAGGTGATTCTTCAAATGAAAATAAACAAAAAAAAATCATGTGACGAAATGCCGATAACTGCACCCATTCGGAGTTATTGAAGTGGGAAAAAGTGGGAAAATTATGTTTACAAGAAATAGTGGCACAACGGCCAACCATATGACCGCGGCGAAGGGCGTTCCACAAAGAAATGCGGCATGCTCTATTCAAAAAAGCACATGGCAGATGTGCAAAGTTGATGAGCAAGGGTTTCCCCAAAGGAAGCGAATGGGTCTGCTGAAGTCATGGGGTAGGAAAGGGTTTAGCGAGATGTGTTATCCACGGAAAGTGATGTGTGGAGACTGACAACTAAGAAGAAAGCGAATATCCGTAGTGGACATCACCATTACGTAGAAAAAACAAAGATGGTGGTGGTGCTGCGCTAGGTTGCATATGTGTCGACATGTTCACTGTGTGCAGAGTGTAGGTGCCGAGGGAACCACATCACAGACAATTTTCAAACTGTCTGCCATTAACTTCCACGCAGAGATGACAACGCCGAATCAAGGATTGTCTAGTGCGAGCAAACAACCTCCCCCCCCCCCCCGTCTGATATCGTATCTCCGACGACATTAATGCGTGCAACGAGATCCTCGGCTGACACGACAGGTGTTTTGCGTTCATTTGTACTGCTTACTTACCGTGTTATCATAGAACGAAAAATAATAAAATATATGTCCGCAATTGCAGAAAAGGTTAAATTAAAAAAAATATATATATAAAAAATATCAAAAAGGGACGAACCGACAAAGTGCCCAGCACCCTAACATCAGACCGAAATTCATTTGTGTGTGGATACAAGTGGCCAATGAAGAACACTGGATACGCTGCCCGTTCGCCCCCTTTAAACAGTAACTTTCATATCGGGCTTATATATTACACATTGCCTGCAATGTGTTACCATTAAGAAGGCAGATTCAAACCAGTCCTAAAATTTGTCTAATTGATAAACTGTAAATGTTATTATTTTTTATGTCTCAGGATATTAATTGCAATTAAATTGATACTCCATAATTCATTTTGTAATGCTCATGTTATGTGTAAAACCATAAGAATGTATCGTAATGTTAAATTACATATAATGATATAATCGTAATTTTTTGTTAACTAATATGTTAAGTGTTGTTAATTGTTATAATTTTATGTGATTTATGGAAATATTTGATTTAGTAACATACACAAAAGTGGAAATAGCATGAAACAACAGTTTTAAACTAATTTAATGTTGATGACTTGCAAGTGACGTAAGCTAAATTACATTCGGCTGAGCAGCCAATCAGAAGCCGTGAACAGAGCATGAGAGTGCATGTGCTTTATCAGCTGTTAGTCGAAGCCGCCATTTTGTGGATACATCTCGACAACGATAAGATTTCTGCACCGGAAGTTCGCTGGGTTTGCACTTCCGCTAATCACTTTTTTGGCTCCCATTTAGGTGTTTTATGTGCGAGAGAGCGGAGACGAGACCTGTGAACGGGACAGCTCATTTGGTATGCCTTCAAAGCCGTTTGCACGAACATTGAAGCTTATTTATCGATATATTGCCACTTGCAGAATGGATTTCACTGTCCGTGACGAACCCGACCAACTGGACGAGATTTGCACTGGAAGTTCGCTGGGTTTGCACTTCCGCTAATCACTTTTTTGTGTGTGTGTCTGTTGCGTGTGTGTGTGTGTGTGTGTGTGTGTGTGACAAAGTGGAGAAGACAAATGTATAACTTAAGGTAATTTGGAAAGCGATCAAAGTTAATTGCTCACACTTTGAGGCTTATTTATCTTTATATTGCCTGATGTAGAATGGAGCACTAAGTGCCTATGAGATGACGGGATGACGTCATTACTTCACGATGAGCATGAACACAATTAATGCACTGGGAGTTGACTGGAACAAAGTCATATATTCATATTTCGGCTGCAAGAAGAAGAATGAAAGATAATATCGCGGAGCGGCGATAGATGGCAGAACCGTCCATGACGAATCAGACCAACGGTAATTATGACTTCTACACCGGAAGATCGCTAGGTTTGCACTTCCGCTAATTACTTTTTTGGCTCCCATTTAGGTGTTTTGTGTGCGACAGAGCGGAGACGAGAACAGTGAACGATACAGTTCATTTGGCAAGCGATCAAAATCTTTTGAACGACCTTTGAAGCATATTTAATGATATATTGCCACTTGCAGAATTGATTTCACTGTCCGTGACGAATCCGACTAACTGTACGTGATTTGCACCGGAAGTTCGCTAGGTTTGCACTTGCGCTAATCACTTTTTTGTGTGTGACAAAGTGAAGAAGAGAATCGTATAAGCTACCGAAACCGATGCAAGTATTTTGCTCACACTTTGAGGCTTATTTATCGTTATATTACCTGTTGTAGAATGGAGCACTAAGTTCCTACGAGATGACGGGATAACGTCATTACTCCACGTTGAGCATGGGCACAAGTAATGCACTGGGATCAGAGATGTGCGTCTACGCGTAAACAATGATTGCCTACATTCTACGTGTAGACAACATAGACTATGTAAACTATTTAATCTACGTAATCAACGTAGACAACATGGCGCCCAGCGTTCTCCGTGCAAGGCACGCGCATCATTCTAGAAGCAGCAACCAGCATCAGCAGGTGGATATAGAGAGCTTGAAGTATTCGACTGTCCAGAAATAAGTGTTTAAGTATTTATGTACGTTCAACCAATTCACTACTTATTAATTGAACTGCAAAATAAACTTGTCGCAAAATAAACCCAAAAAATGCTATGTTCGTAGAATGACAAGACTTGTTTAACTTCTATTTCCACCATTTCACACGTGGAAAAATCTGCTTTAAAGACACATGCACTTTCCTATGCAGAAATAATACAAAAATAACTATTTTAAGACTTCCTTTTTGTCAGTGTAAAAAATAATGTGAGTTTTCACTGTGGCTGTCATTTATTTTTCTTCCGGTAATCCCTTTTCCACTTTTTCGAAAACTTTGATAACGTCGGATGGTCTTAAGTTGGTTATAGGCCCAGATTATCGACATATTTGAAGAAAAAAATACTTTCTCTTTCAAAGACCTTTGGGATTTCCTTCTTCCCTGTTCTTTGCATTGTCTACAGTAGACTATGCAAACTATAAGCCAATGTAATCTTCCAGTAGATTACGCGTAGATAACGCATGTAGACGTAAACTTATAGTCTACGGCACATCACTGACTGGGAGTTAACTGGAACAAAGTCATATGTTCCTATTTCGGCTGCAAGAACAAGAATGCAATTAACAGAAAACAGAGATAGCTGGGACAGAATATAGCTGATGTAACAGTTCCTTCTGAGTTGCAATATTCCCTAATGAAGAGTCTCTCTTGTGAAATTGCATTCCTGATGTATGTTTTCATTCGTTTAGGGCATGAAAAGCTTCTTTCCATGGACGTTTAAAATTCACATTGTAGCATTTAACCGATTTCTTTACTTATTTACTAGCACTGATTGCTTGTGATTCGATATGGCGCTCACAATGTAAAACATCCTTCTTATCCTCATCTTTCCAACGAAAAAATGGGGTTTCTAACAAAACACACACTAAACTATAAACAGGATTCATATCTCTCTTTGAACTGGACGAAAGGAACCAGGTAACAATACGCACTCAGTTTCAACTCCTCAAAGGCGAAGTGTAGAAGACTAATTTGCCTCCCGTTAGTTCTTAAGTTGCGGAGCCCTAGCCCAACCCAAGAGCCAAGAGCTCTGCACTTGGTGATGATTCCCTGCGGCAAAGTGCTGTTGTTGGGTGCGCGCGCAGGTCAACAGACTCCAAGGCAGAGATACGTTCATATGTGATAAAGATAATCCAATAAAAACATTTTCTACATTCACTTGAATATCCGCCACTCCTGCACGTCCAGGCGCCAGAACATCGTTAGTCCGCAACAATGGAGTTCAGTATGTACGACGTGGAAGTGAGATTGACATTTGGATGTCTTTAGAAAGGGTCCCCCCTTACACCCCTTCCACGCGGAAGCCCCGGGTTCGATTTAGTTGGGTATTTTTCAAGATAATGGGTAGTCGGGTGCATCACTGAGCGGTAAAGGCGGTGGGAGCGTGGCGCTGATCACATTACCTCTTCAAATTGCTGACTGTGTGTGTGTGTGTGTGTACCCTCTGGCAGGTTTCAATGTGCAGGGAATAAAAAAAATAATGCATTCACCTACGCTATCCTCATAGGGACGGTCACTAGGCAATCAACGAGGATCGTGTGAATGACTAAATAACAATGATAATAATAATCCTTTCTAAATATGGATTGCAATTTTTTGCTTACTTAAATAAATTCAACCTGAATATCGGAGAAATAATATTAATTATGACTTTCTGTTTACAAGAAATCAATATACAGGGTTATTCAAAAAAAGAAGGAGCATATTACAGATCTGTATTGTGGATCACGATAAAAGATACAAACGTGTGCCATGCATCACCAGGGAGAGTAAGAATCAACGTTTTATGCACTCAATATGATAATCGTGAGTCATGCGACAAACGTCGCAAGAATAATTCATTCAGTTCCACACGACTCTTCAACTTTTCTACCATCGTGGACTCCACAGCCGCAACAATTATACGCTGTAGCTCAATGAGAATTTGAAGGTAGAGCTGGGAAGTAAACAGTGTATTTCCATACCACGATAGATAAGTGACGCAGGGGTTTATGTCGGGAGACCTGAGCGGCCGCCAGAGATGCAATTTAACATCCCGGAACGTAGAAGAACATCTCTTTGGAAGTCGGCACATCGCATTCACCAGAGTACGGGATCAAACGTAAATTATACCTGGGTTATGAAAGTTTTGATTTTTACTTTCTCCGGTGACAAATAGCACATGTTAGCATATTTTTACACGTGTTCAAGATAAGGATTTGTAATCTGCTCCTGCTTTCTGAATAACCCTGTACTTATCAAGTCGTCTGGTAGCAGTGCCATCTATAAGTACTGTCTTTTTACATTATAGTAAATAAAACCGAGTCGGCTACGTGGTCTACTTTCGACCCAGCAATCCAAGTACCCGAGATCAAATCCCGGCTTGAGCATGGATGTTATCTGTGATTGCCCCTTCATCAATTTCATCTAATCATCACTCATCCTCATCGTCATTATTACTCAAAGGGTGATGAAAAGCATCCAGAAACAATAGAAATATCTCATCTTGGTAAAAGTAACGGCATTACTTTTTAAAGTAACGGTAGCTATGAATTACTTTTTCAAATGAGTAACTGTAACCGATATATTTTGGGGTGAGGTATATCTGACTGTCAGTTACTCTTAATTAGTAACTTTCCAAACACTATCATCTCTCTTAACCAACGAAACTGTAGACTACATTTAGAAATATAATTTATATTAAAGTTCTTTGCATGTTTCCTGATGAATCGATATAATAATATATCCAGCCGATACCTCATCCTTGGAAGATATATATATATATATATATATATATATATATATATATATATATATGTGTGTGTGTGTGTGTGTGTGTATGCATTATTTTAATTTGTATTATTATGAAGGGACCATTTGTTCCCTTTCCCAAAAATATCCAATTGTTCATGATTATTATCCCTGAAAAGGAAATCTTATTAGTAGTCATGCATTATTTCTTGAGCTATTTATTATAGCACCCTCTCAAATTTCTTACAGTGAGAAACGTATTTTAGTCTAACATTTTCATTGCTCTAGAAACTTAGTTTATTGGTAGTGTATAAGACTATTTTTACTTACTATTTGGAAATAACTTTCACCGAAGATTGTTTGAATTTCGAAACCAGAGATGAGGAAAGTGAATAATATTTCAATAATATTCAGCGCCATCTCTCATCAGAAAATGTAAACATTCATTTCAATGGTTTTTACAAGACATGCAGCTCTCAGAATTCAGTGTAATGTGTGCAGGAGCGTAACCACAGTGGGGGCATGGGGCTTTGCCTTACCGACCTTGGAAGAAAACCAATTCTAGTTGGGGGAAAGGGGGGCAAACATTGATGTAAAGTAAATCAAGGCTAGCAGAATCTAACAATAGCATGACAAAATTATATTAAAGATGACATTATTTTTCATATATTTCTTGTATTTTTCTTCCAAACGGCCAGAAGCATCTGCAAGGCGGGGGCACAGAGGGGGCAATTGCCCTCCCCCATCGATTTCAAATGTTATGCAAGAAAAATACGTTTCATAAAATGTTGTTTCTCGCTTCGTTCGCAATACCTGCTTTCTCACAGCCTAAAACCAACTAAAAATTGCGGCTCGACAAGTGATACATAAATAACTGTCCGTGACGAATGCGGCCAACTACATATACGACCTTTGCGCCGAAGTTCTCTGGGATTGCACTTCCGTTATCACTTCTTTTTTGGCTCTAATTTAGGTGCTTTGTGTGTGACGGAGCAGAGATGAGAAATGTGAACGATTGAGTTCATTTGGAAAGCGACCAAATTCTTTTGCACGCACTTTGAAGCTCATTTATCGTTATATTGCCTGCTGTAGAATGGAGAGCTAGGTTCCTGTGAGAAATGTCTGGATGACGTCATTACTCCACAATGAGCATGGACAAAAGTAATGCACTGGGAGTTAACTGGAACAAAGTAATTAGTTCCTATTTCGGCTCCAGGAACAAGATTGCGAGGGCTGTCGTGTCAATGGTTTATTATTATTATTATTAATGTAAGTATGACGAAGGAAAGAGGTGGAACTCCCGAAGTAGCCCCTCCTCCACCCGCCTACATTCCAGTAGCGGCTCGTGCCTAAAATAACAGGTGAAGAAGTATATTTATAGGCAATGAAAACAAATAGTAAGTGCCAGTGCCCCCCCCAATTTAAAACGTCTTTTTTGTCTTCATCCGTCCATCTGGAAAATGGTGTCTGCAACAAATTACACACTAAGTCATTTACTGGGTTCATTGTAGAAACCACAGCTCAACACATGAACACAACACACGATAGGAAACGCGAAACACACACGCGGAACAAGATCTCGCGAGAACGCGAAGATTTTGCCACAAGCACTGGATGCGATGTTTTCTCCGACGAGAGAACTGCTTCATCTAGAAGGCGACACCCGTTCAAGGCCAACGCTAGGTGACGTCACCGTTGCCATGACAACCGGCTAAGTTTTCCGCAACCTAGCGGTGTTTGCTCTTGGGTTGGGACGAACTCAATACGTGCGTAGCGCCGAGCGGCGTGTTATTTGAGTATTATCGTGTGCGTTCTGCTGGGAAATAGTTTAATTTAACAAGCAAATGAAAAATGTCAATATTAATTTGAAAATTAGGTGAAAACATCTGCACTTGTTGCGCTTGGCCAGCCGCCACTACATTCAGGGGTATGCACTTAGTGTCCTGGAGCCTTTGAAATAAACCAGGACGTTGTATCGGTGATATTTTGCAGTTCCCCCGTTATCTCTTTTTTATTATTTCATAATTCAGTAGAATACAATACAATACAATGATACCACAAAGCAATACAATATACTGAATCGGATATTCGGGTAACCAGAAAAATATATTGTTGTTAGTAGTTGAGTTGATAGTGGATAAGAGAAGTACGGAAGGAAGGTATAGCAAATGTCGGATAGTGATCAAGGAGAAAAAGAGGATTAGAAAAATTCCAGTTAGCTAAAGAAAGAAGTAAGAAAGTGTAGTATCTACTGCCAGCCAGCAAAACAGAAAAAGAGAAGATAGAAAATAATAATAATAATAATAAATAAATTTAAAAAAATAATAATAAATGAAAAAAATCTAACTGGGAATAATCATTAGTAGGATTATATATGGTTATTATTGGTTATTGTTAGGGTATATATTTTTGGTACAAAAAAAGCAAAGTTTCGGTACAAGAACCGAGTCAATTTCGGGTTCAGAAGCGGTAAATAAAATAAAATTTCGCTGTTATAGCTGTGAAAATGTGGTATATAAAATTACATCTTGGTTTTAAAAATGCGAATATAATCCTAAATTTGATTTAAAAACTTCACTTACTATACAAAATAAACATGTCCCTTCTAATAACACAGTTCTGTTGTTACCAGAATATTAATTTTATTCCTGTATAAAGGGGTCCATTCTTGCTTCTCAAACATTTACAATAGAAGTAATAATTTTTCCGTAAATGGCATAACTCACAGGATAATTCTGACTTCACAAGGAGTCGTGTCGGTAAACGAACTCTAAACTTTGTGTTTAAGAGTCTATTTAGCATTTTGCAGTTCATTTCGCATTATTTCGTGACAAAACAGTGGAAGAAAATGAACCTCACACCTTTCAGAAACATGAAAAATTAACATTACAATGTGTTATTCCACATATCATGTTTTCATCAAAGACGAAATATGCATGCCTCTAGTTAATGTTGATTATTAGATGTTCCTGGATTTTTCAGAATAGAAGTCCTGGAGAGCTTCAGGAAGTTTGGTTAAGTGCTAATTCAGTCGTGGAATGTGCAAAGGGTGCATGTGAACTAGTGGTAAAAGATCATCATTTAATCAAATTAGATATGTTAGTTGTATGTTGTCGCATGAGATGTTGGTTATTGAAATTTGCGAAAAGTTAAATTGTAGGTTACGTATAGTACTAAGTTAGTAAGAGTAATGAATGATTATTGTTTAAGATACAAATTTGATTATCAGTTGAATTCTGTCCAATTATTCCCTGTGACATTCCTCCATTAGCAGTCTGTTGTCTTCAGGTTGAAGGCACGTATTATTAGTTAGGTACATTAACTTATAAATCAAACTAATTTCTTTAAGTAACCGAGAATTGACATTCCATTACGATATGAGAAGCCTCCACGCTGAACCAGACTTGGTAGAAATTTTATGATAGATCTAGATCTCGAGAGAGAAAATGTTTGTAATGCAGAAAAAAATATGTCATTGTTTCTAAGATACCCAAATACTACAAAATAATTTTCCTGTATTTAGGGGGAGGGGGCTATAGTCCTATGATCACCCCTTCGGTATGCCATATAAATTTTGATTCATCAAGATCTTTAACCAAAAACTCTATGGAAGAAGTTAATTATATTCGTTCATAGATGGCAACACCCTACACATGTGTTTACTTAATCATATCTAAAAGAAATAATAATAATAGAAATTTCAAAATTTTTCATTGGGTAATACTAACAACTAAAAGGGACTAAACTAGTTTATAAAACCGGATGTTGACTTTTGGTTGTGGTATAAGAAGTCTCAAAATTTAAGAACGCTTAATAGTACTTGCATAAAAGTTCTACATCTTGAGAGATCCAGAATAGTTTTGTGAAGTCTTCTGAAAAAATTTGGATTAGAGGATGATCTTTTTGGAAAGGAACCTATGAGAGGCTCCTAATAAACAAACAGAAAAACTCGAAACGATGCCAGAAGCCTTGATATTCATTATGCACGGAATATTATCGCAACAATCGTTCAGCTGAATATAAAGAATTCCAGGGCCATAACTATAGGCCACAAATATGTCTTTCAGTTGCCTTATTCCACTGTCGTAGGCAGCCCAACCAGTTTTGCCTTATAGTTTTGTTATGACGCGTTTCCGGATCATGGTTCCTATCTCATATTGGTACTTGGGTCAGACTCCATCCAACCTGCAAGTTTGATTGAAGGTCACGGAAACACCCTGTGTATTATTCTTCATTATTATTATTATTATTATTACTATTATTGATATCAAGGAACCATTTAGTCCTTAATCCAAAAATACAATGAATTGGATGTTCCTTCAGAGTTCTAAAAGAGAAAACAAAAGGCTATTGATGATTATGCTTCAAGATTTCTTAAGGCTCTTTATTATAACATGCCATCACATTTTCAACAGTGAGAAACGTAAGATATGTTGATTCATTCCTCTTTTAGAAAAAAATATTAGGTAGCAACGTTTATAAATTTCTAATTTCAACTTTGAATAAAAAGATTGAAAAGAATAATAGGTCGTGATAGAGAACACTATTTTATCATTAAATAAATAATTAAATATTATTATATTACGCCATCTCATATTACAATATGTATATGAAAATGGATATGTCTGAGTGTGTGTGTGTGTTTGTTCCGGCATAACTCTCGAACGCCTGGAGCGATTTCAACCAAACTTGGATCGCGTATCACTTGCCATCTCGACAGAAATACTGTGGGGGTAAGACAACCCTGGCACCCCTAGGGGTGAGGTGGAAGGGGGTGAAATGCAAAAATATTCGAAAACGACCGATATTAGTCTGGAATCTATAGTTTTCGGAGTCTCTAAGATCAATAGTGACACTCCCAATGCCGTTCAATTTATTTATTCTTGCTCCTGGAGGTGAAACTAAAAAAAATGTTGATTATAATCAAGTTTGAGTTAAATTAACATTATAGTGAATTTGTAAAATATTTTACTTTATAATTTGTATACTGTACTTATACCTTTAAATACCTTTAAATAAAATTAGTTAGATTTTACACTATCGTTAGAATTCATTATTTTCCTGTCTAATAGAAGATAAATAAATACCCGGGTAATTAGCCAGGGCATTCACATAAATGCTCTCAATATTTCCTCGCACAGAATTGAATCTAAAATTCGATACTCACATGTAATGCGTGTGTGACGTCCATAATTTATATATGATATATTATCCTGTGTACTTTTTATTTGATATTTACCTTTTTACTTCTCAAGGTTAATCGCCTCAATGAGGATAAATAATGAATTGATGTAACTGATGAAAGATCATCACAATGATATGCACACCATGTCGAACCTTCGGTGCCGTGCTGCGCTAACAACTTCACCACAATAGAACTCGCGAGGCCAGGGTTCCATATCCGGTGTGGATAGGCAAACGCATGTGGGAATATACGTATTTGTGGGTCATCCACATAAGCAGTTCTAGACTTCACCCAACTTTCCATCAATGATCCCTGGAAGGTAATGGCGGCTAGAGAATGATGCTAACCGCATCACCTGTTGATCTCCCTCCCCCCAATACACAAACAAACACACAGTCAGAACGAATAGTTTACTAACAGATCAAATTGCACAGAATCTTACAGTTACCTCAAAAACGTATGCGTCGAGTTGAGTCGTGGAATTTTGAAAGTGTGTGGTACCCGGCTAAGGGCGTACGAGTGTGGGTGAAAGGGTTTAAGGGGGTACTTCGATGGTTTCAAATGCTAATGGAGTGACATCTCGTTTGGAAGGTCCCTTGATTTGCAAGAACTTTTGTTGAACTTTCATATCGGAAATTATTTTATATATCTCAGGATATTATTTGCAATTAAATGGATAATTCATACTTCATTTTGAAATGTTCATGTTATGGGTATCTACATAAAAATGTATCATAATGTTAAATTACATATAATGATATAATCGTAATGTTTAGTTAACTAATATGTAAAGTGTTGTTAATTGTTATAATTTAATGTGATTAATGGAAATATTTGATTTAGTAACCTACACAAAAGTGGAAATTGCATAAAACAACAGTTTTTTATTCATTTAATGTTGATGACGTGAAAGTGACGTAAGCACTATTGCATTCGGGCAACCAATGGGAAGCAAGCCTTGAACACAGCACGAGAGTGCATGTGTTGAATCAGCTTTTAGTCGAAGCCGCCATTTTGTTATTACATCTCGACAACGGTAAGATTTCTGCACCCTAACTTCCTGGTGTTTCGTGTGCGAGAGAGCGGATACGAGAACTATGCACGAGGCAGTTCATTTGGGATGCGATCAAAGCTTTTTGCACGCACTTTCAAGCTTTTTTATCGATATATTGCCACTTGTAGAATGAATATCACTGTCCGTGACGAATCCGACCAACCATACAATATCTGTACCAGACGTTCGTTGGGGGTTACACTTCTGTTAATCACTCTTTTGGCTGTAAATTACGTGTTCTGCAAATGTATTGCACTATGTTCTGCCATATATTATCAGGCCACATTGCATCTTGTAGTGAATAAATGACGTGATGTGTCTTAACACATCGTTAGATTACTACTACTTCATGAAAGCAGCGTTGGTTATTGTAGTTTATTTTATGAAGTTATTAAAACTATTATCTGTTACGTAACGTAATAATACGAGCAATGATTTTTGCGTGCACGTTAACGTTAATATTACCTTATCATTGCATTTAATAGATTTACGAACTTAAATATTATATTCTTATGCTTTTATGTTAGAATAGAATAGACTCTTTATTTTCTACTGTGCGAGGTTCAGCCTAGGGCTGCTCTACCACCTGCTCTATTGCCTGTAGCGCCATTCATTTGTGACAGAATATCTTTAACAATATATCTGTTGAATAAATTTGAAACTTTGTTTAATCCAGTCCACCCCACACCCCTTCTCGCCTTATGGCTTCTTAGTGCTGAGCTTATCTCCCAAGAGAAAGTAAACTGTCTTCCTTTGCCTCAGTTTTGGCACCCAATCGCCGATATTGGTGAGTAAATAACGGAAGAAATGTTGCTTTTGGGGGGGAATAGCCCCGACGCTCAATAGCCATGCCACCCGGCGCCTTGTAAATACAATGAACTTGCCGGTATTGCTACTTTGCGGTGGCTGGCGTCTCTCATGTGTTTTTGACACCTAATTTAAGTAACTTTTCAAACACTATCAAGTGGATAATCAACGAACGTGATCAAATTCATCGAATAGGTTGGGTCTTATTCAAAGGAATCCAAAAGTTTTTGAAACAGCAGACTTTAACACTGAACTGAGTTTACAACCATCCGAACAGTATCAGAATGATGAAATGTGAAGTACATCTAAGCTTCAGTCATCTTACAGACATATTTCTATCATTTTAAATTTGCTGAAGAATCGTTATCCTAATTATATGATTTTCAGCTGCTAATCGTCATCCATGAATTATAGGCTACTTATTAATATACATTATATTAATTATGATTTTCATTTGCATTAAGTAATGTGAAAGGACCATTTGGTCCTTCTCCAAAAGGAGATCCAATTCTCTATAATCCCTATACGAGAAAATGAAATGCTATTAGTAATTATGCCTCACGTTTCTTGGTCTGTCTATTATAGGACTGCCTCAAATTTCACACATGGGAGAGCCTGATGATAATTTGATTTTTTCCCTGTTTCGGGTAATGTAAATAATTTTCTTCACTAACTATTTCGAAATGAACAGCTGACAATATTTTCAATTTAATAATTATGGATTCAAAATGTACATCATATTTAAATAGCATATTACGTCATCGTTTATTACAATAGCAAAACATCAATATCAATGGTTTTACAGTACTGAATGACATGCTGTTTGCATTCTAAATTCTTAACTCCGCTTGCGTGTGCGCGCACATGTGCGCAATATCACTTATTTAAATATTACATCTATTTGTATTATTTTTGTTATTAGTTTGCTTAATTCTTTTCCTCTCTCTGGTAAATCTCAGCGACGAAGATGAATGATGAATTTTTGAAAGAGGTTAAATTTAATTGTTGTTAATTATGCACAGAAATGCTAATCGGTACTGAATCTACTGTTTAAATGTGCCTCCACCGGGTATCGAACCAGGGACCCCTTGGTTACAAGACGACGACCTTACCACAAAGCCATCGGGAAGGCTCCGAAAGCGATTAAAGATCAACCACAACCATATTTCGCCTAATATGTCCACCACGCCTTACTACGAATCGAATAAGTGTTCAAAACTGGACTTCCTACCTTTATGCGTCAATTTGCGACTAGTGTATGGCATTTAAACAGATCGCCGTGGCGCCAAAATTGGATTTAATAGCAAAACGTCAAAAAAAACTAAACAGTGTATTCCAGCTCTTTCTTTCAATCGTATGTGAAAGCGTAATATCTTCCTTCGCCTCAAAATGGCGACTCAATAGAGTCTGAAAATTAAAGTCACAATGCGAATTTCTGACAGATTGAAATAATTTGGAACAGATTAAAACCTAGGACCCCTGACTTCGTAGGTGTTATGGTAACAATTTCACCAATGCCCACGCGGCAGACCCGGTAGGGTAATTAAGGTACAATTTTTCTTTCGCCTCTGAATAGGTGGCTCTGGGGGCACTGAACTTCTGAGCAATGGAGGTTCAGCCTTCACGTCGGCTGGAGCGTGGTGTTAACCACTTACCTCCATACACACACACACACACACACACACACACACACACACACACACACACACACACACACACACTCCCTCCTCTCTCTCGTATATGCACAGACGCGCTAATTCTTTCTGAAAGGATAACAAATTTCTCAAACTATCAATGTTGCGTAACATAAAAGCATGAGGTTAATTGAGAGGGAGTGGTTTGAAGTTACGTTAAGGCTCCTTCATACATTTGACGAAAGTCGAATCTGAGGAAGAAGAAGAAAAAAGGAGGGTCATGTGGGTTGCTTTTTGCGTGGCTTACTCTGTAACGTATCTCGGACGTAACCGAGTACGTCACGAGATTGGCAGTCTTCACAGTTTGCTTGGGTCTCAGCTTCTACTTCCTCGTAGAGCTCCGACACAGTAAATAGTCCCTAACGAACCTACACAAGTTATGTTAAAGAAACAGCGAAATGATTTTTAAAAAGTATAAAAGATTACCTACACATGGAAACAGATCTTCATATGAGATCGTTGAAGGTAGGCATTTGCTGTTTACTGTTCACGGCTGACGGGAGAGCAGTTGGAGTGGGGTGGGTACCTGAGGGGAAACTTACACAATCGCTTGCAAGGGTGGAAGGAGGAGAATTTGTTTGTTGTGAAGCAGTTGACAATCTGGCGCGCAGGCGAGCGAAGAAAGCACATGAATTATCGTTCTTTTAACACGTAACGAATTTTTCATGGATAGTAAATCCGTAATTTGATGACAAAAAATTCTCAAACATTCATGAAATAGAAGATAGTAAACACAGCCGCGCTTTCATGTATTGAATATTGGATATATCATTATGTGGGAGAGGCAGAGAGGGGAAAAGGCACTTTCTCTCTCTCTCTCTCTCTCTCTCTTTCTCTTTAATCTTCCATAAAGAGCAATGAAAGAAAAATCGAAAACTGTTTCTATTTTGTACCCACAGTTCCTAAATAAAAATTACAATTTTTGTAACTATAATTGGCGTACGCAGAATTTTGTCGCGAGGTGTTTCAAGTTTGTTTAGATTTTAGTATTTATAGTAATAATAACAATACATTGTTTTTTGATTGATTGATTGATTGATTTGCTTTATTTTACTTCGCCTTTTGTGCCACTTTAGGTTAATTTGCGAAGATGGTGATGATATGATGAATGAACACTCACATACAGTGGCGCAGGAACGGGGGGGGGGATACAGGGGTACATTGTACCCCCAAATCTTTAAAGGGGGGTACTGTACCCCCGTAAATCGAGTTGTACCCCCCATTGGTAATTTTACAGTAGACGGAAGGTGCTACTGTTAAAAGAACCTATTTTCAATTCACCCAATAAAAAAAGTGTATATTGTTTATAATTTATGAGCATTATCTTTCTTACCACAGAAATTCAATCCATTGCAAACTTATTCTACTACATTGTGCTTTCTACTAATTAGTTCATTGACCTGTGTTCTTGGTAACCTCCTTAAGGAGATGAAAATTGTTTAAAATGTGTGTGCAACGATGGAACCATATTTGCTCTCAGAAAATCATGCTGCAGACGAATGCTAAAGAAGTGGTCTCGTCGATTCGAAGATAAGATACAAATCTTCATCAGAAGAGTATATGACTGACTCCATTTTCTTTTGAATGTTTAAAATGTAATTTTTCGAAACGAAATATTTACACAAACGAGACGAGACACGACAGACCAACTTGGGGGGTACAATGTACTCCTGTACCTCACCCATATTTTTCATAACTTTGTAAGATGGTGTACGGAAAACTAAACTTAAACGTATATTTTAAGATATTTTTTTGGAAATAGAGTCCCGATTAGCCTATTTGAGCATGAAGTGAATCTAGAATAAGTTTTAATAACTTCAGAGTGGAAACCGAAACAAAAATAAGCACAAACAAGAACGAGAAGGACCTCACCACACAGGAGATGAGATGAGGCTGTGACAATTCTCGACTCATCGCATAGCGATATCATTCCTAGGTGAAATTATATTTTTCCTAGACATTTAAACAGGATGCAATTTGCGACTTTATCAGGGGGACTTATTTTTACCTATGTATTAGGGTATACTTATAATTGGATATTAATTGCTTATAATCTAATTGTGATATCGAATGCAACACAAACACAACGCCATTTTAAGTTAAACCCTAAAGTCAAACTGTACATTACATTAGTCAGATGAATGAACGACATAAATGAGATTCACTGCAGGTTCTATTGGTATATTTTGGATTGGATGGATTCACAAGGTGTTTGATTAATTTATTTTATTTATTTTACTTCGCATTTCTGCCACTTTTGGCTAATCGCGAAGATGAGGATGAGTGATGATATGATGAAATTGATATACACTCACAAATAACACCCATGCCCAGGCCGGAATTCAAACCTGGGACCTCTGACGTCATAGCGCGCTATTCTAACCCATATCGTCACGGAGGCCGGCGAGGTGGGAATGCGTTTTGGATTTTCTCTGTAGATGCGAAAATCTTTAACTGTGACGCGCACATGCTTTTGCTTACATTAAAGTTTAACTTTTCACATAAACGAGAAATTGACATGTCACCCAAAAACACACGCATGCACCTGCATTTAATACCATTACATACGAAAATAAACCTTGGCCGGCTCTTCATATTGTCCACCAAGGATTGAAAAGAAGAAAAAAAGTCTTGAGCATATAACTTTCCTTGTTTCCTCTGAGATCTGAAGGATTTCGGTTTTGTATATGTAATGATAAAGTGCTTGTAGACTGTCATTAGGTACAGCTAATTGTAATTATATAAGAAATAAATGCTTTGTCAAATGTTGCACAAATATTTCAAACTTAGACTTCTTACGAGTTGATCGGGAACCATCTCAACTCTAGTTTTATTTTCTTTTTTAATACAACAATACCAAATACATGGCTTCTAAAAGGCATTGGATGTGGTACACATCTGCCATAAATTGTTTAAGATATTTCTATGCGTAGCTATGGCACTTTAAAATTAGAATGAAAAGAACTGAAGTGGAACTCCATAAGTATTATATATTTAATAATGTAATTTCTATATCCATTGGGTGGGAGATGATTATTTCTGGTTGGGGTGGCCCAAGATCCTCCTCATCCCCTTTAATCTCAACCTGCATTAAAATGAATAGATGTATCTTTGTTCGCAATTTTCACATTTAAAACTCCTGATTTTCCGTTCCGTTAAATTAAAACAAACCCCGAACAAGGTCCAGAGCTTTATATATTTCAGAATTTTTATCTGGTTTTAAAATCTGTTTTTTTTAAAATTCTAAGAAAAACAAAGAAAAAAATATTTATGCAAAATATGCATTAAATAACAGGACATCCGTGTGTGTTGTTCTAAAATATAATATTTCACATTATACTTAGATATCAAGGACGTATTTAAGGGGGGGTTCCTGATCCCCCTCCCCGAAAGACTTACCAAGTAGTAAAAGTAAATAATCAAAATATTGTTTAGCTTTTGTTCGATGATTATTTCCACTGAACTTATTGGAAGGCAAGGAATTTGACGCATACAGCTTTGAAGGGTTCCAAACATTTATGGACTCTACTAATATCATCCATAAAATATTAATCAGGAACTTTACTTTTCATTAATTGGATCAAACTCCTTTTTTGTTATTTAATAAATATTCAATCACTTTTCTATTTGACATTAAATTCCTTGCCAGGGCAGTTGCTTTTATGCAAATCTTGGCGATCTTAACTACACGTAAGCTAGATAATGAATACGTGCTGTTATATCTATATTATTTTACTATATTTTACCTATTCATGTAATAATAATAATTCATTATTAATTAATTTACATATTTAATTAATATTTTAATTTAATTAAATATAATAATAATTATTATTATTGTGACACTTGGTTTGAAGTAGTATGTGTGTGTGTGTGTATATAATAAAAATAATGTATTGCCGGCTCCCGTGGCGGAGTGGTTAGCACATCGCGCTACGACGCCAGGGGTCCCGGGTTCGAATCCTAGCCTGGGCATCGTTGTATGTGAACAGTGGCGCAGGAACGTTTTGCATTTGGGGGGGTACAAAATTCACCCTCCCCCATATATATATATATATATATACACACACATATGGGGGAGGGTGAATTTTGTACTACTTGCCACAAACAGTGCATACGTTACCTACAAAGTTACCTCGTTTAGAAAGATTCTCCTTCTTGATCAGTTTGCCGGTGTTTTTTTTTCTTCCCTTCTATTTTGGGCTTGGATTATTCTCGTGGGATTTCGTATCTGCATTGAACATGTGTGCCGTGGATAGACAAATTTTGGTAGTAGACACTCAACATAGAATTGTTGTAGCTGCGTTTCCATATTCTTCTTCCAGAATTGATCATCTCTCTGGATGTATTCTATTTTAACACCTTTCTGTGTCCACAGACCAAAAATACAGTACCTTCTCCGTGTAATAATTACTATTACCTTACACGTGGTAATAGTAATTATGTGTGGTGTTCACGATATTGGCGTTAAGCTCTTCGTCAAATTTCCAGAAAGTTACTTTCTTCGTCTTGATGGCATGTGCAGGTGTTACATGTTTGACAGAAAAGGGACACTTAATTTCGATAATTGCATAACGAAATAAATGTTAGATACAGTGAAGTTTCTGATAGATATTGTATACATATTGTTATGAGTTGTAGTATGCATAAACCTTCTTTGTAATATCATTCCAAGCCGTGCTATCCCAATATAATCCTTGCCTTCCAATAAGTTCAGTCTCTTCAGATAAAACTAACAACCATCATATACAACAAATGCTAAACGAGTATTGTCATTATTTTATTACTTGGTAATCTTTTCGTTTGGGGGAGGGGGTCCAGACGCCCTAAATAAATCCTTTGTCTTTCAAAGCCTTATGATGTCAATCCTAATCATTGCCTTCCAAAATATTCAGAGTAAAAATAGTAGTACTTGATAAGTATTTCGGGTGCTATACTTCAAAGCCGTATTACATTTATAGCTATAATCCTTCCCTCCAATACGCGTTCAGAGGAAATTATCCATCGAATATGCAAATATTGCTAAAGGAGTATATTTATATTATTTAATTTTAGTACTTCATAATCCTTTCGGGGGGGGGGTCCGGACCCCCAGCAAACTTGTTCTACGTATTATAGCGTAATATTTGCCAAGGACACCGCCGGTTTAATTGAATTACTCAAAATAACGTTACTGGTGTACGTACGTACAATGTAAACGTCTAATGGAAACCGATAAATACTTCCCCATTTGATGATGTAGTAAACGGATAGGTATTATTTATATTTCATTCTGAACCCTTATTTTGCCGGCGATTTTGTAGCGCTTGAAACTTCATTGTTGTTTCTGCAGCAGACGATTTTCTCGGAGCCCACATCTTACGCCAAACACACTTGCTGCCGTCACCCATATTTTGCAATTGAACACGTCCAGTTGACGCAAGCACACTTCCCTGTCTCTTGCGATCGTGTTTTGTCTTCACGAGCTATTTTGTTGTATCCCTCCGCGTTCTAATGTGGGTGGGGTTTAGAACGCTTCTAACTATCTGCACGAGATGTCGCCACAGTGCAGGGACACTTTTACGTATTGCAAGGGTTTCGTTTTCCTCAAACAGTCTCAACATAGGAAAACTGACTTCTAGAGTGATGATGTTAATGTCAAGTACAATGAACATTGCATGGCCCCAACAAAACAGTTTTCCATAAGCTTGTGTGGTTAACGAGATAATTGCATGTGAAAATTACGGTTTTTCCCCATTTTTATGCCCAATTTACTTATTAAGGAGGGTATTTTTTTAAATTTCTGCTTTGTAGGAATTACGCAGCCATATTTTCTGAAGGATAGAAAACAAACCCCGAGGTCCTATCTTTGCTCGTAACTGAAAAATCTGTTTAAAACGGAACGTCTGCACTGCGCGTTTTCGTCAATGTATGAAGGAGCCTTAATATTTGATGGTTTTCGTCGCATTTGTGCAATATTTGGCTAAGAACACACCTTCCCAGGCCAGGATTCGAACCTGGGACGTGCCTCGGTGAGGAAGCTGGGTCTAGCTTAAGATTTCAAAGTTGTGAAATGTGTGGAATGGTGAAAATGGCCAAGAGACCTTCAAGGGCCAAGGCCAGGGCCGGATTTAAAGTACTGCGGCGCATAGGCCTTGGTGAAAATGCGGCCACTCATGGAAGGTTTTTGTGGATTCCTAGAGAAATGGTTTAATAACAATTATGATACAGAAAAGTGACTTGCATGAAATTGATATTAATTGCATTTTCACACAAGGAAAATGGCCAATGTTTTAAGTGCTTGCTTGTATATTATTACTTGTTTATTCCGTACACATTGCTTCATACCGTGAATGATTTGGAGACCAGGCCGGGGGGGGGGGGGGGGGTAGCTGTGATCAGAGAGCTACGATGCCAGGTGTTTTAGGTTCGGATCGTGGTACAGCATGGCAGGCATGTCACCGTGATTGTTCTTTAATCGATTTCGTCAATTCATTATTCATTCTCATCGACGCGATTAACTACAAGAATTAAAAAATTTGTTAAATCGTACACAAATTTACAGAGTATCCTGTTATATAAAAAGGATTGACAGTACACACACATTACATGTGAGTATAGAATTTTGCATTCAAGTATGTGTGACGTCGTCGCCTTTAAATGAAAAGGTCCCGGGTTCGTTACCCAGAAGAGACATATTGCACAGTATTTCGCATCCCACCCACTGTAGATGCAGTTACAATTAGCCTACTTTGCACGAAGTGAACTTAAAAATTCAAACTAATAAAACGTAAGGCATAATAATACACATTGTGTACTTGCACCCACGATGGGTTCTCAGGAATATGTAGTAAATATATTTAACTTTCAAATATTTATCTAATATTGTGCAGCAGTTTGTTGTAGATTTCTCCTATGCAGAGATATTTACAGATAAATACAGTTAGGTGCACCACCGAGAGAGCGAATTAACAAATTTAATCTTCTCTGCAATACAGTGGGCGTGACTGAAGGTACGTTGGTTCCTAAAAATATCGTGAGTCTTTTAATATAGTTTTGATATTTTATAACTGTTATAGTTTGCAATCGTTTTAACTAGGACTAATAGCTTCTATGGAATGACAGAGGAACATAGCACCTTCAAGAAAAGTGAAGAACAGCGTCAGTATGCACTCAACGCAGTTCCAATTTCCTAAACAGACGTTTACTAATTTGCACCCTAGATGTCAGGCCACATGAGTATTTAAGTGGAATTTTCTTACTAAGTAAATGCGTAAGACAGTCCATTCAAATTTCTGATGTAATTTACAGATGTCTTTCCCAAATCGTGACGGTTTCTTAAAGGGTTGTAACACGTGACAGGTAGATTATATATTTGTATTTCGAAAATATATAGAGAGCGCTAAAATGGTAAAATTAAAAAAAAAAAATCATTAATAAATGTAAAACACAGCTTACTTGGCTGGATTGTTCAAAGTTCCGATGCTTCTGAAGATTTTGTATGAGACTGCAAGTCTCTAGCTAACATGATTTTACACGCATCTCACAAAGATACATTTATTTGATATCACACATGTTCAGATATTTGCCGCCATTTGCGAGGATGTGGAAAGAAAGTGTGTTCATACGACACTTTCTGGGCAGGTACTTATACCCATGGCTAGAAATCTGCAGACGCGCGCTCGGAGGGATCCAACGCCATTCTACTCCCAGGCTACAGGCTACTCGCTTTGCAGGGAAATTCAACCTCACACACCCATTGCGGAATGTAGATTTACTACTACTTTGCTCACGATACAAATCTCGTTTTGCTATTAACAAAGTTGCAACCAAAATTCCAACTCGTGCCATTGTCTAAGCACTGCTTTGGAAGCGCCTGAGAAAAACGTTGCTCGCGCACGCTCAAGGGAAACAAAATCCTTCTATCGTACTGCTTGTAGAAGAGAAGTCGGAGGGGGAGGTCTTAAGCCCATATAGTCAGTGTATAAAGGCGTTGGTGAAGGTTGAATATAACATTGAAATCAAGTAGGATTTGCCACATAGAGGCCTTTTTGAATGTTGTGAAAGTACAAATCACGCTACTGCATTTGACAATTGCACCTTGCAAATTACTTACACAAAACGATGATAAATTCCATGTGTGATGGTGTTCAGTGGTCAGTGTCAAGCACTGGCGTAGTGATATGGAACTGATGGGGCTCAGCATAGAGTCTATTCACCGAATGTTTACATTTTCGTGAGTCTTTGGCGCGGTATTGAACTTTGCTTCTGGTGAAACATGTGATCAGAACGAATAATTATTCTCAGATATCTACGTATCATTTTCCGACAGATTCAACACGGACAAATCAGCGGATTCTAGCAGTAAAGCGAAAAAATTGGGAACCAACACGAGGGATTTTGCACTGCAGGCGACACCTCATCACTGCTAAGTAAATCCAATAAAAATATTGTAGTTGTTTTAAAATTACAATTGATTAACGCACAGAACACGAATTAATTACAATAACATGTGTTGACATAACAAATTTCAGATGTTACTATATACCAACATGAATGACATTAGCCGTACATAGAACACATCTGGTTGTAGCCCAGAAATTGTAGTTAAGGCCTCTAAGCCATGAAATTAAGGTGCTTGTGTTGGAGTACTAAACGTGAAAAATTATCCCTTTTTCTGGTGTGATCTAAGTATTTCAATGTTTAAAAATAATCTAAGGTTGATGTCAATACGTAGAATTCTCAAACCACCTGCATGAGTGGAAATTCTATTTTTTCCTTTTTCCTTAAATTACAAATCAGTTTGCATACATGTAATAAATGCAGAAATGCTAACACCATGAAACTTGACATCAAAGAAGAGAAAATCTGTCTAAAAATCAATCATTGTAAAAATAGGACTCTTCGTACTCCCTCCAAGTTTTTTAGATTAGGTAATTAGCTTTTTCACAGCTAAGAACCATAAATTACAGAGAGATTTGCTATGAATCCTTATGATCCCATGCATGAAGTAATTCAGTTCATGGAAATGCTATGGGCTAAGCTCTTAGCGGAGTAGGTACAAATGGATCCACCAATGTTTATTTTGTAACGATAGAATATCATGGTTAGTTCAATGTGAAGCATAAATGGTCTGATTTCCGTGTAATACATTATTTTCACAAGACGTATGGAAGCACAAGAAAAGTGTGAAAATTTCGAATCAAACAGCAATTATTGCTTGAAGTTTGTACTATGTGAATTTATAGTTTCTAAGCTTACAAATGTTCATACATAAATTACAAATACAAGGTGATGATATAGTATCCCCATCTAGCATAAATTGCCTAGCCAATTAATGTAAATATTTTTGATTTGAAATGCTATTTTGAGACTCTCAATCAGATTCCACCAGTCTGGAGATTTTCTAGTTTGGATCACACCGAAATTGCACATCCATTTTGGATACAGTTAAATGTTGAACATGAAGTGGAACTGGAGCAAATTTTTATGTGGGTGTGTGTTGAAATGTGAAGAAACATGTTGAACCTTGATAATGTCACGTAAAATTATCTGATTATAACAATGTTAGTGCTAACATAGCTTTCTATATGACTGCTTGTATTTCATACAATGAAATTGTGAAATGTGATCGTTAGATTGAATATATTTTTACTTTAAGATGAAACTGAAACAAACATGTGCATCTGACCACAAATCATCTGTTTACTTTAAAGGTCGAGTTTCGATGACCCACACCAACATAATTCATTACCATGAAGCTTCCCATAAATCACTAGTACTTCAGAGCAAGAACATGCTAAGATATACCTCTATGAAAGGCAACAGGAATCGATAATCATGAACAAGATATTCCCTACTAGTACAAACAGTTACAAAATAGTGCATGTGATGGCAGTGATAGTAGTAAGCGAAGTTCATAAGTATTTTTCCAGTTATTTCTTGTTTCATTTTAAGGAATGAAATTGCATTGTAGATGGGCCGTTAATTGTCCTATGATTTTTTTTTTTGTTTCTTTATCAACCTTGTGTTTTTCAAAATGAAATAAATGAAAATCATGATCAGCAAATTGTCTGCTATTATCTGTCTGATTTAATATTTGTTGCTAAGGAATAGAAAATCACTTTTAATATCAAACTATTGCATGATAGTTGAGCAATAATTATGTGCATATGGATTTGTGTATACATGCTAGTATGCAACTATTTTCTTGAGTACATTTACAAGGTTACATTTCAAAAAGCCAATGCAAAAGTTCTCCTTATAAAGGTAAAGCACAGCACTTGACTAGAAGAGTCAAAGTTTCGCCGCGTCTGAAGATTTTGTATGAGATTCCGGATCCCCAGTTAACATACTTTGCACGGAGTGAACTTAATAATTCACACAAGGAAAACTTAAGGCACAATAATACACATTGTGGACTCCCACCCACGATGGGTTCTGAGAAATATGTAGTGAATATATTTAACTTTTAAATATTTATCTAATATTGTGCATCAGTTTGTTGTAGATTTCTCCTATGCAGAGATATTTACAGTTAGTTGCACCACCGAGAGAGCGAATTAATAAATGTAATCTTCTCTGCAGTTCAGTGGGCGTGAGTGATGGTACGTTGGTTCCTAAAGCATCGTGAGTCTTTTAATATAGTTTCGATATCTTATAACTGCTACAGTTTACAATCGTTTTAAGGAGGACTAATAGCTTCTATGGAATGACAGAGGAACATAGCACCATCAGGAAAAATGGGGAACAGCATCAGTACGCCCTCAATACAGTTAAAATTTCCTAAACAAACGTTTACTAACTTGCTCCCTAGATGTCAGGCCATATGAGAATTTAAGTGGAATTTTCTTACAAAGTAAATACGTAAGTAAGTCCATTGAAATTTCTGATGTAATTCACAGCTGTCTTTCCCGAATCGTGACGGTTTCTTCGAGGGTTCTAACAGGTGATAGGTAGATTATATATTTGTATTTCGAAAACATGTAGAGAGCGCTAAAAATATTACATTCAAAAGATTTCAATAATAAAAGTGAAACACATCTTACTTGGTTGGATTGTTAAAAGTTCCGCCGCTTCTGAAGATTTTGTATAAAATTGCCGGGACTCAGTTAATATGATTGTAAACGCATCTTTCAAAGATACAATTAATTGATATCACAGATGTTCAGATATTTGCCACCGTTCCCCAGGATGGGAAGAGAAAGTGTGTTCATACGACACTTTCTGGCGCAGCAGGTACTTATACCCTCTGCTAGAAATATGAACATGGCCACGCTTGGAGGTATCCAACGCCATTGTGCTCCCACGCTTCAAAAATTTGATATTCTTACTTCGCGAGAAAATTCAGCGACACATGCTCATCACGGTATGTAGCTTTACTTACTCTGTGGTACTACTTTCCTCACGGTACAAATCTCGATTGGCTTTGTACAACTTTGCGACTAGAAACCCAACACGAGTCAATGTCTACACACTGGTTTAGACGTGCGTGACACAAACGTTGTTCGGGAATGGTCAAGGGAAGCAAAGTCCTTCCATCGTTCTGTTTGTAGAAGAGATGTCGGGGGGGGGGGGGGGAGGTTTCAAGCCTACATTGTCGGTGTATAAAGTCGTTGGTGAAGGTTGTATATGAAATTCAAATGAAGTAAAGATTGCCACATTGAGGCCATTTTAATTTTTGTAATAGTATAGTCAACGATGTTAGTAACAAGGTCTGCTATATACAGCGTATATTGATACAAATGTAGATTGAATTGTATCTTCTGCAAATATGCTGTGGAAAGAAACAGACTGCAGGATCTACCAAGTGGGGCGAATGTAAAAATCACCCTATTGAATTTGACAATTTCAAGTTGCAAATTAATTTACGCAAAACGAGGAAAATTCCACGTGTAGTGGTGTGCAGTGGTCATTGTCCAGCACTGGCGTACTTAGATGGAGCTGATGGGGCTTAGCCAAGAAGCTATTCACAGGATGTTTATATTTTCGTAAGTCTTTTGCAGCTGGATTGAACTTTACTTCCGGTGGAGCATGTGATCTTGAACGAGTGATTATTCTCAAATATCTACGTATCGTTTTCTGACAGATTCGATACGGAAAAATAAGTGGATTCAAGCAGTAAAACGAAAGGATTGGGAACAAACACACGATTGATTAGTCGCTGCAGTCGGCGCTTCATCACCGCTAAGTAGATCCAATTAAAATATTTTACGCGTCTTAAAATTATAATTGTTTAACTTACAGAACAAGAAAATATTATAATTACATATGTTGAGTACAAACTTCAGATTAACTGTTTGCCACCATGCATGTCATTAGCCGTGATGGAACGAACACACTTGGGTGTAGCATAGAAATTGTACTTAAGGGCTCAAAGCTATAAAATTAAGGTGGTTGTATTGGAGTGCACAACATCACAACATCTGGTGTGATCGCAGTATTTCGATGTTTATAATTAATCTCATCTTCATGTCAAATGCAGAATTCTCAAACCACCTACATCAGTAGAAAATCCTTTTCTCCCCTTTTTCCTGAAATTACAAATCAGCTGGAATACAAACAAATAAACCTTTAAATATTCAGAAACACCATGAAACGAACAAGTACTAAACTTGAAATCAGAGAGAAACAAATGTGCCTAACATATCAATAATTTGAAAATAAAATACAAGTACTCGTACTCCCTCCAAGTTTCTAATATTAATTAGCATTGTTTTATGATGGAAATCATAAATTACAGAGAGATTTGCTCTGAAACATTATGATCCCATGCGTGCAAGTACTGAGTTCATTAAAATGCTACGGGCTAAGCTCTTTGCAGAGTAAGTACAAATGGGTAATGTTTGAATCTCATGGTTAGTTCAAGGAGATGCATAAATGGCCTGACTTCCGAATAATCTACTACTTTCACAAGACGTATGGGAGCACAAGAAGAGTGTGGAAGTTTTGAAGCATATGGTAATTATGGCTTAAGGTTACTGCTATTTGAATTTGTAGTTTTTAAGCTTAGAAAATTACACACATGAATTACAAATACAAGGTGATGATATAGTGTCCACACCTAGCATAAGCTGCCTAGCCTTATGTAAATATTTCTGATTGGAAATGCTATTTTGGGACTTTCAATCAGATTTCCCCAGGCTGGAGTTTTACCAATTTGGCTCATACGGAAGTTGTTCATCCATTTTGGATACGGTCTTATGTTGAGCATCAAGTAGCACTGGGACACATTTTTATGTGGTTGTAGGTTGAGATGTGAAGATACATGTTGAACCTTGAAATATCACGTTCAATTACCTGATTATAACAATATTCGTGCTAATTAGCTTACGACGTGACAGCTTGTAGATCATACACTGAAATTTTGAAATGTTAAGTCTTCTCTGAAAATGACCGTTATTTTGATTTACTGGAAGAAGCAAATATACATGTATGTATCTCACCGCAAATCATCTGTTTACTCTTACTTTCACGTAGTACACCCTGGACTGCAGTTTGCAGACGAACGAGGCTCTGGCGACTGGCAGTATGGCCAGTACAATTTCTCCTTATATATGCTGAGTGTCTCTTTACAGCCTCAGCTTCTAACCCGTGAGAATATTTTAATATTTTAGTTACGACACGACGTGACAGTTATGTTTATTTTAGTTCTGTTAACCTAAGTCAGAATATTTTAGTCTTCCAACTTTACAATTATGTTATTAGTTACATTTTAGTTCAGGTAAGGGGCTGGATCCCGTATCAAATGACGGGTGCAAAATAGCCTAAGTGCTCAGGCACCCAAGATTCTAAATTCAAATTTAAGAATATCATCTGTTTATTTTAATGGGCGACCTTCATGGGCGTCTGGAAGAGTGAAGGGCAAGAGAGACCATGCATCCCCCCACAGAAAATGAAAGTAAACAAAAAATTATATATTTCACACACAGAATTTCATTTCAGCCACAATCATATGTGTTAATTATTGCAAGAAAATGATAAATACAGTTAGTAGCACCACCCAGAGAGCGAATTAATAAATGTAATCTTCTCTGCATTCAGTGAGCGTGACTGATTATACGTTGGTTCCTCAAGCATCTTGAGTCTTTTAATATAGTTTTGATATCTAATAACTGGTACAGTTTACAATCGTTTTAAGGAGGACTAATAGCTTCTATGGAACGACAGAGGAACATAGCACCATCAGGAAAAATGAGGAACAGCATCAGGACGCCCTCAACGCAGTTCAAATTTCCTAAACAAACTTTTACTAATTTGCTCCCTAGATGTCAGGCCATATGAGAATTTAAGTTGAATTTTCTTACAAAGTAAATACGTAAGTATTAAATACTAAATGTTAATGAATCTCTTGGCGCGAGTTTGAACTATACTTCCAGTGGAGCATGTGATCGGGAAGAAATTATTATTCTCAATTACCTACGTATCGTTTTCCGACAGATTCGAGAGTTTATTAGGGGGTGGAAAGATTTAGAGGCGGAAGACAAAATGTCAGCGATGGACATCGGATTGGGAGGCGAGTTTGCGTGGCAACTGAGGCAGTGAAACAGCAGATCGATCAGCGAATCCGTTAATTTTAGTACACTTTTCCCTGCCTTAAACAATTGTCTCCGTACTGAACCTTCATTCTGCTGTAGAGTTCAGAAGGTTTCACTCCCTCTGACCTCAAAAAACGAATAACGCTACGTGGCTCTTCTACGCCGCAAGTCAACAGTGCAGCGGCCATTTTGTACTAGCTACTGCGCAGGCGCATACTGCTCGACTGTAACGACACCTTTATGGCGTGTTGCTAAGGAACCTTTTAGAGTGCCGAAACACAAATTTTTGTTGTGCACAAATCTTAATGAAGTTTTGAATAATATTCCCATTATTTTATGACTTCCTCTCGTACATTTTTCCATTTACTTACCAGATATTAAAAGTTATAAATTTTAGGTGTATTCATGTTATTTGTACTCCAAAAATTATATAATACACTAATATGAAGACTTCAACACCAACCACTCAGCGTATAGTTGTGGTTATAACATGAAAGTCAAAAATTTAACAAATTTTGCATACAAAAATACAAAAATTTCATTTCCGTAGGAACCCATTGCCATCCCATTAAGAAATTTTACACAAAAAGAGTCAATTGATGCCTTCAAGTGAAACATTTATTTTAAAAAAAAATTAAAATGTTTTTTTTTTTAAGATTTAAAAAACACATTTCAAGTTTTTTTAAAAATTACAAAATTTTAATACCACATCCAAGTTGCATTTCGAATTAAAGCTAATTAGAAGCAGAAGAGAATGACAACAGATTGAACTCTCTAGGTCAAATGTGTTTTGAACTACAACTGTTTAAAGATTTCAAAATATCGTCAAATTTTGGGAATTTTGCTTTTTTGAAAGTCAATAACACAAAAACTAAGAGTAGGAAAAATCTGAAATTTGACAGTTTTTCTCCTCTTGATAGGTGCAATGTATAATCAAAAAATCTAAAAAATCTGAATTCTTAAGGTTCAAAATTATTTTTTATCTGTTGATTTGACATGAAATGACCTTATAACAATATTCGTGCTAACTTAGCTTACCACATGACTGCTTGTATTTCATACACGGAAATTGTAAAATGTGATCGTTACTTCGAATTATTTTTACTTTTAGCAACAGTAAGTAGTAATCATGAACAAGATTTTCCCTATTAGTACGAACTGTTACAAAATGGTACATGTAATGGCAGAGATAGTAGTAAACAATGTTCATAAGTATTTTTCCAATTATTTCTAGCTTCATATTTGTAACGTTCAAGTTTCCAAGGTGCTTTTATTTTCAAAGTCGTGACTGGGCTGGATCTTTTATGTTACCTCAAAGGCCGTGGTATGATTTAGCACCTTGGTATGAACTTACAAAATCAATTGAGGGGTGGAGGTTATTGCCACGTTGTTCGCGGCACCTCAAAGTTGACTACGAACTTCACAATTCCTTAACTTCAATTTGAGAAAAGGAGGGGGTAAACACAAGAATGTTGCCGTTTGCGAATATATCCTGAAAATTAAGAAAGAGGCACTGCAAGAACTTCCAAAATGCTTTATGCGTTACAGTAACCTTATTGCAATCTAGTATTATTCACCTCCACCAAAAACTACAATTACATGCAACTACAAATGCCTATTTCACTCTTCTTTTGGTATTTTTGACCACGCAGTGATAAAGGGAAAATTAAGTTTATATGAAGTCAAAAACGGATGTACAAATTTCAACAATTCAATGACACATTTTATTCAACAATTAAATGTTCACAACAAGGAGTATATTCCTTTTACATTTACCACAACAAGATTTCCTTAATTAAATCATTAACAAAGTTCCCATAACATTAAGTTAATATTAACTAACCCCAATCAAGCAACAAATTACGCCCCTTTCGACGTTGACTAGAAACAATTTGTTTGAAGCATTTATGTACCACATTTATCACTATACTTGTATTTGTACTTCAAAAATGTTAAGCAACCATTCAACAAAAAAAAGGAAAATGTTCAAAATTTGGAAAATAAGCAAAATTTGTGAAATCTACAATTTTGTTATCTCACTTTGGTACTAATTTACTATCCTTCGGACACATTTATTTATTTTTACAGAAGAAACTACTTACCGTAATTAGTTCCTGTAGCATTGTCGAACATCAGGAAGGTGTTTTGTGTGATTTGGGAATGTTTCAGAGCTGAAATTCATGTTGTTCGTTGAAAATTAATTCTCCGACGGAGATAGTGTTTGGCGCGTACATCTGCGTATACCATGAAGTTCGTACACCTTCATACACCATCACCTTCATACACCGTCGTGACTATCATGACGTGTCGTGATTGTGTTTTGTTGGTATCCAGTGTTTCGAACTGCCTGCGTTTGCGACGAGAGTTAGAACTGTGGATCGAGGGTTTGGAGAATGACGTGTGGTGGGTGTGTTGTAAAGTTTGTGCCGGGTGTGGACAAACCATTGGCGCTAGCCCCACGAACCATTGGCGCGTGGATAGGTTAGTAGGGCCACGCAAAGGTTTCAATAGTGAAAAAGATAGCACCACGAACCATTGGCGCTAGCCCCACGAACCATTGGCGCGTGGATAGGTTAGTAGGGCCACGCAAAGGTTTCAATAGTGAAAAAGATAGCACCACGAACCATTGGCGCTAGCCCCATGAACCATTGGCGCTAGCCCCACGAACTATTGGCGCGTGGATAGGTTAGTAGGGCCACGCAAAGGTTTCAATAGTGAAAAAGATAGCCTCACGAACCATTGGCGCTAGCCCCACGAACCATTGGCGCTAGCCCCATGAACCATTGGCGCGTGGATAGGTTAGTAGGGCCACGCAAAGGTTTCAATAGTGAAAAAGATAGCACCACGAACCATTGGCGCTAGCCCCACGAACCATTGGCGCGTGGATAGGTTAGTAGGGCCACGCAAAGGTTTCAATAGTGAAAAAGATAGCACCACGAACCATTGGCGCGTGGATAGGTTAGTAGGGCCACGCAAAGGTTTCAATAGTTAAAAAGATAGCACCACGAACCATTGGCACTAGCCCCATGAACCATTGGCGCTAGCCCCACGAACTATTGGCGCGTGGATAGGTTAGTAGGGCCACGCAAAGGTTTCAATAGTGAAAAAGATAGCCCCACGAACCATTGGCGCGTGGATAGGTTAGTAGGGCCACGCAAAGGTTTCAATAGTGAAAAAGATAGCACCACGAACCATTGGCGCTAGCCCCATGAACCATTGGCGCTAGCCCCACGAACCATTGGCGCGTGGATAGGTTAGTAGGGCCACGCAAAGGTTTCAATAGTGAAAAAGATAGCACCACGAACCATTGGCGCTAGCCCCACGAACCATTGGCGCGTGGATAGGTTAGTAGGGCCACGCAAAGGTTTCAATAGTGAAAAAGATAGCCCCACGAACCATTGGCGCTAGCCCCACGAACCATTGGTGCGTGGATAGGTTAGTTCAGTTAGGTTGGGATACATAGTTAAAATTTGGTGTGAGAACGCGAAAAATAAAGTTAAAAAGAAATAGATCTGATTAAGTTTGTCGACGGGCATTTCTTGGGTTCCGAAGGTTGAAACACTGTATAACAATTGAAAATCGAGAAAAAACAAGGCCGATGCGTCATTCCTACGCGTTATTATTTACGAAGGTGTCCGCGCCATGTTGTGTGTGAGGCAAATGGAAAGGTAGGAGGAAGAAGTAGTCGTAAGGTGAAAAATTGCTCTTACTTTCATCAAAACAACGTCAATACATGTTCAGGAATGTTCCGCGAAGCAGATACGTAAGTTCGAATGTCAAAAATTTGGCAAAAGAGAAGCCGGACGTGCAATTATGTAGGAAGGTGTACTCGCGATATTGTGTCTCAGGCAAGGAAAAACACCTACCAGAAAGACGTTCTGGTAATGTGAAAGATTGCAATTAATTTCATCAAAACAACGTTAATACACCTTCAGGAATGTTCCGCGAAGCAGATACGTAAGTATCAATGTCAAAAATTGACGAAACTAAAAAAATAGAGGTGTCCGAAGGATAGTAAATTTTTACCCTTACTTTAGTATATATGTTTCAATTATTTTCTGAGACGAAGATTAAGCCCAATGATTTCAACATTTTAAAACACAGTCATCATTATCGTAGGCGTATAAACAGCAAAAAACCATGCCAAGAAATTGCGATAATTTCACGTCAATTTTGTACAAGGTACTCTCCTAGATGCTCATTCAAAAAACCAAGTAATTTAACTACTTTGCCATATTCGTCAGTAATTGACGGAATCCCAAAAAAAGGGGGGTGGGGAGAAAATGGAGAACTGCGTTGTTTAATGACGTCGCCGCGATTAGCTAAGGTAACTATTTGCGACGAGTTCAAAAAATGCTACAAGTCTTTCTGCAAAATAACGAACACTCCACGAAAGGCAATTTATCAAACAGTATTGTATGAGCATATTAAGACCACCATTTTACTTTCATCATTTTGTTCAAACTGTACTAGGTTCCTAACAAACGCGTGACGCACCATTAATTTTCCACGTGCTGCACTAAAGTTACGTCTTTGGTATCAATTACAGGATTCAATCGTCGTTTCTCTAGCAATCCCATGCACATATATGTACTACGTAAAACTGAACTTGTCCGGTAACAAAATAGTTACTTTTAACATCTTGAAGCAAACGTTACAAAAAAATCGAATAGTTTTTGTCGAGTAAAAATCGGCATTATTTGACACACTATAATCCATCAAAAACTACAATTTCACTTTCCTACCTTCGTTTTATGCGTCGCAACTTATAGGTTCTGGCAGGGGACGACTTCCTTCACTCTTGGGTGTACGTGTCTCGTGGTGAGAAACCGAAGTACCTCACTCTCCCATTTTCCATCTCACTGGCTGCATACAAATTGTCAAATGCCGCGTTCCTTCCTATGCTTCAATTTTGCAACCAGCACCATATTCGAAACGTAGCTACTTCTATTTTAGCATTGAAGACTCTTGATTAAATGTTCCACAAGTCTCGGCAATTCATCAGGAGTTTCTGAAGACGACCAAGTCCAAACTACATATCACAAGAGATATTTTTGCAGAGGAGCACGCAAATTACGCACAATACGCAACTGCTCTGTGCTCACGCACATACCCACGCACTGCCTTCACTTCCTGTAACTTCTGAGCTGCAGATGGCGTGATAACAACGAAATATTTTACAAATAGTCAGTCATGCCATCTGGCGGAGGATCAGGGAATTAACTGATAAGTCGTTTTTTATCGCTATTCTGAGCGGAGCAATTTCCAACACAACGAGTTGGACGTTGTAAGATTTTGCAATGTGAATTGCAGAAAAGCGCTACATATTAAGGAATGAAATTACATTAATGCTGGGGCATCAGTTGTCGTCCGTTTATTTGGCTTTCTTTTTGTTTCTTTTATAACCTTGCGTTGTTCAAAATGAAGTAAATGAAGATTATGATAGCAAATTGTCTACTATTATCTTTGCTGCTGGTTGTACAATCGTTCTTACTTAATATTTGTCGCTGAGGAATGGAAAATCACTTCTAATTACAAATTGTTGTGTGATTGTTGATCAGTAAGTATTTACACATGGATTTATTTATACATGCTAGTGTACAACAATTTCTTTGAGAACTATAGAACATTAGACCTATTGGGAGGATTTTGTAGTGTCCAAAAATGGTGGTTAGCACATATTCTTGCCTTTTTTAGACTATAAGTCTTAAATATTTTTATGGTCCCTTGCAGTGGCGTGCCCAAGGGGCGGTTTGTGGGGTTATAACCCCCTCCCTTTGGTCCAGTATTCCTAAAAAAGGACATCAAAGGTAGGAAAAGATGGCGAAATGAGGGTTGACTACCCGAAATAGTGTACATAACCCCTTCCTTTCGAAAATCCTGGGCATACAACCGGTCCCTTGGTCAGTTGTTCTCCATGTAGCTAGAATCTGTATCATTGTAAGGCTGCTGTGTCCCCTCCTCCCTCATACACAATGTAGTAGTCACCACCCGAGATTCTCTTCACACCTGTCTGAATGCTAGTAACAATTGATCTAGCATGCAATGTTATACCTGCGCCCAGATAATTGCCGGCCAATGGCTTATTTAGGGAAGGGGACCCTCCCGAGAGACTAACCAATTACAAAATCTAATAAGCAAAGCACGTGTTGCTGTTGTATTATACGAAGTTGAATGATTTTCACAGAAGCAAGGATTCGATTGTGAATTTACAGCTTTCCGTGAACAGCTCCTGTGAGAATTATGCGTGTCACTATTACTAATAATACACAAAAATAGTGATCAGGGACGTTACTTTTCATAGGTGGACCTAACAACCTTTTCGTTAATCAATGCCTTTTAAAGAATTGACATTAATATTTTTGGTAAGGCAGTTATTTTTACCCAAATGTTAGTGATATTAACTACACACAAAAACAGATAGTGAGTACATGCTTCTTTTTCTGGTCATTCAATAATAATAATTAATTTACCTATTGTTATGTTATTATTAAATGCGAGACACTGGGGCGGATACCCCCAAAATATATACTCTGTCTATGGAATCTAAGGAGAAGAGCCGCGCAGCATGGTAGGCATGTCACTGTCATTGTTCTTTAATCGATTTCATCAACTCATTATTTATTATCGTCGACGCGATTAATTAATATAAATAAGAAATTGCGAAAACTTAATTAAATGTAGGGAATAATATATTATTGGCCGCGGTGGCTCAGTCGGTAACGCGTCTGACTACCATGCTAAAGGTCCCGGGTTCGATCCCCGGCCGGTTCAAATCCGGGAACTTTTCTAACGATGGAAGCGGCCCCGGCGCCCACCCAGCGTCGAATAACATGGGTACCTGGGGGAAACCCTGGGGGGTAAAGGCGGTCAGGGGCGTGGTGCTGATCACATCACCCCCACTCACGACCGGATCAAGAAAGTGTGGGGCGTTACCCCCACACCCCCTATACGCCTTCATGGCGTGGTGCTAAGCACAGGGGAGCACTTTACCTTTTTTTTTTTTTACCTTTTTTTAGAAGGATGGACAGTACACACACACATTAAATGTGAGTATAAAATTTTGCTTTCGTGCTTGTGTGACGTCCTCGCCTTTTAATCAAGCTTTCTTGGGTTTGTTACCCGATGGAGACAAAATATCAAAAAGGGACGAACCTTCAAAGTGCCCAGCACCCTAACATCAGTCCGAAATTCATTTGTGTGTGTATACAGGTGTCCAATGAACAACACTGGATACTCTGCCCGTTCGCCCCCTTCAAACAGTAACTTTCATATCGGGCTTATATATTACACATTGCCTGCAATGTGTTACCATTAAGAAGGCAGATTCAAACCAGTCCTAAAATTTGTCTAATTGATAAACTGTAAATGTTATTATTCTTTATGTCTCAGGATATTAATTGCAATTAAATTGATACTCCATAATTCATTTTGTAATGCTCATGTTATGTGTAAAACCATAAGAATGTATCGTAATGTTAAATTACATATAATGATATAATCGTATTTTTTTGTTAAATAATATGTTACGTGTTGTTAATTCTTATAATTTAATGTGATTAATGGAAATATTTGATTTAGAAGCCTACAGAAATGTGGAAATTGCATGAAACAACAGTTTCAAACTAATTTAATGTTGATGACTTGAAACTGACGTAAGCAGTATTACATTCGGCTGAGCAGCCAATCAGAAGCCGTGAACAGAGCATGAGAGTGCATGTGTTTTATCAGCTGTTAGTCGAAGCCGCCATTTTGTGGATACATCTCGACTTCGATAAGATTTCTGCACCGGAAGTTCGCTGGGTTTGCACTTCCGCTAATCACTTTTTTGGCTCCCATTTAGGTGTTTTATGTGCGAGAGAGCGGAGAGGAGAACTGTGAACGGCACAGCTCATTTGGTATGCCATCAAAGCAGTTTGCACGAACATTGAAGCTTATTTATCGATATATTGCCACTTGCAGAATGGATTTCACTGTCCGTGACGAACCCGACCAACTGGACGAGATTTGCACTGGAAGTTCGCTGGGTTTGCACTTCCGCTAATCACTTTTTTTGTGTGTTTTTGTGTGAGTTCGCAAATCCGTTGTTCCGAGGTGCCCCATGAGATTAAACACCAACGTTCCGAGGTAAAAAATTTAACCGAGGTAAAAATGACGGTACCTCGGAAAGCTCTCCCAATTTTTTGGACTCTACGACCTGTAAATAGCCCAGAAAATTGTTTCCAGCGAAAAGTTATTTTTACCTCGGATATGCTACACACAAACCACGATACACAAACTTGAGGGTCGGGACGGGGGGGTATGTGGCGCTAGTGTAGCTTTTTTTGACAATTTTGCGATACACAAATGACGGTTATGGTCGTTAGAATTCGTTGCAGATGGCGGGCTCCCATACACAGCGTCAGATGCACTTACTTTCCGAGGTACGTGCGCATGCGTGTACGGTCGACAAGGACGGAAGGAGAGGGAAATCAGCTAACGGTCCCCAACCACGTGTGTTAGCTTCTAGTTCCAGGCGCAAGAGGGCAGACTCGTCGACAAACCACGGCAGGCATAGCCAAGGGGTTAAAGAGAAACACAGAGCAATGATAGGTGCTGTCGACTGATACACTGGCGGATTTAGCGGGATATAGGGGCGCACGTAGGGGCACATAACAATGACTGAGTATTATGAAGAATGATAATATCAATAACGAAAAAATACATTTTGTTAGCAACATTAAATTGAAAAATCGTATAAATGAAATATTAGTGATAGTGGTAAACGTTACGTCGTTGCCTTGTAATCAAGAGCTCCCAGATTCGATACCCGGGGTGGGTGGGAGGGCACATACTTGTTCGGATCCCAAATAAAAATGTAGGTTCAGTCCCGATTAACCTATCTTTGTATAAATGAACTTAACAACTCAAAAATCATTCACGGATAGTATGAAGAATGTTAATAGTATGGGGAAAATAAAACTATAATACATATTAAATATTACACATATTCATTCGTTCGAGCTAAATATTCCACATTTTTCAATGATAAGATTGTCTTTCTTCTCTTGGATAGGTACTAACATCCAAACTTGTCTCCCGATGTACTTTTCTTACCCGTGCCGTACGAGAAACTTACTTCCCTGTGCGGGGGGCGGGGTTCATAGGCCCACATATAATAATTTATTGATTTTTTTTACTGTTCTTTCTTCATTTTTTGGAAATTCAACACCACTTGCCGGACTCTCTGGCCGAGTGGTTAGCACATCGCGCTGCAAAGCCAAGGGTCCCGGGTTCGATTCCCGCTCGGGCTTGGTTGTTTGTGAATGTCCATTAATCAATTTCATCATTTCATCACTCATCCCCATCTTCGCAAATTAGCCAAGAGGTACAAAACGCGAAGGAAAATAAAATAAATCAAATCAGAAAAATCTTTGTCGTTATCACAGACCCAAACAGCACAGGTGACGTCACAGAAAGCACAGCGTTTATTTGCAAGTACAATGTGCAAAACTGTAAATGTCAGCAATGGTAACACTACTTTGTCGATCTAGGTTCGACATAAAAAATTTCGGGCTCATTGTTTCACATCGACATTGTTGACCATCTCTTTTATTAGAAAGTTTCCCACACAACACATGACAAATATACAGCAGGCTGTAAGCCTAGCTTCAACGACCCGATTGTTACGCGCATCGTGTGGAACGTGGCTTTCCTCGACTTTTTTTTTTTTAAAAAAAAATAGGTAGTAATTTTCCTTAAACGAAGAACAAGTTCGTTGTTAATCTTGATTCGGGGCCACTTATCAAAAATGATTTTTCCCTTGGCAGAGGTTCGACCAACCACCACCTCCCTTCCCTTTGCACACACAAAAATGACAACTTGGTTGTACGGGAAAATATGACCGCCAATAGGTTAGCTTCTTGACTTAAGGATTTTAATTGATGCAACGAGATGAAAAAATGTAGTTACAACTAGTGTTTACGGATCGTACTTGTGGTTAGTTCCCTATTTAACTTTCTTTCATTTGCTAATTGTAATTTGGTTGTTTCGGTCAGTTTTTTTTTTTCTTAAATTTATTTTAGTCAGGTTCTTGAAATCACATATTTGGACCAATGTTTTAAAAACAGAACTGAGAGGAAAATATTGTGGGATTTTATTGCTCAATGGCCCCATCAATCAATTTCATAATTACTCGCCTTTTTTTCAGTTGTTACAATAGGTCGTTGCCTTCTGAAGGCTCATCTTCTCGCACAAAACTTGGTCACGTATTCTTTGCAACGGGGCTGAACCTATCAGACGTTCACATCAATGACCGAGCTTCGCAAAGTCAAGCTCCTCCTCCTCACGCTCCGGTCAAATATTATTTCCACCCGATCGTGACCGGACCTCGAGCTGAGCGCGATTGAACGAACCTTGACCGGACCATGGGGGGAGGGTGATCCGAGCTTTACTGGAGAGATGTGAATGGTCAACATGTTCTGCGCCGATCAGTGTTCTGTTTTTTAGCCCATTCGTCAAACAACCGATTGGAAATTTTCGGTTGAAAATTAACGCCTTGCCTCCAATACTATCATAATAATATAAATTATAATCTTATAACATGAAACAAACTCTTCAACAAAGTTTTAATTGTAGTTATAACAACCGACCTATTAAATTCTATTCTTCAAACAATATGAATGTTAAACGGACATTCTTACAGATCACTTTTAACGCCAGTTAAAATATGTTTATATTTTCAATCAATGGTTGTCGTAATTTCCTGAGCGGAACGGTATGAAAATATTAATTCCACCCACTTCTAAAGCATACTCTCTGTCTAAAGGTTGTAGTCTGTGAGCGAGTACGCTGATTGGTTGACTGCAGGAGCTCGCCACCGTATGCTCCGGGTTCGAGTCCCGTCAGCCTAGACTTTTTTTTTTGTCTCTTCATCCATACAACATAATCAGCATTCATCGTCGCGATAAGCCAAAAGTGGCAAAAAAGTGACGTAAAATAATTATAATATACAAATGACTTTTAAAGAACACTGGCCTGGCAGACGACAACGTTTGGTGCTGTCCATAAACTGCATGAACCTCGCCGTCCATCACCCCCCCCTTCCCTTCCCCCTTTGAACTGGGGTTCATTTCGTAGGGCTTATAACTGCACAAATAAGTTTCAGCGGTGGCCAATGACATAGCAGCAACTCCCACAACTTTCTTTCAAATAAAGTATATACATTTCCTAAAATAAGACGTCCGACAGGTTTAAAAGTTTAATGATGTGTAAAGGGTGTGTCGAATTTTGTTGTTCTCTTTGTTCTCCCTCCACCTACGGTATGAATGCACAAATATTACTCAATATTCACTGGCAACTTCTCTAACTGAATGCAATGTATTCGCTATATGTTACACTTTTAATAATAATATTATTATTATTAATAATAATAATAATAATAATCAATACATGTTAACTGAATCAAGTGTTTTTGATATTACGTGCTTTCGATCCCCTAGAATCTTAGAAAGCAATGTTTGTGTCTGAGAAGAGACCTTTGCCCCACCCTGGAAGTGGACGCTACTAAACTATTTGGCGCAACTTGCCTAGGAAAGCCAAGTCTTCTCAAGCAGTTTTTCATTGAATGACACGATGTCAGTGTATCGAGTCCCATTAAATTTCAAAGAAATGCAGAACGAAACGATCGCGTACCAAAATTAATAAATAAGCACAAGAAGAATAATCACGAAAAGTTTAAACACGAACGCTTTAAGCGCAAATGGAAAGAATTAAGCGCAAACGAAGTAAAGGTGCAGAATTTCCCGTGCATTGCGCCATGACTGAAGGCATATATGTCATGGTAGTGTGGCCGGGTTCGATACCCGGTGGAGGTACATAGTGGTTCGTATCCCACTTTAAACTGTAGGCCCAGTCCCAAATAGCCTGTCCCAAATAGCCTTACTGCGCATAAGGTGGTCTTAAAACACTAACTCAATCAATCAATCAATCATGTAAGTGTGGAGTTATATGGCTTATGATAATCTAACCTGATTTCTATGTTGTCTCTGCCAGAAAAATGTACGCAATTTTAGGAATACAGGTGACTTTGGACACACTGTCGTGCATGAAGACTCCATTCCGAGACCGAAAGTGAAAGAAAACAATAATAATAGTAACGATAAATTGAAATCTTCCCGTTTCTCCAAGATCCAACCTATTTTATTGAATAGTTCTGAACTTTGCGTACGTGTTATAAGCGTCCATATTTATAGTATTAATTTAAATTATGAAACTAATTAGTATATTTACACCTGCTATTTATATATCAAGTTAGCATTTGCTGAAAGAGTTAAAAGGTGCTTGTACTTAAAATGTGATAAGGAGACAAAGAACAGGCGATTCATTTACAAGGCCATTTAGGGACCTGCAGAATGTTTTAGTTGTTCGGTTCTTCACACGTGGCAGGCCGAGTGGGACGAGATAAGGGGAAACAAGCTGCGAGCTATCAAGCCCATCCCTGCTTCCTCGTTTCGTCCCTAGCGGCGAGAAGAAGTAATATTAAAGCGGCTCCGAATCGGACACAGTCGTCTAACACATCGACGTTTGCTGCAAGAACTGGGCTCTCTTTTGTGCCGTACTTGCAACGTTGTTTTAAGCGTTCGACACATTCTTCTCGAATGTGCCGATTTTAGTCACATCAGACAGGGATTTAACCTCCCTAAGGATTTGTCATCCTCTTTGGGTGACAATGTCAATGTTTTAGACAATTTTTTTTAAAAAAAAAATGAGAAGAGCAGGTCTGTTCCACTGCTTCTGTGGTAGTTTTTAAATATCCTTACCTTTCTCATGTGTTGTGTTTGTTTAATGCAGGTTCATTTACAACCTGTATTTTTAACCTTTCTTGAGGGGCTTTTTACACTCCTTTTTTTAATATTTTTTTTAAAATTGAAGTAAGGGTTTTAGATAAGGGAATCTTCCCCGCATTCATTGAAGGGTGCAAAATGGCCTGATGTGCCGACGCACCCAAAAATTTTGATTGAAGCAATCAATACAAGGTGTTAACATGTGCTGTTCCTGAACAGCGATATGTCTTTATTTCTAATCATCACGATCTCTCGCACAAACGCTGCGTCATAAAGGAAACAATAAAGAAAGAATCCGGCGCACTACTGTCCGATTAAAAATTATGACTACTCGAGTTTTCACTACAATTAGAAATTTACCATTAGACCTACAGAAATACGAGTTACATCAAATTTAACTTAATGAATTCTGGGGTAAGCTACAGTAACTAACGGGTTTTTTTTCGAGTATGTCCATAAAAATAAGCGGGCATTTCAGGCCGCAAATGTCGGCATCTCCGCCAGCGCCGCCCGCCACGCTTCTCCCGATCTCTCGGCTGCAGATCGAAATGGACGCACGGTATATAGGAAAATGTATTATACGCATATACGAGTATCAATGCTAATATCCCTGCGTAAGTATTTGTATGTTGTTTCTTTATATTTTTACTTTGAATGCAAACATTTAAACAGAAAGTTCGGCAAAAGACAACGAGTTTTGGGCGCGGCCTTGCCAGATGGAGCTGGAATACTGTGACAAAGGATTATAGAGTATTATAGAAAGAGCATTCCGATACACAGCGGTCTCCCATTGGCCAGGAGCCGCTACAAGCTCTGACTTGACCAAGAGGTATGTCAAGCTTGCGAGTCTCCGTAGCAAGGCAAACTTACGGGAAATGTATTAAGTTTTAATCGTACATATCTTGGTTCTATCAACCATTTACAGTTGGGTATTAGGAAAAAGCAAGAAATAAGACCTAGGCAATAATATGAAGAAGTTTACAGCACGTAATAACAATAAATTTCGTTATACAAATCAAGCAAAAATAATCATGACTATCATCAAGTATCAAATATCAAAAAGTAATCACGCTACATTGAAATCTAAAGTTGCTTGTGGGAAAATAAATGCAATTTTACGTATGAAATATTTCGCTACGCCACCAACACTTATTATCCTTCATACCTTCAAATTTCCACAGATGTTTGTTATTTATAATGGCGTGTTCATAATAACTTATATATGTCTAGTATATGTAGGATGCAGCTGTTGATATTTGACGTCGCTTTCTACGTCTTTATGGTAACCGCAACATTAAAAATGAATGATAAATTTGATGGGACCGTAGGCAAGATGAGTGTGGCAACTCTGTTCAAATCAACATTTCCCACGTAATTCACTGTCCACAAACTATGGGAAAACTGCAGATATATTCTACCTGAAGTGATTTGTGTTTAGAAAACCGTAACTCAGATATATTTTATTTTTGAAAAATTGAAATTGTTTTCTAGACATTGTAAAAGGATAGAATCTAATGTCGTGGGAAAACGTAATCCATCAATAAAAGATTAACTTCCTCCTGCCTTTGTGGATGAATTACAAAGAAACTCGTGCCAGCTCGATGGCCAATGTGGTCAAGTGCGTTAAGTGTTTGATTTTGGATCCCGTCATTAAAGTTTCCGAGTTCGAGTCACTCGTGGGCATGGATATTCTTTGTGACTGCCCTTTCATCAATTTCATGTGATTATCACTCATCGCCGCGATTAACCAAAAGTGGTTAATCGCTTGTCGCCTGTTACGTGTCGTTTTCGCTTCAGTGTGAAATTTCCCTTACAAAGCGAGAAGCTGGAAGCAACAGGCGACAAGCGATACGGAGAATTCACACAGAAGCTGTAAGCGACAAGCGACACCATGGACGGTATTGAGAACACGGGCCAGTTTGAGCGACACACAAGCTACAAGCGGCACGTGCGGTTTGTTCTGTCGCTTCTGTTGGAAAGTTTCACTTGATTACTGGGGGTTCGTTTCCAAGCGACTCGTGTCGCTTGTCGTCTGTCGTTTGTCGCAAGGTGTGAAATCTCTCTAAAGCTAAACATTCACTGCGAACAACGGACTGAGACAACAGGATTATAAAAGCCCAATTCGAGCAATACGCGAGCGACAAGCGACACAGACAGCTTGTCTTATCGCGTGTTTCTTTCCTCTCGAAGCCACATTAAGCTATTATTGTATTGTCTTCACCTAAGGAAAGGAAGAAAATGCTTACGCAAAGGCAGTATCCGCAGAACTTTTGCAAAGCCACTCACTACATATTTTCTGTGCACACTCAGTGTGCACTATAATCTACTGAAGCGACCCTAAAAAAATATTGCTGAAACTAAGTTTTCACCTTTTTCAACGTTCTGAAATGTCACTCACAATACAGATGTTAAGATTCTTGCGCCCTGGGCGTGAACAGATTTAGGATACCCTTCAGTCAACTACAATAGATTGATTGATTGATTTGCTTTATATTACTTCGCTTTTTGTACCACTTTTGGCTACTTTGCGAAGATGGAGATGAGTGATGACATGATGAAATTAATGAATGGACATTCACAAACATCATGCCCAGGCCGGGATTCAAACCCGTGACCCCCGGCGTCGTAGCGCGATGTGATTGATTGATTGATTGATTTAGTTTATTTTACTTCGCGTTTTGTGCCTCTTGTCTAATTTGCGAAGATGGGGATGAGTGACGATGTGATGAAATTGATGAATGGACATTCACAAACAACCAAGCCCGAGTGGGATTCCAACCCTGGACCCTTGGCATCGCAGCGCGATGTGCTAGCCACTTCCCCACTTAACTAAAATTTTACCTTTGTTGTAATTATTTGCTTGGGGGAGGATGAGGTCGCATCACGTGGCTTTTGCGAATATACTATATTTCAACAAAGAGAGCGAAGGACAAAGTCACTTATTTCATTCCTTTTTAAAATGACCATAGTGTTAATTTTAGAAGGCCGCGGTGGCTCAGTCGGTAACGCGTCTGACTACCATGTTCGATCCCCGGCCGGTTCAAATCCGGGAACTTTTCTAACGTTGGAAGCGGCCCCGGCGCCCACCCAGCGTCGAATAACAGGGGACAGGGGCATGATGCTGATCACATCACCAGCACTCACGACCGGATCAAGAAAGTGTGGGGCGTTACCCTCACACCCCCCTATACGCCTTCATGGCGTGGTGCTAAGCACAGGGGAGCACTTTACCTTTTGATAGTGTTAATTTCTCAGAGAACCAGTACAGTAAATTTACAAGAATAAAATCGTGTCTCTTAATGGAAATGTCAATAGAATCTTTCATCTCAAACAAATTCAATATTAATTGAATAGTGCATAATTGAATAAATATTTAATTGAAAGTAGAGAGTATGAACTTGATGTGGAGTTTACAGAAATGTTTGTTTCGCGAGTGGAGCGAAGAAGAAAACGTTTTCTAAATCTCATCCTTTGTAACCACCCAATCACGCTAACTGTTGGTCACCTGACCTCTACTTCCACGTCATCCAAGAAATCTGCTGGTGCTTCTTTGCGTCCAAGTTCATAGACAATTAGCCTTTCGTTTTTGCGATTTTTTTTTTTTTTTTTTTTTTACCGGACTCCGCTCCTTTCTTATTTCGGGATTTTTCTCCCTGCAGTGAAGCACGAGAAATACGAGTTCCACCTGCGCCAAAAGCAAGCATACAGTCACGTTTAAATATCGTGTGTGGATGTCGAATACGGTCCATATATCTAATCAAACCTATCATTATAAGCAATTTTATTGGCATACGTACATTAGGCATAGACGATTCATTGTGTTTGTGCAATTATCATGCCATTACTTCATCATTCTACGGTGAAGAGCAACATAAAATAACCAAAATGGGACTCAGCGATAGAAGAAACTCTCTCCATTAAGCGTAAAATAGCTCCTCCAATGTAAATTTAGTCATGGACGGATTAACTGGGAAATGGGATACTTTCGCCTGAAACGTCTTAAAATGTTATTAAATATTGGGTGGCCGAGTGGCATTAAGAAAGTATCAGTATTAAGAAAGTATCAGTCCTTTGTCCACCATAATAAATAAATAATTTTTAATTAATCAAATGTGGAATATTAATTTCAACAACTTAAGAGAAAGGAGAGTAAGCGTTACTATGACACTCTAAGGCATATATAAAATACTCTTTCTTCGTTTTATCCTACATTGCTTCTGATGAGAGTATTGATCGAGGCGAACACTGTAGTTGAGCCTGTGACATTTTGTAAGCTAAGCCTAATGGCGGCAAGCGACTAAAAAGTTGGGAGTTGTGTTAATCACGGAGGAAAAAAAAGTTTCTCGTACATTTTTAAAGCGCACACATAACGCTCTTTTACCAGCAGATATCTGCGTTTCTTATCGGTTTTCTTTTCTATTCAAACTCATGTAGTTGTGGAAGAAGGGTTTCCTTTAAATAACAGTGCGTGATGACTAATTTGACTAAAATATCGGGATAAAACTAGAGTTCATCTTCATCTTCACAATTTGCCAAAAGTGGAAGAAAAGTGAAGTAAAATCAAATCAATTAATCAATTAGTAGTGTGTCATTACCGGTCGAGCATCCTTTTCTCCGTCGTTATTTAGATAACGATACGATACGCAGTCTCAGTCATGCATCATGATGCCGGGGAATACATATTCAGCTTCTGGAAATGTCACTTATACATTTGGTTAATTAATTTTTCAAATATACGCTCTCCTTTCTCTCTCCTCCCGCTACACACGTGCATGTGCAGACTAATGCATATGGGAGTGCCTAAAGGGGTGTTTCAGTTGACTATCTGGACAATGTTAGCCTATTTGTCACAAGTTAATTTTCCCCTTTCACTGAAACCATAAGATGTGTGAAGATGAAATTTTAACTTATGGTTTATGAGTATGAGTTTTCACATTAGCACACGTTTTCTTATTATTGTGAAGATATTTACGTTATTTACACATAAATAAATCTAATTAGAATTCAGTAACGCAACTGACATGCAAGAAAAACTGTATGCCATGTCTAGTAAATGTAATAATAATAATAATGAGAATATTGATATATTTTACCTACTTTGTGATGAATACTATAAATGTTGTAAGGTTGAAAAGTTTGTACTTCGCTAAAACACGGGACGCTAGTGATTTTATTGCCACAGCCAGTTCCTGACGTGCACTTCTTCTCTGAAGAGGCAATGGAAACTGTTTGAGGAAATCTAATAAAACAGGGAAAAGTCAAAATTGTACTACAAATAACTAAGTTGGTACTTTCTTCAGCATTCCTTGACACTTTCCATTTCTTTTCAACTGATAGCTGCACTGAGTTCACGATTCGAAGAGAAATGTACAAGAACCAGATAATTATTTATTATTACCCACACAGATTGATTTGATGGCACCCAAGAAATGTCAAACATTTCGTTAATTTCCATCATTGTTGTTTCTACTGCTTGACCACTCTAGAACAGATCCTTTTAATTTTTTCTGTTTTGACTGAACATAAAATAAAGTGCATCCATAAAATATTTAGGGTGCAATGGCTATCTTTCTTAAAAACATCTTGAAGAGCAAGCTCGAAATTATGACTCAAACAGTGAATGACTGTCATTCCATTCAAAGTACACGTTCAGAGGGGGGAAATTTTCTTCCCATGGTTGGGAATGAAAATATAAATGTAGAGCAGGGCATGGGAAAAATAGAGGGGGGGAATTCCCCGGTTCACCCCTTCATTCGAATACTGCTTCATCCATCCGATCCTATTATCATTCACCTTCATCTTCGTGATTAGCCAGAAGTAGAAGAAATGCAACGTTAAAAAAATCAAATCAATCGGACTCTACTTCAAACCCTGTTTTCTCTAACGTAGACTGTTGCACCACTACACACATCGCACTGATTACGTAGATCATTTTGCAAATTATTGTGGGTATTGTTGGCATTGTATTATTATTGTTTTGTCAAAATAGTTTGCTTGACACTCGTTAAGCAATCAAGGGTTTCCTCTTATCAGTGGTGAATCCCGAACGAAAGGTCATCTTTCCAGGCGGATTCCAGCTTTGGCTGCAAGTCGTTTCACTCTTCTGGCTTTAACTTTAGAAAGATTCGACCATTAAAATTCAAATCTCGAGACAGTAGGGAAGACATTATTTTCATTATTATAATGGTTCTTTCTACATTCTTAATTTTTTGAGGACGCATTTTGAGGTGTTCATGCACCACTGGCAACCACCGTGCGCACTCCTATGCCCTCACATATCAATTTTAATTTGCTTCATATGTACAAGATGTTGTTTGAAAGTGTGTTAATATCGGGTGTTTTATAGACAAAAAAAGTATATATATATATATTGGTTACTGGGACTCCCTGTTGGCGTAGTAGTAAACGTCGTCGCCTTGTAATCAAGGAGTCCCGTGTTCGATAACCAGTTAAGACATAAAATGGTTCGGGTCCCAGTTTAAACTGTACGTCTAGTCCCGATTAACCATACTGTATGTAAAGTGGACTTAAAACACGAACTCGATCAATTTATCAATTTGTTCACTGAAAGGTGCTATTCGGAAACGAGCAAAGCGTTTTCGTTACTTAAGAAAAATTATCCAACTTTAACCAACAAAATTATAATCGAAACGTTGTTTTATATATCTCGGTTATGACTGCCTGGAAAAGTTAAAGGACGCCACGATTGTTAAATGTCGGTCAACTCATTATATTAGCACAATAAATTCTGGGTTCGAATTCCTACGTCAGTTTCATCTGTTTTACGTGGCAAATAAATAATCAATTAGAGCCAGAGATATATAAAGAGACAGTAAACATATCATTTTGGGGAAGGGGTACTGACTGCATTTGCGCACAGTATCGACAGTATTAAAAAAAGGTCGGTAATTGCTTTGGTAATATATCAAAAGCAAAGCAAACGTTGTTATTCACTTTCTTCATTTCTGGTTAAATATTTTTTTTACTATTTCATTGTTGATAATTTTATCGGAAGAAAAAATTCTTACACTCTACAGAAGAGAAATCATGTATTAATTTCCGAATAATAGTCACCATTTTATATCATATGCATATCATTAACATTATTCTGTTAAGCCTTGCATGTATCCTGCAGCGAAATAGGACACCTGCCAAAATACTTCATCGCAACCAAAGCAGTGGCTCAAAGGCCACGACAGTAGAAATGCATGTTCCAACGACCTTCAGTGGCTTAACCGTTATCTGTTTCAAGGCGCCTGGAGTTGTCTCGCTGAGAGCTCGAGTTTCGGTTTCGCTTGTAAGTGAGTGAACACTTATATACACAAGCAACAGTGGCGTGTGCATGGGGGCAATTAGTTGGGAATACAGTACTCCCAATATGATTCAAGTTCGCTATATTATTAACTTCAACTGCAAATAAAGATGGCGAAAAAGTGTGAATGTTTTCTGCTATCGCAATTCTCCCCAATGGCGTAGTGGTAACGGTATCACATTTAATGGTGCGGTTAGGCGTTTGATCACCATTAGAACCTCAGCGGCTGTTTCCATTGGATGATATTCAGCCAACAACTTCCCCGACAATTGTTTGCGCGAAATCACACCCATTGCAATGATTACGGCAAACGTTTCGGAGCGTGTTGCAAACACTTTATAGACATTGCACCTTCAGTGATTGAGGCAGTGATTGAAGGTGCAAATATAACGATTATATTCTAAATGTAGTCCTGCATTTTGTTTAGTCTTTTAACAATGACAAGACTATCTATTAGACTAGATAAAACGATGTGTAGGGCCTCCCACATCCCTCAATCGCGGTTAATTTGGAGGTGCTGTGATGTGAACAAGAAAAAGCATTGATTCAATATTAACATATTATTTTGAGGTTTAGAGAATAATAAAATATGACGTGTGTAACACTCGTGAAATAATTCGTTCCCTATTTATTATGATGATAATTTTGCAATTATTTGCAACAAAATAGGAAATTATTCATTAAAAAATTGCTTCTTGAATTTTAATGTTAAAAAGTATCAATATCTATTCATGTCACTGATTGGGAATGATCTACCAAAAGCGCGGATTTTCATAAATGACTAGCATGTGAGTCAATATGTGAAAACAACCGTCTCCTCGAATTAATAGCACGGAGTTAGTGTAGAAACTAGAGCCCCTGGTAGCAGCAGATTTTTCATTTATCCTTTAGGAAAGTTCAAGTTGCTGCTTGTCATATAGTACATGCATGCGAAATATTGAGGACAGAGTGCTGAAAACAATTCTCCTGTCTTTCTTTGTTGCCACTAGCATTTCTAGTTTTAGATGAGAGTATTTACGTTTTGAACGAGTTTCCCCCCCTTCCCTTGAAGCAACAATGCGGCGAATTCAGCAGTCTTTCAACAACCACCCCTTCGCTCTCTGTGATGTCTCCAACTTAAAATATATATTAGCTTCAAGTACATTAACTTGACATTTGTGTGAAACTGTAAAACAATTTACCAATTGATTTTAGGGGAGTTTAACCACAAATATTTAATTTTCGGTAGTTATAACTGCGAAAGTCAGTTAACAAAGCAACACCTTTAATCCACAATCATGCAATTATAATTTATTTTATTTTAACGGTTATCCCATTTTTCATATGTCCCTGGTCATTAACACTGTGTTACACATACATATCTGTAAGTTGGACGGCAGAAATACAACAACCGAAAGTATAGGGGGCATACATACTATTCACCTTGAAACCACATAAAGTTGAGGTATTGATACCGATATAGTTGAATGCTCGGCGCAGACCTGAAGGGGCCAATGCAAGTCTTATTCATCTTGCCACTTATATCGTGTGCGTCTCGAGAATCACTCTCGCAAGCACAAAGTATTTCAGGTCGGCTCTGTGGCTGAATGGTTAGCGTAGCGTGCAACAAAACTCGGTGTCCTAGGTTCGCACCCTGGAAAACCTGTACATGAAATTCTTTTTGTTCCAACAATCTGTTTCATCAGTCATCCTAACCTTCATGTTATATGGGATATCTACGAGAGGAATCCTCAATTTGAGGAAGGCACAGCCATTTGCTGCTGTTATATAGAGATTAATTTGACTAATATTACTTCTCGCTTTTGTCTCTTTTGGTCAATCGCTAAGATTAGGATGGAATTGATGTGAGGGCAATAACAAGAATGTATGGGCAGTACGCAACAAACAGACTGAATCTGAGTCTAGACGCGAAAGCACCGATTGTCTGCAAAATGTAGCCCATCCAGAGCGGGATATATAGAATTTGGACTATCCTCTATTTTGGGCACTGTAGACATTTTTATTAATAATTTGTTCTCATGGTACTTCATTTTCACTAACTGCATCATTCTCTGTACTAATAACACTTGTAAAGTTCAAAACATTGATACATCGGATTAAAAATTACTCATTAAACTTCGTTTTCCTTTGAAACAGCCACTTTCAATATATATTTCGCCAGACAACACAAATACCGCACACGCACTAATAATAATAATAATAATAAATTTTCTTTATTCAGCGGGCGAGGTTCAGCCAAGGGCTGCTCTGCCACCTAAAGGAAAACGAATCAACACTACATTATGGTAGCCACACTGCACGCGAACCGGTAAACCGATAAACAATGATGTTGATTTTGGTCGCCAATATCCCCCCAATTGACTTTTATTTGTTGGCATTCAAAATGTTTACATTACTTTTTTCGAGGAACAATTACTTATATTCGAACAATAGAGTTGTACATACTGTTTGTATGATCTAGGTGACGTTTGAAAATAGGCCATGGTGAAATAACTTATTTAATTGCTAGATAGTCCTTCGTTAACGAAATAAGCAAGTAAAAGGATTTGGCACGTTTCAATTTGCCGTGGTTTTCACTTCTGCCCCTTCAGCATCTCATTTTTGTCTGGCCCTTGGTTATAGCCTAGGATAGCCTAATGGCAACCCCCTTCCTCCCTGAGTCCAGGACGTGGAAGAGAGTTTGACATTTAGGCTCTTGCAGGAAAGCCACGCATTACACCCCGCTTCTGTTATCGTTATTTAAGGAACCCTCTCCATTTTATTTGCGGGCAGTATTCCCCACGCTTTCAGTGCCGTACTCACAAATGCAGTAAAGGGATGTGAACATAAGTGGGTTATAAAGGAGTCCCGGGTTCGAATCCCGGTGGAAGCACAAGTGGTTCGCATTCCACTTTAAACTGTAGGCCCAGTCACGATTAGCCTTACTGTGCATAATGTGGACTTCAAACAACAAATCAAATCAAATCAAATCAAATCATAAGGGGTTATCAGATATTTCTTACCACTCCTAGATCATGCCATATTTTCCTAAATTTGATTTTTTTTTATTTTAAGGATACTTGAGCAAAAATAAGACTACCTAGCTCTAAAACTTCTTCTAAATACGCCACTGTTCTTAACTTTAACACCCATCTATCACCCAGTAACAGAATTCACCTCCGATTAGCGTGAAACACAATAATAGCATGCTTTGTTAATATTTTCTCGCCAATCTTATATAAAACAGTTACGATGAAAAAACTCCGTGGCGAAACGGCCTTGAATAACAAAGGCCTGTTAAGTGGCTTTCTTATAAGTTGACACGTGCTCAGCACATCGAATCCCTTTGCCGCTGTTATCTTTATCCTCTATTTCACGTAGCTCCCCAATTGCCTTCAAGAAACCGAAATGTTCGGTAATGGAACCTGTGATCACGCTAAATTGAGTTCTAAGTCTACTTTATGCAAAGATGGGCTAATCGGTGCTGACCTATAATTAGAAGTGGTATCCGAACCACAACGCGCATAAGCCCAACAGTAAGGGAGCGGTTGGAGCGTGGGTGACGGCAAGCAGCTCTTTACAATGTAATCCTGCCCCTGCGTCGTCAAAATGTTCAGCATTCTTGAACAGATGGTCGTCGCCTTTATTCAGTGCTAAGCATTTGTATTATCATGTAACTCAAACATCGAAAGTAGAGATGTAATATTTATCGTTTTTGAAGCTTTTGACAACGAAGCACTGAAGGAAACTGGCAACAAGGCGGTACTCGGCTAAAAGCGATGTGGAGAGGAGAAAACAAATGACTGTCAGTGACGAATCTACATATTTTTGGCCCATCGCAAAGCATTATTTAAGTTCCCTTGAATGTAAAACAAACACACTTGTGAAAGGAAATGACAAAACATTTCCTCCTGTTCAGTTTCTTCCATTTATGTATGTTGTTTGCGTGTGTCTGCAAAGATTTGATTTTGTTATTTAGCTTCGCTTTTCTACCACTTTGGCTAATCGCGACGATGAGGATGAGTGATGATAGGATGAAATTAGGAAATTGATGCAGAAACACTTACAAAGCAAACCCACTTCCAGGGGGAGATGCGAACCGTAACCATTGGCTTCGTAAACTCTGTGCTAAGCAGTCCGTGCGGAGATCGGAATATCTCTGGAGTTTTTTAATGTATAGTTTTAAGTTCACTTTTTTGCACAGATCGGTTAAATGGGACAGGACCTATAGTTTTAAAATGACATCCGAACCACTATGTGCCTCCACCGGTTATCTAACATGCTATACCTCTGTAGAGGGAGGTAGAATTGGAGAGGTAGTGTTTGGCACAATCATGTGCAGATGAAACTTTCGATAAGTCACTTGTAAGAGATGTTTAAGGATACAATTCATCTGGGAATGATGGACTAATATCTATTGCATAATATTTCTACATTTGCTCGCTTTTACTTTTAATTTGTTGAGATTTGGGTTGGCTATGCAGTGGTTGTTAGATAACTAAATCACGTTTGATGGTTCCCAATGTAAATAGTAATTTCGTTCTATCCACGGGATTTTCGCCCCTTGCTCCGCCTGTCTGTCGCAATTATTAATCATTCATTGGACAAACCATTCGTTAAATTAATATTACGCACGTTCTCTCCAAGAACCAAGTACTAAAGTTAACTGTTGCATTTAGAAGTCCCTCCCACATTTCGTTTCACGCTATGGGGTTAAGAATTTCAAATAAGACGTCCTTATGTTTCTTTGTTTGATTTTCCTTGTAGATACGAGATTTAAAGAAGAATAATATAATATATAATAACGAAATATTGGATCACAGGTCTGTTTCCTAATTAAATCGTCAAAGAAAAGCAAACGCTGTTATTAATTTCGTTGATTCATAGTTCATTCTTTGCTATCTTCTTTATGTTAATTTTAGCGAAAGAGAAAACTATTTCACTACTTAATCTTTAATAATAATAATAATAATCGCCATGTTATATCACATGAGGTATAATTTTGTTACACATTGCTTGCAGCCAGCATCGAAAATTACATACCAGTCAAAATAATTGAAAGCACTACTCTCGCAGCCTGGCAGGTGGAACAAGGGAATGTAGATTACTGAAGCAGATAACATCCACTCCTGCAAGCAGCAGAAGAGCTCTGAAATTGAATTATATCGAGCTGAGGCATTTGTACATCTTATCATGATGCAAGAAAGGACAAGTGCAAAATCATGCTTTTCTGGGTTTAAAACACTAAAACTTTAACCTTTCGCGCTACACGTAAACAAAGACGGACTGCAAATAGAGAAACGCTCGTTTTTTTTTTTTAATTTTTAGTTGATCTTTGTTATGAGGGAAAGGGTATATGCAGCAGATCTTTGGAAACACTCATATAGTTTGAAGGTAATGATAATTCCGTGTTAAAGTATTATATTCTGTGAAGTAAGGTATTTTTTGTGGGGGTTAGTGTAGGTTTTTTTTGTCACCAAGTAACTTGGAGTTCTAAATTATAATTTGATTGGTACAGTCCGGCCAAGGGAAACGAAACTAGCTGGAAAGTACGATTCCAAACGCGAGAGGGGAAGCAGGTAGAACACCACCCTGTGGCTCTTGCCTGCTATAGTAAAGCACAAGCAAAAAAACCTGCGCAGACCCGCAAAGCCTGTGCACCGTACTCCTGCGAGGAGGGGAGGGGGAGAGTGGACCAGGCTTCCTTATGGCACGAGCTGAACGGAAGAAGGGAAAGCTACGCTGGGACTTTTCGTCCAAGGTTTTTTTCCTTGTGGTCGCTCTGTAGGGTTCGCTTGCTGTGTTTATTACTGCTTTCTGTGTTGTGTTTGTGATGTCTCTTACAATTCGTAACAAACCGTTTCGAAGTGGAACAAAGAAAACAAAGACGTATTGGTCCCTGTTGCACACTCTACAAAACACCCTTGATATAATACACAATGCCACAAACCATTCAGTTACTAGATTTTCTTTACTGTATTTATAATAGTTTGCATAATAATAATACTGTTGAATACTATTCTGATTACTGCTGTGTACATTTGTGCTAATTATACGATTTACTAAGGATACCAATTAAATCGAATGACCGAAAATAAAGTTCCATGTTTACAAACAGGTTTATCTACTAATGTGACGTAATGAATACTTTCCTGATATGTTCCGTTTGCTTATATAGTATATGGATGGTTATTTTTTTTCATTCTGTACCCTTACATAATTCGTAAACATCTATACGTATTTTGGCGGCGATGTTACTACGTTTGAAACTTCATTGTTTTTTCAACAGCTGACGATTTTCACGAAACCCACTTCCTGAACAAAGTGCCCCTATTTTGCCAATGAACACTTTCGTCCATGGTCTCAGTTAAGGTAGCCAGACAGTATGTCTGTAGGGCCACCCCGATGGTGGCAATCTCGGTGCCTTGTAAGCAAGGGGTCCTGTGTTCGATGGAGGCACGTAGTGTTATAATTCAACATTAAACTCTAGGTCCACCATGACTAACATATTTGTACATAAAGTGGATTTATAATAAAACCTCAAATCAATTTAACTGATTCTTCTAAGCTTTTAGGCCCAAAACATTAACAAATTATAGGATATTCATAAAATAAATAATTATGTATATATTCATAAAAGTTATAAACATGCAAATACATAAATGTAAAGTACTCTAAGTACGTGCAAATTAGTTCTAAGTACGTGCAAATTAAATTGCGAATATTAATTAGCAACATCCACTGGCGCAGATCTCTACTACTGATATAGCCTAATGAAATTGATGAAGAGACTCGCACAAACAGCCATCTTCTGGCCAGGATTCGAACCAGGGACCCCTGGCGTCGTAGCGCGCTGTGCTAGCCACTCCACCACGGAGGCCGGTTGCTGAAACCATCGATATACGATATCCGTTATCTGTACTCGAAAATATGACCTCTAAATATCGATATACTGAGAACCGACATTTTCGGTATCTTCGGTAACCAACATAAAGTACTCTCTTTAATGGTGACATTCATTTATATCTTGTAAGGTTGAAGAGTAGAGGCACTAACGTTAGGCCCTACGAGAATATTTGTGAGCGTCTGTATTTATTTTCTCTCATACCAACCACTTCGACTCATTGTTATCTTTGCGATAGAGACGGCCGAAACACGCCCGCTCTAGTAAAGACGATTTTATTATTATCACTATTAATATTATTATGAGTTGTATATATTATCTGCCCCAACAGGCAGTGAGCTAGCAGACGGGCGATTGAGTTGTGTAGAACAGAGCCACAGCTGATAACCGAGACGCACTGCGAAACCCTCCCGCCGCCTTTTTTTTTTTTTTTCAGAAGCGTGCGGTAACGGAAGCGGAGCAAGCACCACTTGCGTTGTTTTCTTTAACACTTTTGTATCTTAAGTTCATGTTTTTCAATGCATTTAACACCTTAGAATGGAATTAATTTCTACAACATATTTACATGTGCAGACCTTTCAGTTCTCCTATTTGCAGTCGTATTGCCTGCAAACATAAACCGGCTCGCTCAGCCACGCGGGTTAGCTGATCGCGTTAAAAGGAAGATACTGAAGCTTGACGCCCACTGAGACGCGGCGAAACGTGGAAATTTCCGGCAACAGATCTGCTGTCCGCTTCTACTTAAATCAAATGGTGTAACGCCCACTACAGGGAAACGCGCGAAACCGAAGCACGAAATTTTTGGCAGGTTATTTTACAGATTATCGCCCACTGAGACGCCGGAAACGGGTCTGTCGTGTTCATGTACTGGGTTTCTACGGGTCTCAGTGGACGTCATGCTTTATGCAGTTCTTACATGGTCACTGTGCGTCCCCCTTCACGCTAAATAAATAGTCGAAAGCAAGCTATTCCAGGCCCGCGTTTGTCCTTGGCAAGTGTGTTGGAAATAACTCGTCTACGCTGCCCAAAAATGTTCTAAATTCCAGAATTTTACATGCATCTGTAGAACCACCTAACTCGGTACGATTATTCATGTGTGAAACTTTTCACTAATCAACAAATTACCTTATAAAGTTAGTCGATGATCAATGGTCGTATGGTATATTATTATAAGTAAAATCACCAACCAATACTTGCGCATATCCGTCATGTGTTCAGTAACTCCGAAATATAGAGCGTATGTATCATTGCAAATAGGGTGATGAAGAGGGTGCTATTTGAAAGCGTAGCGTGGGAGCTGCGGACACGTGTTTTCTTTACTGTGGCCATCGTCCTGTTTTATTCTGTTCTTTTGTGTTGTGCTTCTGCTATCTTGAGTGAAAGTAGGGTCTATATTGAAAATGACCGCCATGGATGACAAACCAGACGAGCCACCGATTTGCAGTGGTGCAGGTAAGTACAGTACTCGATTAGGGATATTTTTTCAATCAGTTGAAGAACTTCTACCGAAAAGCTGGAGGTGGTGCATTATGAGAGACCTTGCCCTGAACTATGCATAACCAAATCAAGTAAGAAAAACGGGAAAATTTTCAATAATCAATTAAAAGTGTCTCAGTAAAAAACAATATTATGTGGTGGTTCTTTTTGAATTTGTTTTAATTCCACTTTTTAAGTACAAAAGGCTAATTTGGATTAGGCCACAGTTTAAAGTGGGAACTGGCTACGCCTCGACCGAGTATCGAACCCTTTGATTACAAGTTAACGACGTTAAGTATTATGTGTGTTATAATTAGCCGAAATGGAAAATTAACCCGTCGTTTGCCTATCACGAAAAGTCACGCCCCTGTCCCCCTTCCTATTGTTTAGCTGTTTGACTGTGCATTCTGGCGAATGTCAGTGAGAGAAGGGCACGCTTAAAATAATATATTAGTAAAAACATTAAAATGACGGCAGATTCACAGTTTAGAAGTATATAAGATAGTCACGGTTAACCCAGTACAAAGAAAAGTGCCATAAAATTGCTTAGTATAAATAGAAGTAATACTTAATTTGTCTAAAGTTGCATTATTTTCATAAAGGTTATACCTTTTGTGTTGATTCCCAATTTAGTAAAAAAAAAAAAAAAAAACGAGCGCACGTTCACCCTCCATATATTTTTAGTTTTGAGTTTATATTTTAAGGCCACTTTATGCATAGATAGGCTAATCGGAACTGGACCTACAGAAGTGCAGAAATTCAGGACGTTGTCTGATACCAAAATAAATACAACTTGTAAGAAACGTGATACTTATTAGGGCTGCTGGAAATATCAATATAGCAGACCCCCAAGTATTGGCATCAAACAAATATGTTGTAGAGTGATCACAAAGTCCCATTACCCTCTATCGCGTGTCCACATCGTCGTAGATGGTCGCATTGTATTAATGTGAGAACATGGCAGAGGACAACTCGGAGGTAGTGTGATTATTCGTTATGATTTAGTCCAGAGTGTCTGTGTGTACACCATCGTTTTCATAACAGAGTATGATTCTCCGCCATGTACGATGGGACATTCTCCTCAACATTGCTGGCGTGATGGCAGTAAATGCAACAATAAGAAACAACAATTCATTAACATCTATGTAATACATAGGGGGTAATGGGACTTCGTGCTCACTAACATCTATGTATTACATAGGGGGTAATGGGACTTTGTGATCACCCTGTACATCTTCGATGTGACCTGTATTTCAATACACCGAAACCTGGTATCTAAAATCCATAACTGGCTGTCCTACGCATTTTATTCTGGGATTGACACTTCCAAGGCACAGTCAACGGCAAAGATAATGGTAGGAAAATTGCCCAACGCTATTTTCATTACATTTTCATTCTATTGTACATCCTATGTTGTTTTTAGGTGTAAATTACGTTAGTTCGAAGCGGGCAATGGCCTCTGCTTATTAATGTCATTATTTCAATTCATTATAATCACACTGTGTAATACAGACTGAATGAAAATGGTGATGGATAGTGGCTGCGATTAGGTTCTAAAACTGGGGTGCAAGGTGCCAAAACTAGGGGGGGAAGGTGGCAAGGACAGTTTACTTTCCCTTCGTATATAAGGTTTAGCATAAAAGTTGCAAAAAAAAAAAAAAAATTGGGAGGAAGTGCCCCCTAGCCGCCACTGGCAATGGACAATTCGTCGTTACCAGGATTTCTGAATAATAGAGCTGTCCTATGTTTTGTTGATGTTTTGTGCATAATAGGTTAGACGAACCAGGTAATTTAAATTGACTTGAGCTTTTATTATAAATCCACTTTGTAAAGTTGCCACTACACCATCGGGGAGGGCCTCTACAGACACACCAGCCAAATTATAATCGAGAACTCCAAGTTACTTAGGGACAAATAAAAAAGATACTACACTAACCCGAAAATGTAATACTAGTATGTTCCTTTCTTTAACACGAAATTAGCATGACCTGCAGACTACATGAGTGTTTCCAAAGACCAAAGATATGTTGCTTATACTCTCTCCATCACAACAAACTTCAACTAAAAATTAAAACACGAGTGTTTCTCTTCGTCATATTCTGGTGAGCCTGATTAACAAAAATGTCAGATCTAAATTTTACTTCCAGTCCGTCTTTATTTACGTGCAGCGCGCAAGGGTAACGTTTCAAGTTTCCAATCCCAGAAAAACATGCTTTGTACTTGTCCTTTCTTGCATCATGACAAGCTGTACAGTCACGAACAGTTCTGGGTTGTAACGATTTCATTGACTTTCAATTGGATAATTACAAACCAGTAATGTCAGTGACTGTACAAATGTCCCAATTCGATATTTCAACGGCAGAGTGCTTCCACTGCTTGCGCAAGTGGGTGTTATCTGCTGCCGTAATCTACAGTCGTTGCCCTTCTCCCATTTGTTTGGCTGCGAGAGTAGTGCGTAAGAATTATTTTGACTGGTATCTAATTTTCGCTGCGGGCTACAAGCAAGGTGTAACAAAATGATACCTCATGCCACATATAACATGACGATTATTATTAGAGATTAATTATGATTGCCCTTTTGCAGAGTGAAATACTTTTCTCTTTCGCAATAACTAACAACAACGGGATAGCAAAGTTATGAACTATGAATTAACGAAATGATTAACAGCGTTGGTTTTTCTGTGACAGTTTACTTAGGAAACTCACCTGTGATCGAACGTTTCATTCCCAGTTTTTCTAAATGTAATATTATTATTTTATTATTTTTCTAAATCTTGTATTTACAACGACAATCAAAGAAAAGTAAGAATACCTTATTTGAAATTGTTAATCCCCCTAGACAAAGGGAGACTGAGTTCGGAATGCAAAAGTTAACCTTCGTACTTGGTTCTTGGAGAGAACCTGCATAGTATTAACATTACGAATGGTTTGTCCAATGAATGAGTAATAATTGCAACAGACAGGCGGAGCAAGGGACGAAAATCCCGTGGATAGAACGAAATCACTATTTACATTGGGAACCATCAAACCTGATTTGCTTACCTAAACACTACTGCATACCCAGTCCAAAGCTTGACAAATTAAAAGTAATAACGAGCAAATGTAGAAATATTATGAAACAGTTATTGGTCCATCATTCCCAGCTGAGTTTTATCTTTAGACATCTCTCATAAGTGACTCATCAAAAGTTTCATCTGTCCATGATTTTGCAAAACTCTACCTTTCCAATTCTACCTTCCTCTTCAGAGGTATACCTTGTTCGATACCCGGTGGAGCACATAGTGGTTCGGATCTGATTTTAAAACTTTAGGTCCAGTCCCATTTAGCCTACCTGTGCATAAAAATGGACTTAAAACTATCCGTAAAAAATCCAGAGATATACCGACCTCCGTACGAAGTGGTTAGCACAGAGTTTACGACGCCAGTGGTAACGGGTTCGCATCTCTGCCTGGGCATGGCTGTTCTTTGTGAGTGTTGCTGCATCCATTCCGTAATTTCATCCTATCATCACTCATCCTCATCGTCGCGATTAGACACACTTTGTAAAAAAGCGACGCTAAATAACAAAATAAAATTTTTCCATGGGCCCGCACGCACGAACAATATATACATACATTGAAGAAACGGAATAGCAGCAAAGGTTTTGACATTTCCTTTCACACACTTGTGTATTTTACATTGAAGGGACCTTAAGCGATGTTTGCCCAAAATATGTAGATCCGTCAATGACATTAATTTATTTTCTCCTCTCTCTTCCGCATTTACCCGAGTACCGCCGTGTTGCCAGTTTCCTTCACTCCTTCGTTATCAAAAGCTTCAACAACGATAAATATTACATCTCGACTTTCGATGTGTGACGTTCATAATGATAATGCTTAGCACTGAATGAAGGTGACGACCATCTGTTGAAGAATGCTGAACATTTTGGCAACGCAGGGGCTGGATTACATGGTAAAGAGCTCATTGCGTCACCACTCTCCGACCGCTCCCTTACTATTGAAAATTAAATAACAGGGCCAATGGATTTTTCTCATCTTGGTGAATCTTAAACATCAAATTCATTCTCTCTATTTTTCTTAGGTGGAGTTCGACTTTCAATCATACTTCGGCTAATTCCGTCCTTTGATGCTGATATGTTTTCACCTTTCAAGTAAATGCAGGATTGATTGATTTGGTGTTTTAATAGCACTTTCTGCTAATCGGGACTGGACCTACAGTTTAAAGTGGGATCCAAACCACTTTGTGTCTCCACCGGGTTTAGAACCTGGGACCTCTTCATTACAAGGCGACAACGCTACCACTGCGCAATCGGGGGGACCCAAGTAAATGCAGGAAAAATATGCCTTGTGTAAGAACTAAGAAGCTAAGAGGATGAAAAACGATTCTGCTCTGTCCCTCTCCCTTCCTGCAAGAGAGCGATAAGAAGTGCGTGCTTTTTTTTTCCTTTCGCCAAACTACATTGTACATGCAGTACAAGAAGACCTGTGTCCGGTGGTTGACTGCGGACGGAATAGATAGTCAAAATGCTACAAAAGGAACGTTTGACCCATCTTTCAGGGCTGAAAGACGGTGTTACGGAGTATCTTTGCGAAACTTTTCTTTGGTTTGTTCAAAAGATGTACTGGTAATTCATTATTGCAAGGATTACTGTAACTGTGTTTGTTTTATCAATATTATTTCCGTACTAAACTCACGATTTTCAAAGTGCTTTGAAGCAGTCGAACGGTTAGTGCCTAACATATAGGCCTGTCCTATGTAGTTGTGGTAATTTCTTCGGCCTGTAATCAAGGAGATCCGGGTTCGATACCCGGGGGAGATACAACTTTAAACTGTAGATCCAGTCCTGATTAGCCCATCTTTGCATAAAGTAAACTTAGAACTCAAGTTAGCGTGATAACAGATTTATTTACTGGTGGGAGCTCGAACATTTCTGGCTCTTGAAGCCAGTTGGGAAGCTACGTGAATCAGTGGGATCCAATCGAGAAAACGTGATAACAGCGGCAATGCGATTCGATGTTCTGACCACGTGTCAACCAATCAACAGGTGTTTGTTATTCAAGGGCCGTTTTGCCACGGAATGTATTCATCGTGACTGTTATATAGATGATTAATTGATAAGATGAGCGGGAAAATATTGAAGAATCAGTCTGTTATCCTTGGTTTGAGTTTTGAGTTGGTGTTTTAAGTCCACTACGTCAGCTTGTATTATGTTTCACGCTAAACAGAGCCGAATTCTGTCACTGGGTGATTCACGTGTGTTATGATATGCCTGCTGCAAAGTTATGTAACAGCTGCCTATCTACTCGTACAAGGGGTTTTAGAGCAATTTTTCTTTTAAGAAAACGTCAAATTTAGGAAAAAATTGCATGATCCAGGAGTGGTAAGAAATAACTCGTAACCTCCTTATGGTCACATCCCTTTACTACATTTTTAGGCACGCCACTGAGAGGGTGGGAATATTGCCCACAAACAGGAGCGGGGTGTAACGGATGACTTTCGTTCAAGCGCCAAAATGTCAACGTCTCTTTTAGGTATGACACGATGGACTCAAGGAAGGGGGGCGGGGGGTTGGTACTAGGATACCTAGGGCCCTCATAAAAATGAGAAGCTGAAGGAGCAGAAGCGAAAAAGACCATGGACTATTAAAATTTCTTAACGTTGTTATAATAGCAAAATAGAACATGTCAAATCCTTTTACTTGCTTATTTCATGAACGAAGGAGTATCTAGCGCTTAAATAAGTTCTTACATCATGACCATATTTTCAAAGGTCACGTGATACAAACAATATGTACAATTTTATTGCTCGAATATAAACAATTGTTCCTCGAAATAAACGAATGTAAACATTTTGAATGCCAACAATTAAAAGTCAAGTGGAGAGATATTGAAGGCTGAAATCAACATCCTTGTTTCTTGGTTCGCGTCCAGTGTGGCGAAATACATATTGAAAGTGGCAGTTTTAAAGAACAACGAAGTTTAATCAATTTTTTTTAATCAGATATATCGATATTTTAAACTATACAAGTGCTATTAGTACAGAGTATGCATTTTGCAGACGAACGTGGCTTTGGCGTCTAGACTCACACTCAGTCTGTGTGTTGCTAACCGCCCATGCGTGTTCGTCATTGCCTGGCTTCAATTTCGCCCTGGCTTCAATTTCACCCTAATCTTCGCGAGTGACCAAAATAGACAGAAGCGAGATGTAAACTAATCAAATCAATAAGTAGATAACAGCAGCAAATGTTGTGTCTTCATGCAAATGTCGCATATAATATGAAGGCTAGGATGAATGATGAAACAGACTGTTGGAACAAACACAACTTCATGTCCAGGTTTTTTTTAACGGGATGCGAACCTAGGACACCGTGTTTTGTGACAAGCTACGCTAACAATTCAGCCACAGAGCCGAACTGAAATACCTTGTGCTTGCGGGAGTGATTCCCGAGACGTAAACGATATAAATGTGAAAATGAAAAGAGACTGTTGCATTGGCGCCTTCAAGTCTGCACGGAGCATTCACCACATCAGTTGCAAGACCTTAACTTGATTTTGCGGTTTCATGGGTGAATATTATTTATTCCCATACTTCCGGTCATTGTGTTTCTGTATAATCAAGGGGTCCCGGGTTCGATACCTGGTGGAGGCACTAGTGGTTCGGATCCCAATTTAAACTGTAGGTCCAGTCCCGATTAACCTGACTGTGAATAAAGTGGACTTGAAACAAAAAATCAATCAATCAATCTTATCCAAAACGCTAGTAACAATTAAAAAGAGGGTGGGAAAAGTTGTTTTGAGCACTCTGTCGCTGTCCTCAATATTTCGGCATTCATGTCTTACTTGAGAAGCACGGACTTGAACTTTCCTACAGTATAAACGAAAAATTACGTGCAACCCTCCCCCACTCCATGCGCCAAAAAATCTGCTGATACCAGGGGGCTCTCGGGTCTACTCTAACTCCACGCTTATAATCCGAGGAGACGGGGTTCTTCACACATTGACTCACATGCTAGCCTTTCATGAAAATCCGCGCTTTTACAGTAGTAGGTCATTCCCAATAAATAAAACTGCGGAGGTATAGCTCATGCACATTGAAACAATGTTTGTTAAAAAGAACTTACGAAGCTTGGTTCACGTCAAAATAGAGGCCTAGCAGTCTTTGTCGAATTGTATGACTCATTCCCGTGTGTCTCCACATCGAGGCGGGGCAATCGTTTCACGGTTAAGCTCTCGCAATTAGTAATATTTTATCATTACTGCAAGAATTGTGCGTTACTTTTCCTTTCCATTATGCTTACTTGAGAAATGTAGATTATTTATTTCAATTTCACTGGTTTTTATAGTTTTCACTTTGTTCTACAATACGTATATTCTATCAACATACGTATTTTGTATTTTTACCTGCTCAAATGATTTAACTTGGTTCTCTAATATCTAGAGTCGAAGCACGGCCAATTTGTAGCCAGTTTTATACCTTACTTAAAACTGTTATTCCGACAAAAATGATTCGTGTTATTGAAGTCGTGACTTTACAATTTTATGATCTGTGGGAATCGAAGATGAAAGAGGTACAAATTACATCACCTAGACTATACCTTTTTTCGACTACATTTGAATTGTATTCTAGCTCAGGAGTAAAAGACAGTAGTGGAAAGGTAGCAGCCAAATTGTTGAATGAATGGGAATCTGACCAAAGCGAAGAACCCTTGCAGCAATAATATATAATACATGATTGCAAGCATAAAACCATTGTTTTACAAAAGAACTGCAGTTAAGACTGGAAGAAGTTTGTTTTTTCTTATCCCTAGCTTCCCCTGGTGTACAAGAAATTAACATACATGAGGGGGTCCCAGAGGCCCAGACATTTTTTTCCTTTTTAACATTAAAATTAATTCATGGAACAATTTTTTAATGAATCATTTCTTCTTTTGTTGTTCATATAGTTGCACTTATATAACAAATATATAATAATTGCAAAATGACCATCGTGTGAACCAATTATTGCACGAGTGTCACACACATTTTATCATTCACTAGACCTCAAAATTACATGTTAATGATGAATCAATGCTATTTCTTGTTTTCGTATGTGCTGCTCTCAAGTAATTATAATAACTACATTAATTACCATAATTACTAACCAATTGTACACTGTTACAGGCACAAGTTTCATGGCGGAACATACTGATAGGCCCACAGCGTGAATTCTCCTCCTATGTAAGTTACCTTCATCATTGTATGAGCAAAGGTAATTCAGAAATATTGGTAGGGAGCATTGCAACGTATTTTAATTTATTTTCATTTTTTAAATACAAATATCGACATTTGAGAATTTGACAAACAAGACGTGGTTGGCCTGGAATCCCCCCCGGGTAAGCTAGTGCTAACAATATATCATTTTAATTAAGGGCGCGGGGGGAGGGGCTGATTCCAAATAAATAATGGTTATACACAATATAATGTAATCTAGTCAGTAGGGCGCCTGGCTGCCACACGGGAGTCCCTTGGATGATCTAAGGTCGAAATGTTTCCGCCGTTGTCCCCGCGTAAAGCGACTGGAGCTCATCCAGCCTCAAATAAATGTTGGGTAACTAGAAGCAAAACTCTGGGGTGTAAAGGCGGCAGGAACGTAGTGCTGATCACATCATCTTCAAATTGGCCGTGATCGAAGCACATCTTTTTAGATAGTCTGATAGATAGTCTGGTAATTTTTACGAGACTAAAACAAAATGAAGAAGAACTGCATTTAGAATGTAATCGTTATATGCGTGCCTTCAGTCACTGCCACAAATACTGTAGGCGCAATGCCTATCAAGTGTGTTAAAAAAACACCCCGAAACGTTTGCCGAAATTGTGGCCATGACGGTGGGTGTGATTTCGCGCAATGAATATCATCCAGTGGAAACTGAACCACTGAGGCTCGAACGCCGGACCGCCGCATCGTTACATGTGATACCGTTACCACTACGTGACTTGCGATAGTGGACAACAGTCAGACTATTTCCCCATCTTTCTTTGCAGTTAACTTTAATTGTGCAGCGAACTTGCGTTCCCAATGCCACTGATGCTTGGGTGTATACATTACTCTTGTTCACTTGGAAGTGAACCCGAAACTCGAGCTCTCAAAGAACTCGTAGATCCAGTACACATGTCTGGGCGAAACAACTCCAGAGTCCAGACGCTTAGGCGCCAGTAAAAGATAGCGGTGGAGTCGTGCGAGTTTCGTTGAAAGGAACGTTCATTTGTACACACGTGGCCAAAGCCCTTTGTTACACTGGTTTTGTTGCGTTTTTACTGTTGTCAATATTTAGCTGCAGGATACATGCAAGGCTTAACAAAATTACGATTTATCTTTTGCAGAGTAAAAAAAAATCTCTTTCGATAAAGTTAACAACAACGAGACAGGACTTAACCAGACATCAACAAAGTGAATAACAGCATTTGCTTTTCTTCACCTTTTGATGTATTACCAACGCAAATAGATGACATTGTTTTTTTAAAAACTGCCGATACTGTGCGTAGATGCAGTGAGTACTTCTGCCACCAAAATGGCATGTTTACTGTTTTACCCAGAATTTTTGGTGCTAAGATAATGAGCCCACGAGATTTTACAATCCTAACATCCTTTAACTTTTCCAAGCAATCATAGCTGAAAGATATAAAACGTTTCGATTATAATTCTGTTAAAGTAGAAGCATTTTTCGTAAGTAACGAAAGCGCTTTGCTCATATTCGAATAGCACCGTTCAGTAAACAAACGATTCATTGATTGAATTTGTCTTTTAAGTACACATTATGCACAGTATGGCTAATCGGGACTAGACCTACAGTTTAAACCCGAAACACTATATTCCTTTGCCTTCATCGGCTATCGAACCCGCGACCCCTTGATTAGAAGGCAACGACGTTACCACTACACCAACGGGGAGGTCCCAGTTAACAAACGAAACACAATACGAGTAGAAGGAAGAGTAACAGTGTAAATAATTCTTTCTTTTCTTCTACAACACACCCGATATTAACAAACTTTCAAACAACATTGCTAATTTTGGTTACCGTCAATACTTTCTTCTACACATGAAGCAAATGAAAATTGATATGTGAGGGCATAGTCTTGCGCACGGGGGACGCCAATGGTGCCTGACCACCCTCGAATATGTCCTGAAAAAATAAAATATGTAGAAACAACCATTACAATAATGAAAGTTGTATCTCCCGTACTGCCTCCAAATTTGAATTTTAACAGTTTGGTCTTTCTCGAGTTCTAGCCAGATGGGAGAAGCGATGATTTGCAGCCAAAGCTGGGAACATCTGGAAAGACGGCCTCTCGTTGTCTCATTCTCATTCTACCTTTACTAACCAGATATCGGTGTTGAGAAGCATCGACATGGAGAAAAAGAATACAAAATTGATTTATGTAAGAGAGGTGGTCAGAATTGCAACAGCGTAGAGCTAGAATTTATGTTTGCATTCTTTAATATTTACATCGCTTTTCAGCCACTATTGGCGACGACGAAGATGAATTATGAGTTACACTTACAAAGGTAGACTCATGCAGGACGGAACTTACTTGATTGGTTTATTTAAATTATGGACACGTCAGCACATTTAACACTCACTCTGGTCCCCCATTCTCCAGTTCTTCACTGCCTTTATTTGAAAATGTTGGTTTTCTTAAAATTTCGGAGTGGACTGTAGCCTCTTCAAACATCCCCCCTCGGCCTAAGCCAGTGATTACATACAGTCGAGGCAAATACTAGAACTGGAAATGTTGATATTGGAGTGCCTTCTAACAGTTCACTCATTAGGTCCTTAGTTATGTTGTCATTTATATAGTGTGACCGTACGTCCCGTTTTGACCGAGACAGTCCCGTTTGAGAGGCGTGTCCCGGTCGTCCCTTCGATATTATTTTAGAACACTATTTGTACCCTTTTAGAAAAGTCTAGGGGTTAGCTTGAAAACCAAGTATAAAGTTGAGACATTTCATGCTAAAAAAAAAGTTGTATTGTTTTGCGTGTGTTCCGTTATTTGTAGAGAGTGCATAAGCATGCCCAAGAAGCGTACATGCAGTTTCAATATGAACTTGGGAGAAGACACAAACCACAAACTCAAATGGCAAATCTCGCGTCAGATGTGTGGGGTAAGGTTTTCGTGGAGATTTACAAACGGTTGGTGTAAAATAAAGCCGCTCTCAAGAAGATTGATTGTTCTGATACATACTTCTGGCACTCTCCAACTTCTGCGTAGGGCTAACATCAAAGGTTGATCAGAAGGAAAACTTGGTCTGTCCATCAGAGTGACGTTGCCTTCGGAGAAACAGGAGGCGTGTGACTCACCATCTTCTTCACAGGTAGAAGAACTAATATCGGGCTGCCAAATGTTGAAAAAGCGCTGTTGTTGGTTAAATATTGTTTCAGTAAGGACGGACGGTCAGAAGAAAGAATAGATAAATGTGCATATTTGCTTTAATTGTGCTGCAGAATTTACAAAATATTATTAATAGTATCCGTGTACATTCCAATAAACTATGTGTATCACACTTAATAAAACAGTTCGCAGGATGTTTATACTAAATGAGATACTGCATACACTGGCGTACACAGAGGGAGGCTGATGGGGCTACAGATCCTTCCAAAAGTTTTAGAAAATCAACATTTTTAAATGAAAGTAGTAGAGAACTCTGTAAAAACAATGTGGTAAATGCACACATCCATTAAAATGCGTCCCGATTGCCAGTTTTGAGAATGGAAACTTCTAAAAATACAAAATATACTGCGAATGCCGCGCCCCCTAGAAATCAGCTATGTGGTATATACCTGCAAAATTCCAGCCCCTACCGAAAAAAACCTTGTGTACGCCAGTGACTACATATATATTTGCGGGAAACCTAGAAAAACGACAACTTGTATTTGTGCAGAAAATTATGCACTTCTTCCCATGTATACAATGTAATCCCCAGTTCACATGGGGGTAATGAAATTTGGAAGTTTGTCTTTGCTTCTTAGACCTATAGATTCTACATGATCAAATAATCAGCGTGCTACTACGCCAGGGATTCCGGATTGGAATCACGGCATGGATATCCTTTATGAACATCTGGTCATCAATTTCATCATATTGTTATTCATCTTCATCTTTCTAATTTGCCAAAAGTGACAGAAATGTGAAGCAAAATATACCGAACCAAACATATTTTCTCCAATTGTTATAGTATCCCACATCAGTAGTTAAGTCTTTTCACCACATAATGAGACAATTTCAGTTTTGTTGTAGCATTCCCATCAAACTAGTTCACCTTCACCATGAATTCACGCACACATTATAGTAATCGCTTAAACTAATAAATATTCCTCGTATTGTCAAACACAAATAGTACCTCGATATGAAGTTATACGAGTGTATAAATTTTCCTCAGAAGTCTACACACACTAATACCTTAATATGCATTCACGCCCATATTAGTAATAGCTTGAACATACACAGATATGACAAGCATTCCTCGTATTGTCAAACACAAAGAGTTCCTAGGTATGAAGTTATGCGAGTGTATGAATTTTCCTCGGAAGTTGATACACCACGTGAATACCTCACCATGCATTCACGCCCATAGTAGTAATTCCTTAAACATACACAGATATGACAAACATTCCTCGTATTGTTAAACACAAAAAGTACCTCTGTATGAAGTTATGCGAGAGTATGAATTTTCCTCGGAAGTTCTACACACATGAATACCTCAATATGCATTCACGCCCATATTAGTAATAGCTTGAACATACACAGATATGACAAACATTCCTCGTATTGTCAAACACAAAAAGTACCTCTGTATGAAGTTATGCGAGTGTATGAATTTTCCTCGGAAGTTCTACACACATGAATACCTCAATATGCATTCACGCCCATATTAGTAATAGCTTGAACATACACAGATATGACAAACATTCCTCGTATTGTCAAACACAAAAAGTACCTCTGTATGAAGTTATGCGAGTGTATAAATTCTCCTCGGAAGTTCTACACACATGAATACCTCAATATGCATTCACGCCCATATTAGTAATAGCTTGAACATACACAGATATGACAAACATTCCTCGTATTGTCAAACACAAAAAGTACCTCTGTATGAAGTTATGCGAGTGTATAAATTCTCCTCGGAAGTTCTACACACATGAATACCTCAATATGCATTCACGACCATATTAGAAATAGCTTGAACATACACAAATATGACGAACATTCCTCGTATTGTCAAACACAAAAAAGTACCTCGGTATGAAGTTATAGGAGTGTATGAAGGTTCCCACATAAATTTCAAGTCCATTTTCCGTGATATTTCCCCTAATTTTCAGAAACGTTTTTTTTTCAGAATGCCTGATACATTGTTCATTAATATTGTAAATTCATGTTATAAAGCCCTTTACATTTTGCCTTACAACCATAATACCCTCACCTCATCTTACATTACTAACATTAAGAGTGTTGCAGATTAATTAGTATCCTATCAGTATTAGCTGATATAGGTATACCCGTTTGATTGCTTGACTTGGTGTTTTAAGTCCACTTTATGTACAGTAAGGCTAATCGAGACTAGACCTACAGTTTAAAGTGGAATCCGAACCACTATGTGCCTCCACCGGGAATCGAAAACGGGACCACTGCGCCATAGGGGAGGCCCAATATAGGCATATCCGTTTATCACGAAAATTACAGATAATTTTATCAGTCATACACATTTATCAATGACCAGTAATTTAGTGAAAAATTAAAATATTTGTTAATATTTTCAAGTGCCGTACCTTTGGAAAAAATTCTAAATACCTGTTTCCTTTTCAAAGACAAAACCCATTGGGGTCACCTGGTTATACACAATAACTAAGAGGTGTATGAACTGCTCATGTTCTTCAAGGAAAGTTTGCAATTTTACATTGGATCACTATAATATTGGTTATCAATATCAGTAAATTTATTTGTTTATCAAAATCAGTAAATTTTATGGTTTACTGATAGTAGCATAAACTTACATCGGATCATCCCTAATTATTACTTTCTCATACGACTCAAGAAACAAATTATAAAGCGACATATATTTGCATTTAATTAAAGACAAAGGTAGAAAAATTTATTGAAATAAAACATCTGTTCTAACTGTATTACAGTTCAAAAAATAAAATGTCAAACAAATCATATAGAAAAACTCTATATGATTTCAGTTTTTGACAAACAGAATTTTACAAATGTTCACGATGTTAAATAATGTGTAATGAGAAACTGAAGTCTATGTCCTCAAAGTAGCTTGTGTAAAGTAAGTTATTGCAGTTGAAATTATTAATGCTTATTAATTGTAATGAATATTACTTATTAGTCGTAGGAAGAATCATATTCTAGTGCCTCTGATGCGCTCAAATGGTATTACATTTATCAATTAGAAGATTTTTTAGGATATTTGCACGAGATTTGTAATTTATTCAAATTGCTTGAAATTCCAGATTCTCCCGAGTTTTTAGGTTTCTGTGTTGGAATCCTGAAAACATGAATACCTTATCATAAAGAAGTCTTCAAACGGGTGGGGAAGGGGGGGGGGTTCAACGCCCTTCCTCTCCTCTGGAGCCAGTAATACACAGTTTCTTGTATTGCCATATGTACAAATGGAAATTCCTCGGAAGTCGATACACAGGTGAATACCTCGATGTGCATACACAACGACAATAATTTGAAATTTTCCTCGAAGTTCCATAAACAATTTGAAAATTCAAATTTTACCTCGAAATTCCATACACGCAAGAATTACCTCTTAAAGTAGGTGTAACAAACCCCATACACATTCTATACACAATTCAAATTTTTCCTCTGAATGCAGATTTTAGGTTTGTAAAATACCTCGGTTCTAAATTTCTATTTTTGGGGTTTAAAATAAGCCTGACACGCCAAAGTCAGATTTTTTCTAGTAAACCACATCAAAAACTATCATTTAAGACATGTCAGATTGCAATCGGAGAGGTACCTCGGAACGCCTGTGAAAAGTTGATTTTCCTCGGATCTACATCTCACAAACGGGGGTGTGTGTGTGTGTGTGTGTGTGTGTGTGATAAAGTGGAGAAGAGAAATGTATAACTTAAGGTAATTTGGAAAGCGATCAAAGTTAATTGCTCACACTTTGAGGCTTATTTATCGCTATATTGCCTATTGTAGAATGGTATTATATATGTGGTAAGCTTTTAAGTGAGAATTTTTTACTTTAACTGTTTTCTTGTTTTATAACTCTCATTTGTATTTACAGCACTAATAATTTAAAATTTTAAACTTATCAGATGCTCAGAATCCATTCAATATACTAAAATGAAGAACACACTGCATTGGAAATCTTGTAAATTCCTTGAATTGCTCATTTTGCCTCCATAATTTAAAAAAATATTCAAAGAAAATCACATTCCTTTGAAATGTTTGCTATGTTTTGTTGTCTGCCATCTAGGTAGAATTTGTTACTTTAACTGTTATCTTGTTTTAAAATACCCACTTGTACAGTATCGTACCGACGGTGCGAGTGATGAATAACTACATCACCCATTCGAATATTCAAGGTTCTTGGTTCGATCCCAACCCAGTTTTAACATTGCGTTACGGTACTTACAGTACTAATAACACTGTTCTACAAAGTTTTTCTTTCTTATGTAAACATATGTTTTTCTGAAGTACTATCGCCTAGGAAATTCAAATCTGTAATTAGAATTTTGCAGATAGGCACAGTCTTTTAGTTTCAAGGACATAATGCCTCATTTTACTCAGATTCACAGTTCGTATGAAATGCATCGATATATCAGTCGAGCAGTTGGCAACATCTGGTTCTGAGCTTCTGTTTCAGATGTTGGCAGTTTTGTTACTAAGCTACATGATGAACCTGCAAGTTATAGTCAAAATACTACGCATTGTATTTTCAGCTTGAAATTAAGTTGACATACTTTGCCTATCGAAATCAACCGGACGGATTCTGCTACATCTATGGAGAGTTCACCCTTGCAAGGCACAAGAAGAGGATTCAATCTATCATAAAGAACCTCCACAAACATTACTTTGGAAAGGACATTGGAGACCAGGATAAGGAGTGTGCACCACATATGTGTTAGGCGTAGTGTTATGTTAATTTGATTAATTGATGGAAAGGTAAAAATGCGATGTTGCGTGATATAGGGTAAAGTGCCCGAAATCCGCCCCTTCCCTAAATTCGTCCCCCTCTTTAACTTCCATGGAAAGTGCTGCCATTTTGCGAGAGCAACAGGAAAATCTTTAGAACAATTCGGTTGCGTACTGGCAGTGACGTAGTTGCTTTTTTCTGTTCATTCACGCTTTAGTTTTTCAAAAATATTTTGTGTGAAGGCTTGCTACAGTGTGAAATCAGCTTGAAACAGATATATTGACGCCTCGCGGTACGTTTTTCATAATTAAGTGATTGATAACACAATGTAACAAAAAAATATTTTTTTTCTTTCCTGGGTAATAATTGTTATTTCCTAATTCCTTGTGTTCCAAAAGTATAGAAAATGGCTATTATTCCTCATAAACTTTGTTTTTGTAACCAGGACAATGATGTTTTGAGATTTATCCTTTTCCAGTACACGTTTTTTCTCATTACGAATAAAGAAGATAAATAACGTGTCATATTGCGCGCTCTAGCAATATACTGGTCTACCCTATAACTGAAATGGACAGGTTTTGTCATTCTGACAGCAACAGTAGTGAAAATCGTGCAGTTTGAAGCGGTTCATTGTCGTTCTAGCTGCCTAATTAGTTACACGTTTACAATGACATCAAGAGGCTGCAAGTATAAGGTAGACGAATTTTGTTATGTCTGGACATTTTATCAAGAAAAGAGGAAACAAGTACTCTGTGAAAGCATCTGCTAAAATGTGTGAAGCATACAGAGCATATTTCGACATGTCTGTAGGGGAACAAGACAAAACCTGGGCACCTCATTTCACCTGCGAGAACTGCAAAAAAACTATGGAAGGTAAGACGGAAAATTAAAATGTAAAATTTTAATAATTTCAATTATATATTAAATATTTAGGGTTTTCTTGAGGAGGCCTAGAATTTTTTGTTTATTTCAAATGTATTTTGAAAAATTACTTTTACTAACACCTTACATGTTTAACATTTAATAAACTGCTATATACTTTATTTTTACCCACATTAATGTTGAATTGTACATTCTGTTTTGTAAGTTATGCACCTAACCAATAGTAGTGCACCTAAGTCACAAGGTTTGGGTGCAGTTGTGCACCTGATTGACAAAGTTAATAAAAGTATATAATTTTGTGCATATTAAATATATATCTACATATCTCATATGTGAAATATGTTGTGAAAATACACATTAGTTTATTTTTGTCTTTGGTCTTTTGCAGGATGGTACAGAGGAGAAAAGAGAGCCATGAAGTTCGCTATCCCAAGAATTTGGCGGGAACCCACTGACCATTCAAATAATTGCTACTTTTGCATGGTGGATCCTTCCAAACGTCGGGCTGTAAAGAATGCGCAAGCTATTATATATCCGGATATACCTTCGTCCATCGCCCCTGTGCCACATTGCCCTGAGTTTCCCGTGCCCACTCCTCCAGAGAAAAAGCTGCCCTCTTCAGATGAGAGTAGTAAGTCAGAGAGCGAGGAAGACATTGACCTTGATACTTACAATTTTCGAGCCGAGGAAAGAAACCCGTACTACCCCAATCAAAAAGATCTTAACGACTTAATAAGATATCTTGGTCAAGTCCAATGCAGCACTCTTTACGTCCATCAAAGTTTTTCCAGCTTTTTCATAAGTCAAGATAGACTCTGCTTCTGTCACAATGTCACCGGTATGTTTGAAGCAATTGGAACTAACTTCAGTCCAAATGAGTGGCGCCTCTTTATTGACAGTTCTTCCACAACTCTTAAAGCCGCGCTGCTTCATAATGGAAATGCATAACAGTCTCTTCCACTAGCTCACTCAGTCCACCTCAAAGAGGATTACAACAGCATAAAGCAATTGCTAGATACCTTGAAATATGATGAGTATGGGTGGGAAGTCATCGGAGACTTCAAAATCATAGGATCTAATGGGTCTCCATTGTTTCCTTGTTATCTTTGCCTATGGGACAGCAGACACACCAAAGCGCACTACAACACGAGGTACTGGCCACAGAGGACCGAGTTCTCTGTGGGAAAAAACAACATCAAGTGGGAGCCACTGGTAAACCCCCAATAGGTGCTAATGCCTCCACTCCATATTAAATTGGGCCTGATCAAACAATTTGTCAAAGCTTTAGATAAGGAGTCAGCAGCCTTCAAGTACCTTCAAGACTTCTTTCCTAAGCTGTCTTATGCAAAGATCAAAGCCGGCGTCTTCGTCGGCCCACAGATAAATAAGCTTTTGGCGTGCGAAGAATTTCCCAAGAATCTCAGTGAGAATGAAAAAGCGGCTTGGAACAGCTTTGACTTAGTGGTTAAGGGCTTTCTGGGGAATCATAAGTCCGAGAGCTATGTGGAACTGGTTGAGACTCTGGTGAAGAACTACGACAAAATAGGTTGCAGGATGTCCCTGAAAATTCATGTCTTCGATGTTCACCTTCATACATTTAAGGATAACATGGGAACATACTCGGAGAAGCAAGCCTAGCGTTTACATCAAGATATATTGGACTTCGAACGTCGCTACCAAGGCCAGTATAACGAGAAAATGATGGGAGACTATATTTGGGGGCCGATTCGTGAAAGTAATGTACAGTATAATCGTAAATCCCGGAAAACTACTCAGTTTTAAATCTTTTGCAATAATTTTGTTCACAGCTAGAGTGCAAATATATGTCACTTTTGATGTATATGTGTTTGTCTTTTTCTTTATGTATTGTAAATTAAAAACACGAATTCGTACATTTTCTCATTGAAAACAAGTAAAATTAAAAAATAACACTGTCCTGGTCACAAAAACAAAGTTTGAGGGGAATAATGGGCATTTTCTATTGCTTCCAGTCAGGAGCCTTTAGAAAATAAAACTCACTACACAGGAACAAAAATCGTGTTACAGGGTGTAATTATAGATTAGTACTTGAATATTGCTTCCCAGTTGTCACAGCCATGTAGCTTTAGTCGTTTGGCAGTCGACCCACATTGTGTATCTATCTTGTGATATGTTTTAATTTTTTCCTGGCCACTTAGATTAGTTTCAATTGATGTATGATCACTTGTCGACATTTTTATTATAATGTGTTTAACACTTCTATATGCCTATACAAGTTCCTCTGGTGTCCACCGATGACGAGGATAGTTGAAGCGATGAAGAAGTGTTATGTCCAATTTGTGGAAAGCGTTTTTCCCAAGACAAGCGAGGAGAGAAATGGGCAACGTTTTCGAAATACTTCCAGTGGTACCACGAGATGTGTTAATATTCAACAATAGTCAAAATCTTTGTTTGCGATTTATGTCTGGATGGGTAAAAAGATGTAACTTATGTATATAAATGTATAAACATGTTTTCATTTCAATAAATTTATCACAAGAGATATTAACACTGTGTTAATCAAATGTCCTATAAAATAAATGAGTAGATAAGAACTGGAAAGGTGTATGTTACGCCCTCCCTTGCCCGGGAAAACAAATGCTACCACTACCTAGATAGAGGCGGCAAAATCTCCCTCGGACAAGCGAAATAGCGTTACGGTCCAGGTTAAGTTCGTGTGTAGGAACCGGTGACCAACAGTGCATAGTAATAAGCCATATCGAATAAAAACAAAGACATATGTACTTTCAAATTACCACCTCTTTACCTGTAGCCGGGAAGCGGCTAGCTGCATACCTGAAAATCACGGGTAGCGACATGCATACGAAAATGATATAGCACAAAATTAACATGAAAATAAAAAGTATATTCTATTCGTAACCAACAAAAATGGAATTATTACAGGTCCCCACACTTGCACTCTCACATTCTCTCTCAGATTCAATCCTCATGGGGTCATCGACACAAGAAATTATACATGACATGTACAGGTTTTATGACGACAAGCCCTAATTATTGCATTCTCAATTAATTTTATCTTACTTTTTGTCTAATCAGGTCATTTGTGATTTTGCTCCAGTGCTACTTAAATCCTAGCCAGCCTTTACTTAAGTTCACCTTTTGTTTTTAAAAAAGAAACTAGTCGGCGCGGTGACAATACATTACTTGACCAGTATAAACAAAGGCGTCTCAACGGCAATTACATTCACGTGGGCGGACGTTTTCCTTTTACCGGACCTCACGTGGTTCCAAACATAACAAGTAACCTCCGTTGAGTGGCGCAAACATATACTCTCTAGCAGGCGGGACTTAAACACTTCGCCGCGACGAGCAATTCATATTACCAGGCAAATACTTTAACAAATAATCACATATGCGAACTGACATAGCTAGCAGCGACACAGCGCTGACACATAAAAATGAACAAACCTCAAGTAGAATATGCAATTAAGCGGGCGGCGCTTTACTCTAATAGTACGCACTTTAAACAAATACAAAGGAGCACAAACAACAATGAATTTAAGATCATAAAAAAAATATCACAAGGAATAAGAAAAATTGACCTCAGACGAATAGATTACAAATGACAAGCGCGACGGGAGTTTGGTATGAAGTTCGAGTTGAGTGGGCGTTTTCAAAATGTCGACGAATTTCAAGGGCGTTCTCTAAATCAATCGGGCCGTCACGTGTTAAGGTTCACACAGATGAATACTTTACCATCTCTCAGCTTCCGGGGTGCATCCTGGCGTCTTTATGGGCGATTGAAAACGCATAGTATCCACGCGAAAGGTTTCCTTGGTCACGACGATGAAGATGCGAAAAGGGTTCAAACACCTAGTTCCCCGGCTCCTCTTCCTCTCGGGATCGGTGGATCTCCGTGGTATGGCGCGGTTCGGACGTCGCATCTGAGCGGTCGTTGTAGGCGTCGTCGGCGTCGTCGGCGTCGTCGGGGCGTCAACATCTCTCTCTACATCTCTCTGTCGCGGCTGGTAGGCGTCGTCGGCGTCGTCGGGGCATCAACATCTCTCTCTACGTCTCTCTGTCGCGGCTGGTAGGCGTCGTCGGCGTGGCTCGTCGTCCCTCTCTCTCTCCGTGGCAGGTAGGCATCGTCGGCGTGGCTCATCTTTCTCTCTCTCTCTCCGTGGCGGGTAGGCATCGTCGGCGTGGCTCATCTTTCTCTCTCTCTCTCTCCGTGGCGGGTAGGCATCATCGGCGTAGTCTCGTCTGACATCGGGTGAATCGACGTAACGCCCTCATCTCTCTTCTTCCTCTAGCCCGCCATAGTTTCCGGTGTTCCTCGTTTCTCAAAAATTATAAATGGCGTAAGGTAATCACGGAAACACGGTTTCGCTTCAACTTCCCCCCGCGGTTGAGGTAGGCGCACTCGTGTAGACTTACTGCCTATCACACACACTGGTGTTCGCACAACACAACAAAGTCCACTGTACACGAAAGGTAGCACGAAGGTGCTCTCGTTCCAAGAATCGCGGCAAAACTGTATATGGAGAGGTAGCACGGAGCTGCTCTCGCTACAAGGATCGCGGTAAGACTGTGTATCGAAAAACCATGTCCTTCGTTTTATTTGGATTTTGAAAAAGGACGCTAGGCGCACGTTGGAGTGACGCTTCCGGAGAGGTTATTCCACCACGCTCTATTGTCTCCAAACTAGGACGGACCGTGTCCGAAGTTTACTTGTGCGGATTAAGCTTCCGCCTGGCTGTCGCCCATAGCTCAATTGCAATCGCTGTTCACAAACTGATCAATTAGAACCGATTAGATCTGGCGTCCGTAATTGTCGCTTGATCGTGACGAAACTCCACACATCCGTCCTTGCACACATGCCGCTGCGCTGGTATAAGTTTCACGTGAATCTGACCGTTGGAAACCGAGATATTTAAATGTTTGTCATTACGGTCGAATTTCCTAAGCTTTAGACGCATAGCGTGACCCTTCAGGTGCTCACCCTTAACACACGCGAACGTCTCGTTCCTCCCGTCGGCTTGGCAAAAATCAAATATATAGTCTTACAAATTAAAACACTCAACACTTTGAATCAACACGTCTTTTTACCGCTACATACATGAATAATAATGATAATAATAATAATGACGGTAAATCTGACTGTCACAAAGGGGGGACGGAATTAGGACACCCTTTTTGAAAGATCAAAATTTGCGTTCCTTTGATTATTATTTACTTGTTTTGTTTGTTTGTTTAGATATTAGAAGAAATCCATTAAATATAATGACCATAAGTGGAAGATATTTGTTGACTTCAGGATAGTTGTGATGATATTGAGGATGCAGCAGAACTACACAAATTATACGAGGTTCCTCTGCAAATGGTATCCCCGTGACAGAAAGAAAAAGAATTGGCTGTACGAAATTGTTAAGTGGGAGAAAAAATGTACAGCATATGCTGTCTAACCTTCCCCTCTTCACACCAACAATTTGTAAAGGCTATGGACAGAACTGGAAGAGAATTTTAAGTGTCTTTCAAGCCAATTCCCTCGTCTTTCGCTAGCAAAGTGAAAGTAAAGTTTTTTCAGACTTCAAATTAGAGAACTTCAACAAAATGAAGAATTTTGAAGCACGTCGACAGACAAAAGAAAAGAGCATGTATGTATTTATTATATGCAATATAATATGAAATAATTTTAATATATTTTTGTATAATAAGTATTGTCTAACAATTCTGTGTGCGAATGTTATGTCACATATCACACTGATAAATTTTAAACATAATGTAATGTAGTAAGTGTAGAGAAAGGATGATTAATTATTACATAAGTTCACTTAATATTCACCTTAAGATTGCAACACTATTAGTAAAAGATAAAATCATACCCGTAAACCATTCCGGGCAGAGAGAATCTAACGACAGATTTGAAATCAAAATAATTGTTAATGCATTTAAGACAAAATCAATGAAGAGAAGTCTTACCCCTCTCTCTCTCTCTCTCTTTCTCTCTCTCTGGTAATTTACAATGCATTATATATACACTATGTCGAAGAAATTCATTGGACACCACAAGTCAGCGGATACCATCAGTTTTCTTGCAAACAATAGGAGGTCGGTCCGCCTTTGGCAGCGATAACAGCAGCCACTCGTCGTGGTAAACTGGCACAAGGTCGTGTAGTACACCGAGTGGGATATTCCACCAATCTGCCTTCAGTACAATCACCAACCCTGGAAGTGTAGAAGGGCAAGGCGATCGCGACCTCAATCGGTGCTCCAGTTCGTCCCATAGATGTTCGATAAGGTTGAGGTCAGGGCTGTGAGCAGGCCAATCCAGTCGGGTGACATTATTTTCTGCATACCACTCCATGGTAGCCCTGGAAACATGACAAGTCGCATTATCGTCCTGGAACACACATTTTTCGTTTCCATAGAAACGCCATAACGTGGGGAGCATGGAGTTGTCGAGAATATATCGGTAGGACGCAGACATCATGTGGCCATACACCAGTACCAGTGGACCCACGCCATGCCAGCTGAAACAACCCCAGAACATGATGCCACCACCACGATATTTCACTGTGGGCACTACACACTCGGGTAACAGACGTTCTCCGGGTAATTGTCATACCCACACTCTCTCATCTGATCGGAACACTGTGAAGCATGATTCATCGCTCCATAGGACCCTCTGCCATTGCTCCACAATCCAGTTTCTCCGCTCTTTACACCAGCGTAGTCTCTGCCGTTTATTGGGTTTTGTTTTCAGGGGTTTGTGGACAGTGGCTCGACCATGATAACCGAGTGCATGGGCCTCCTTGCGAAGAGTCTTTGTCCAAACAGTCAAATAGGTCGCACTTTGAAACTCTTCTGCAATTGAATGCACAGGACGAGTCCTGTTTTTCCTAATTTCCCTCTTCAGCACTCTCCTGTCCCGGTCGTCCAATTTCGTAGGTCTGCCACTTCGTGGTGCATTGCTGCAGTGTCCCTTTTCCTTCCACTTCTTGATGACAAAGGCTACAGTTGATTTAGGGACCTGTCGGGCATAAGCTATGCTACGTATACTCATGCCTCCTATGGAGCAGCCTACTATGATCCCTCCTTCAAACATGCTGAGCTCTTTCCTGTTCGTCATTTAATCAGCGAATGATCTGAGAAGCCTCCTGCTGCCGTATATATACCCGTCTGTACTCTCTTTTCCATGAGGAGTTCGTTTCAGAGTTGAAACCTTGGTGTCCAATGACTTTCTTCCACATAGTGTATATATAATATTGCGAGCGAAGCGAGAAAGAAAATTTTTAGATCCAATTTTTTGCAAACTGAAAACAATATTGATTTAGTAGGGTGCAAATAGTTTCAAGGAGTGTCATGGCATTCTCTCTTTTACAACTCTTTCACTTAGATCGTTCGGCGCCCAGGACCGACTCCCCCCCTAGCTACGCCTCTGAACTTGATAAGACTAAGAAATCCAGGGAATGCGATCGAAGAGAGCAAGAAAATTCTACAAAATGTATTTTTATTTACATAAAATTTGAAATATAGGGGGCAATTGTCCCTCTGTGCCCCCTGCAGGTGTCCTTGGCCGTGAATGTTTGCCCCCCCCCCACCCGCTTGCACCCCTTGAACTGATTTCCGTCCAAGGTTAGGGGGAGCAATGCTACCCTGACCCCCTGTAGTTGCACAACTGATCATCACAAACAGAGATCAGGGGGGGGGAATGATCTCTCCAGGTGATGTGATTAGCATCACGCTCTTTCCGCCGTTACCACCCAGGGCCTCCAAGGGCCCGGAACCTATTATGTAGGAATCGACAAAAATTCCTACCTGCGATTATCCACACCGAGGATCGAACCATGGTTTCACGAGTGTCTACTCTGATGGAGTTAAGGAAGGCTGCTAAAAAGATACATCATTGTGATTAATAGATTTTATCAATTCATCCTCATAGACGCGATTAACCTTGAAGAGAAATAGGAGAGAAAAATAGAAATTTTAACAATATATTAGAATGACGGACATTTCACACACACATTATATATGAGTATAGAAATGTGATGAACAGAGAACGTTTGTGTGAATTCATTATATACGATCTTACGACAAGAGATGGCGCTCTACAGAATTATTTAATTAGAACAATGTTTTACATTTATGGCTAATAAATTCAAAACACTTTCAAAGACATATAATCAAATGAAAAAGCGTAAACATTTTTAAAGATTGCTATCTTCTTAGTTTTTCAGAACAGGTCGAATGTCCAATTACCTTAAGGTTCTCGCTGTAATAATATTGAGACTGTCTTATATTAACGAACCCCAAGAAATATTACGGCATGGGTAACTAATACCTTTTTTCTTTTCGTTCTAGGTACATGATAATGGTGTCATGAACTTTTTGGAGAAGGGACCAAATGGTTCCTTCAGATTAATCATTATAAAAAAAAAAAAAAAAAAGGTAAAGTGTTCCCCTGTGCATAGCACCACGCCATGAAGGCGTATAGGGGGTGTGAGGGTAACGCCCCACACTTTCTTGATCCGGTCGTGAGTGGGGGTGATGTGATCAGCATCACGCCCCTGACCGCCTTTACCCCCCAGGGTTTCCCCCAGGTACCCATGTTATTCGACGCTGGGTAGGCGCCGGGGCCGCTTCCACCGTTAGAAAAGTTCCCGGATTTGAACCGGCCGGGGATCGAACCCGGGACCTTGAGCATGGTAGTCAGACGCGTTACCGACTGAGCCACCGCGGCCACTAGATTAATCATTATAACTAATAATAATAATAATGGCCGGCCACGGGTTCCGATTTCGAATCCTGGCCTGGGCATGGATGTTTGTGAGTGTCCATTCATTAATTTCATCATATCATGACTCATCCCCATTGTCACAAATTAGCCCAAAAGTTGCACAAAATTCGAAGTAAACTAAAGCAAATAAATAAATAGTAATAATAAATATAATCAGTGGCGTAGTCGTAAAATAAATAGTGCCGGGGCGTTTTAAAATCTGCATCGGAGTGACATAAAACACTATAGCTCTTGTCTAGTCTTACGGTGGGCGACCTAACATGGTTGCAAGGGAAGTGGAGAGGGGGAATACACAGCAGATCAACCAGACAACAGCGCTGGCGCCGAGAGTTACGACGTCGCGGGAGGAGGTGCATCGCGCACCTCGTTCTGCAGTCTGTTGATAAAATGGTACTTTATATTATAATTATTATTGCAATTATTATTGTTATTGTCATCAGCCAGGACGTCGGCCTAGTGAGCCCTAGCACGACTACACCACTGAATACAAAATGTTGTAATGATGGTGATTATCGGTGAAGATACATTAGAAATAGATCGAGATCATAATAGAAATTCAGTTCTATATCACGGACACTTCTGGGTTGTAATGATTCCATTTGGAGGTTAATGGGAGTGTTACAACGCAGTGCTCGTGAATGTATTGCTTTCACAATTTAACCATTTTACTATTGTCCGCGGATTATAAAATGAAAATTGACGTATGCTGTTTAATGCGATCATTGGTACACAATATGTTGAAGTTATTTAATCACTTTATTGAAGGCTAACATAACATAAAATGATTGTGGATGGATATTTTTTAAAGTTTTGGTTCGAAGACCGAACCAGCCCTCGCAGGCGGTTTGTAAGATGGTACTTTGTGAGAAACATTAACACAAGTTGATTTCCGCCTGTAAAGTTGATTGATTGAGTTGGTGTTTTAATGTCCACTTTATGCACAGTAAGCGTAATCGGGACTGGACATACAGTTTAAAGTGAGATCCGAACAACTATGTGCCTCCAGCGGGTATTCAATACGGGACCCCTTGATTAAAATGTATGGACTCTACCACTGCGGCATCGGGGAGGATCGACCAACTGGGAAGTTGATCGTTAAGTAGGCAGTGGAGTGTGTGTGTGTATTTTTCACTATTTTGTTAAAAATTGTATCAATTAATCATAAAAAAAGGTAAAGTGTTCCCCTGTGCATAGCACCACGCCATGAAGGCGTATAGGGGGTGTGGCGTAACGCCCCACACTTTCTTGATCCGGTCGTGAGTGGGGGTGATGTGATCAATTAATCATGGACTAAATATTTGGCCATATGATACCTCTCTCCTCTCCAAGACGAAATGCTTTACGTTGAAGTGAAAGATCATCTTTCTAATTTCCTATTGCAGTTATCTATCATAGAGGAAAGTTTATTCTAAGTTCAGTTTATTCTCAAATAGGCTAATTAGGACTGGTCCCAGAGTTTAAAGTGGCATCCGATCTACCGTGGATCGAACCCGTGACCACTTCATTAAAAGGTGACAGCATTTACAACTACGCCATCGGGGAGGCTCATACAAAGATATAATGCAAGAGGGCAATGAATTAGAACTTTACGCTAAAGTTAATGGGATTGTTACAATCCAGACGTGTGCGTGACTGTACGTACAGCAGATGGCAGAGGTAATAGTGGGCAAAGTGCCCATCGTCATGTTTTGTGGAATGGGTAAACCAACGGAGTGTATTAGTACGGTGAATGTAGTGTCAGAAGAATTGAGTCACGATGCGATTGGTAGTGTAATTAGTGAATACGGTAAAGTTCTCGATATAAAAGAAGAGAAGTATTGAGAACATAAATACAGAACTTTCTTTTTATTATTAAAATGGTCCTGCAAAAAGGAATCCCTTCTCTCATAACAATACAGGGAGATAGATATTGGGTAACCTACTTTTTCCAGGTGCATACGTGCAATGTATGTGACCTTGAGGGCCATCATTTTGCTGTATGCTCTTTGCGGAGGCCTCAAGTGAATCGAGTGAAAAGTGGCCCTGTTCATTTGACATGTGAAACGCCCCTGTGTTATCCCAACCTACAGTGCTTGAAGTACCGAGAAGACCCCAGAACACGAGTACAACCCTAACAGAAGAGGTAGACGACCTTCCCTCCAACCCCCACTTCACAGATGAAAAATCAGCGACATACGATGCTGACAACAAAAGATTCACCCACCACCCCAACCTACCCTCCTCCCTCATACACATTGTAGTAGTCACCGCCCGTGATTCTCTTCACACCTGTCTGAATATTAGTGAAAATTGATCTACTCTAGCATGCAATGTTATACCTGCGCCCAGATAATTGCCGGCCAATGGCTTATTTAGGGAAGGGGAGCCTCCCGAGAGACTAACCAATTACAAAATTTAATAAGCAAAACACGTGTTGCTGTTGTATTATACGAAGTTGATTGATTTTCACAGAAGTAAGGATACGATTGTGGATTTACTGCTTTCTGTGAACAGCACCTCTGAAAATTATTGCGTACCTAACAACCTTTTCGTTATTTAATGCCTTTTAAAAAATTGACATTAATTTTTTTGGTAAGGCAGCCATTTTTACCCAAATATTAGTGATATTAACTACACACAAAAACAGATAATGAGTACATGCTTCTTTATCTGGTCATTCAATAATAATAATTAATTTACCTATTGTTATGTTATTATTAAATGCGAGACACTTGGGTCGGATACCCCCAAAATATATACTCTGTCTATGGAATATGAGGAGAAAGGCCGCGCAGCATGGTAGGCATGTCACTGTGATTGTTCTTTAATCGATTTCATCAATTCATTATTCATTATCATCGACGAGATTAACTACAAGAATTAAGAAATTGATAGAAGCTTATGTAAATATGTAGCATAATATATTATATTAAAAGGATGGACAGTACACACACATTAAATGTGAGTATAGAATTTTGCATTCAAGCATGTGTGACGTCGTCCCCTTTGAATCAAGCGGTCCTGGGTTCATTACCCGATGGAGACATATTGCACAGTCGTTTGCATCCCACCCACTGTAGATGCAGTCTCGATTAGCCTATTTTGCACGAAGCGAACTTAACAATTCAAACAAACAATTCAAGCATGTATAACCTTTAATATTGAGAACATTGATATAAATTAGTTATTTAATTAAACAATAAATGGCACAATATAATATTATTTAATTTTAATTTACTTTCTCCATACCTAGCTGTAAAGTTCAAAATATTTTCATTTTTTTTTTTTTTGGATTAAAAAGCAAGGAGATTTTTAAACATTGATCTCTTATTAGTTTTCTAAAATTGAAAAATAAAATTATTGTACTCAGTGAGCATAAAAACACTCCCTGATTTCAAGATGAAATAAAATTAATAGTTACTTGAATATATTGATAAAATTGATATCCAAAACTTAGTTAACTCAAAATATTTTCGTATCTTTCGTTTCACAATTGCTAGTTGTGACTTTGGCAGCTAGAGGGCAGTGACATCGAAAATGGCATTCACCCCGTAGCTAAGAAGCTGGTGCGTGTTAGAACTTGCCAAAACAAGCAGTGTTGTGAAAGTACAGCATGCATTTAAACGGAAATTTGATGTTGATCCACCAACACACAAATCCATTTTCAAGTGGCATAAAACATTTGTGATCAAAGAAAAGAAAATTCTGGCCGACCGTCCGTCTCTGAGGAAATTGTGGAGCGTGCGGGCTAAGCCTTTGTACGCAGCCTGAAGAAATCAAGACGTCAAGCTGGCAGGCAGTTGCATGTGCCACAAACAACTGTAAGCAAGATTTTACGGAAGCGTTTGCGGTTTCACCCGAAACTGCTGCAATTGGTTCAAACGTAATATCCACAAGACAAGGTAAAGCGATGCGAGATTTGCCAGACTTTCCACACTTTAATGAAGGACGAGGACACCTTTCTGACAAAGATAATTTTTAGTGATGAGGCGACCTTCCATGAGAGTTTACTACATTCTACAACAAGATGGAGCGCCCCCACACTGGCATCAATCTGTTCGCAGCTTTCTGAACGACAACCTACCACACCGATGGATAGGACGAGTTGGACCCAAAGATCAATATCTATGGAAGTGGCCCCCACGATCACCGAACATCACAGTTTGTGATTTTTTCCTTTAGCGTTTCGTGAAGGACCAGGTCTATGTACCTCCACCACCCACAACCCTGAATGATCTTCAGGAACGCATCAGTGCAGCCGTCAACTTCATCGCACCGGATACGCTTCAGAAGGTGTGGTTGGAGCTGGATTACCGTCTCGATGTTTCCCGCGTAACAGTGAGCGCGCACATTGAGTATTTGTAATTCCAATGAACACCACCAAAAACTTTATGAGTTTATGCAACTAGTGTGAACATTTCCGCAGAATACTACTTTTGGTATTAAAGTTATACACTTTCAAAACCAGGGACTGTTTTTGTGCTCACCCTGTATATCCACATTCTCAGTGTTAAAATACAGAGGGTTAATTATAATAAAGAGCCCCAAGAAAACTTAAAGCATAATAACTAATAGCTCTTTATTTTCTCCTTTAGATATAAAGATAATGTTTCTGGTAGTCTTTTTGGAGAAGGAAGCACATGATTCTTTCATAATAATAATAATAATAATAATAATAATAATAATAATAATAATGAATATTAAAATTATGCAGTTAGATCATGGAAAATGTTCCAAGGATTATGTTTATCGTCCTCGAGATCAAATTATTACAGGGATGTATCGGCACATGCAAATAATTTTAGAAATGTCATTTCAATTTGTGACTTGTAGTTTGATTAAATTTTTTTATCATTTTGCTATAGTTTTCGCAGGTTATAAAATCAGAATTAATGTGTGCATTCAGTTCTATATATCTTTGATAAGGGGGAATTTATTTTGCCTGAAACACAATCCGTTGGAGTAATTTGAAACATTCGTTGATTAAGGATTTGAATGTCACTGACTGAGTAAGTTGGTTTTTAAAAGTGCACTTTATGCACAGTAAGGCTAACAGGGACTGGACCTACAGTTTAAATTGGGATCCGAACCACTAAGTTCCTCCACCGGGAATCGAAACCGGGACCGCTTGATTAGAAGGCACCGACGATACCACTCGCCATCGGGGAGGCCCGAATATCACGGAGGGTTAGCATGAAACAAGTAACATTTTCTACGTATGTGTTTTAACAGTATTGGAAAACAACAGCATATGTATACATTTTCTGTACAAATATTATGCACTCATACCCACATGAGAAGATTTGGGCACTAAAGATTGCAGACATAGACAGACAGAAGCAGGTGGTGGGGAAGGGCGTCACTGTTCGTGTTAAGGGGGTGCAAGTTAGGAGATTCCCCTTTTCTATGTTTTCTTCCTTTGTCCTGAATTTCTTTCACTTGGCCTGAATTACAAACCCTCGAACACTAAGTCTCAGTCTCTCTTCGATTTCCAGAGGCCTGTCGAAGTTCCTGTTCTCGTCTCGTCTCGTCTCGATTATTGTAATAATAGTTGAGGAAATGCTTCTGTGGTTAACGTGGTTGAAACGAGAGACAGGTGAGGTCATAAGACGTAACTTGGAGGCAAGGAGGGCACTCGCCCCTCCCTACAAATTTCCAGTTTTATTAAGATTTTCAAGTTAAGGGTATTACATAGTGCGTTGATTGACAACCAGTGGTTTGGTTCGCGGACGAGCCCAGATTATCACTGAAGATTGACTGACGGCGTGTGAACATATGAAGGACACGTGGAAGTAGATACGACCAGAGAACAACATTTACTGCTGCTATCCTTGTGAGGGCTGGCATTATGTTAGGACTTGTACACCTCTCCCTGTCTTCGCTAGGGGTTTTGTGCCTGGGATGTGATTACTCAACAATACGTCCGTGTCTTGAAGGCTGCAATAGGATCTGCTTTCCTGTTTATGGGTGACAATATACGTCCCCACAGAGCGTGTCTTGTCAATGAGTCTTTGGAATCGGAGGATATCTGACGAAGAGAGTGGCCTGCGAGGTCCACCGATCGCAATCCAATAGAACATGCGCGGGATATGCTCGGGCGACTCATTTCAGGGCGTATCGCCCCTCTCCAGAGCTGCGTACGACATTGTTGCAGGAGTGGGACACCATTCCTCAGAAACAGCTGAGTACTCTTATCCGCAGTATGCCACATCGTAGTAAGGCATGCATTTCTATCAGGGGACATCACTTGCCTTAGAACCTTTTCTGTGAAGCATTCAAATTTGCTTATGTGCGAAGACGTTATAATCACTGTGGGCTCTACATTTGCTTCTTGACAATTTTGACCATTAATTTAATGCACAATTGTTGTTTCTTGTGTTTTGTTAACGTTTTCAGTAGTACCACACATATGTAAATATTGTGTATATTAAAGATATGTATGCGTCTGACATGTCGAGATGCTTAATTATGGACACGGGTGTGTGTGTGTGTTTGTGTTTATGAATAATGAATATTGAGAATGAATAATGAATTCGATTAAATACACTGATGAACAAATTAAAACTTTCTTTTGCTCCTTTGAACGAAAATAGGTTATTATTTATAATTCGACCGCGCTGAATCCAAATCTGAAAGTAGAAATGCTGTATCACCTATCGTTTTACCTGGATTTTCATTTTTTGTTTTTAGTAAACATTTAATTCCCTTTGTAATAATGCATCTAAATTTGAAATTATTTTTGTTTGTTTGCTCATAAAATAAGATTTAAATATTGAAGTGAAAAACTATGAAATATAAAGAAAATTAAAAATATATATATAAGACCGATTTTTACTGTTCAATGAAGAAATTTCATGTAAAAAAAGAAAAAAACACATTTTTACTCACATTTTCAAAATTTCTTTCTTGAACTCTGCCGTTTGTAACTGCCACCAGAAACCTCTTCCTTGAGGTTCCAACAGTAGTCTGCTAACATGTTCTGTCCAAATTTTCCTGTATATCATTTCTCCATGACAGAAATATCCTGGTGAAATCTCTCGCCGCATTCGTCACTAACCGCGCCCAAGTTAGGGGGGAAACAGTCCAAATGTGAATGTAAAAAGTAAATTTTCAAGGACATATTGCACCCCATGCGCTGATAACACTTCAACAAGTTCTTAACAAGTTCCTTGTCGTTGTCAGCTTTCACATTTCCAAGAAAAATACAGCATACTTGTCTGAAAGCTAACCATGCACATTTCTCTTTTTCTGTTAGCAATTCCACAAAGTTGTCATCATGAATGATCTCACAGATTTGCGGCCCAATAAATATGCCTTCTTTTAACTTACTATCACTGAGTTTAGGAAATGTTTTTCTCAAGTACCCAAAACCCTCACCGTGTTTATCCAAAGCCTTAACAAAATTTTTCATCAGCCCTAACTTTATATGCAACGGTGGTAACAAAATCTTGTCTTTCTCAAGTAGAGGATGGGGGTGTAAGGGGTGACCTTCCACGTAGGCGCCCAAAAGTCAACCTCACTTCCACATAGTGCACCGTGGACTAATGACTAACGAGGCTCTGGCGACTGGCACTATGGCCAGTATAATTTTCTGTGTGTTGTCCTGTTTGTTGTCCTTGTGTGTGCTGAGTACCCGTTTACGGCCTCAGCTTTTAACAGAAGTCAGAACATTTTAACATTTTTAGTTATGCAACGCTAGAGTTGTTATTTGTAATGATAAGGGGCTGGCCCCCGTATACTGTGACGGGAGCAAAATAGCCTAAGTGCTGACGCTCCCTAAATTTTAAATTCAAATTCAAATTCAAATTCAAGTAGAGGATGATTACTAACACTCTTCTCTCCAGGAATTAAGTTTTTTCGTATGCTGTAATGTTTATCTTTTGCCCGGCTGTCCCATTTGCAAAGAAAGCAACAACATTTTGTAAACCCAGACTGCATGCCTAACAGTATACCAATCATTTTGAGGTCTCCGCTTATCTGCTAACCATATATTTCATAATTTATCACTTTTAATATTGTATCCATATTTTCATATGTTTCCTTCATGGTGGAAAAATAGGCAAGGGGTACTGGATCAGAAAAATTTGGATCGATGTTTGAATATGAGGGTCCAGGTTCGTCATCTGCAGAAGCACTTCTTGGTTCTGTTTCATCCACTGTCCATTCTTTAGGAGGCTTAGGAATTGGTATAAAATCATGACTCATAGGTTTCTTGGCTGAAGGAACATCATTATAAAATGTAGAATGTTTTGATTTAGAACTATATCCCACTATGTTTGTTAAACAGAAGTAACAATCCGTAGTATGATCTTTCTGTTCTGTCCATATTACACGGTTTCCGAAGGGCATTGATTTGTGAGTGCCATTAAGCCAACCACGTAAAGTTCGCGAACAATTACAACAAATTTTACCTGGTGCCCAGCTTTCTCCCTCGTCTACTTTACTGCCAAAATACAACTCATACGCTTTTTTCACTGTAGGAGTGATAGTATTTCTCTGTAACTTCGGAGTTAATTCCCCGCAAACATAACAAAACAAGTTTGGGTTATTCACACATTTGCGTGACATGGCAAACTCATTAATTGAGTTATAATAAATTTCTTTAAAAAAAAACAATTATGAATGCTCTTATCGTTTTGTTAAAATACAACTTACACTTCACTTCACTATACACAATATTACATTCACAATTTCAAGAACATACACAAACATAAAATACGGCTACTCGCGAAGACTCGATTAACCCACAAAATAAATTTTAACAGAGAAACAGGAAATAACTCTACTGCCAGATGTTTCCTACACGAAATATTAAGTGCCAGTCATAAACACACAAGGTCGCTAAAAGGTTCTTATCCATTTGCTAGGAACCAAACGTTAAGCCCTATGCGGAGCAAGTTGCGGAGACCTGAAACCATAAAACTATAAAATGTGGGTGTTCTGCAAAAAAATTAGGTGATACAGGAAAAAGGATGCGATATTCGTTATCAGCACATCTGAATACATAGAGATCACTTAGTTTTATTTAAAGGAGTATTTCATTGTTTATCAGTGATATCAATCACCACTATTCGAACCTAGAACCCCTTGGTTTGTATCCCTACACGCAAACCGCCATAATAGCTACTCGGGAAACCAGGGTTCGATCCCCGGTGTGGATAATCTAAACACGAAATGGACAATGAGTAGACCGTTCAGCGCCAACACCTGACAAGCGGCTTTTTGCACGGTGATGCGTGATCAGCCATCGTGTCCCATCGCCGTTGTTTTCTGACTTCTGAGACGGGATTATTCCAAAGAACCTCAAAAAATGTCCAGAAAAGTTAATTTTATTGTCATTTGTGCCTTAAATATACTCTTAGGTCCCTATTATAAAACTTCATGGGAAATTTCTGTATAGGCTTCTTATTTTAAGTATCTCTTCCCTCCCTTATTTGGTGGAGCTTCGTTTGCGCCAACGGAATGTGTCACGTGGCTATGTTGAATCCCCAGGGAAATACTGCACGAGCTGCGCACGGTTAGTATTATCACAGATGAGCGTATTATAATGCGCTTATCTACGGTTGTACCTTGGGATATTCAAAATCTAATACTCTACTTCCTTTTATGAGCAATACAAGCAGCATTTCGAATTTATTTTTGGACGTTAAACCAAGGCAACGTTCACGTCCCAGCATCGACGCTTTCATATTTAGGAGAAAACATTTCCAAATAGCTGCATTGAGTTTAAACAGCCAGTCAGTTGCAACCATTTTTCCACCCTCAGAATCAGTATAATCAGTTTAGTCATTTTTAGAGCTCTCTCTACATTTTCTAAATAACAATATATAATCTAATTGTCAAGTGTTCGAGTCCTCTAAGAAACAGTCATGATTCGGGAATAACATCTCTATATTATCTTAGACATTTCAGTGAACTTACCTATGTATTTACTTCGTAAGAAAATTCCACTTGAATTCTGATATGCCCTGCCATCCAGAGAGAAAATTAGTAAAATTTTCTTTTGGTAATGGGAACTGCGTTGACTTCGTTGTTTGTTTGCTTGAATTAATCATTGAAGTCTATTTTATGCAGAGATGGGTTAATCGGAACTGGATCTACAGTTTAAAGTGCGATCCTTACCACTATGCGCCTCCACTGCTAAACGAACCCAGGACTCCTTGATAAAGGCGACAATGGTACCACTGCGCTTCGGGTATTCCCTGTCGGTAGAACATGTTTACTAAATATGAACTGGATGGCAACAGGGTATAATCTTATACCTTGGAATATTCAAAATCTAATACTCTTCTTCCTTTTATGAGCAATAGAAGCAGCATTTCAACTTTATTATTGGACATTAAACGAAGGAAACCGTTAGTACCTAGTATCGAGGCTCTTATATTTAGGAGAAATAATTTCCAAATACTTGCATTGATTTAAATCAGTTCTAATCGGTTATTGCATTGAGTTCAAGCAGCCAGTCAGTTGCAACCAATTTAACACCCTCAGAATCAGCATAATCAATTTGGTCATTGTTAGCGCTCTCTATGTATTTTCGAAATACCAACATATAATCTACCTATCACGTGTTAGAGTCCTCCAAGACACCGTCACGATTCGGAAGAGACATGTAGAATTTATACCAGAAATTTTAAGGAACTTACCTATGTATTTACTGTGTAAGAAAATTCCACTTCAATTCGGATATGCCCTGCCATCTAGAGAGCAAATCAGTAATTTTTTGTTCTGGAAATGGGAACTTGATAAGACTAAGAAATCCAGGGAATGCGAACGAAGAGAGCAAGAAAATTCTACAAAATGTATTTTTATTTGCATGGAATTTGAAATCAAGGGGGCAATTGCTCCTCTGTGCCTCCTGAAGGTTGTGCCCCCTGCAGGTTGTGACCCCTACAGGTTGTGCCCCCTTCAGGTGCCCTTGGCCGTCAATGTTTGTTCCCCTTGCTCCCCCTGGAACTGATTTCCGTCCAATGTTGGAGGGGCAATGCTACCCTGTTCCCTAGTGGTTGCGCAACTGATCACCATTAGAAAGAGAGTGAGAAGGGGAGGGGATGATCTCACCAGGTGATGTGAGTATTACCACGCTCTCTCCGCCGTTACCACTCAGGGGCTCCAAGGGCCCAGAACCTATTATGTAGGAATCGACAAAAATTCCTACCTGCGATTATCTACACCGAGGATCGAATCCTGGTTTTACGAGTGTATATTCTGATGGAGTGGTTAAGAAAGCTCGCTAAAATATAAACCATGCTGGCCATATCATTTTAATTAACAGATTTTATCAATTCATCCTCAGAGACGTGACTAACCTTGAAGAGAAAAGAAGAGAAAAATACACAAAAATGTAAATTATAACAATATATTAGAATGACTGACATCCACACACACATTCTCGTATATAACTATTGAAATTTGGATTCAGTTGTGCATGAGTAAACAGAGAACATTGGTGTGAATTCATTATATATTACGATAAAAGATGGCGCCCTACAGCATTATTTAATTAGAATAAAGTTTTACATCTGTGTCCGTTAAATTGAAAATACTTTCAAAGACATATATACCCAAATTAAAAACATAAACATTTTTAAAGATTACTAAATTATTAGTTTTTCAAAACTGGACGAAAATCCAAATATCACAAGGTTCTCGCTGTAAATATAGTGAGGTTGTCTTATAATATAGAGACCCAAGAAACCTTACGGCATGGTAACTAATGCCTTTTACCTTTCTCTGTTAGGTACATCAGAGTCGTGCTCTGAACTTTTTGGGGAAGGGACCAAATGGTTCCTTAAGATTAATCAATATAACTAATAATATTAATAATAATAATGGATGTAATCAGTGGCGTAGTCGTAAAATAAATAGTACTGGGGCGCTTTAAAATCTGCATCACAATGACATAATACAATATAGCTCTTGTCTAGTCTTACGGTGGCCAACCTAACAAGGCAAGGGAAGTGGAGAGGGAGGAAACGCCGCAGACCAAAAGACAACAACGCTGGCGCCGAGAGTTACGACGTCGCGGGAGGAGGTGCATCGCGCATCTCGTTCTGCAGTCTGTTGTTTTTCTTACCGTGCTTTATTGGTCGTTGGTAAAATTGTATTTCTTATTATAATTATAATTATTATTATAATTATTATTGTCATCAACCACGCCGGCTCCCTGGTGAGCCCTGGTACGACTGCACTACTGAATACAAGAATAAAATACATATTACAAAATATTATGAGTCATTCCATGCCAAATCAACACAGATATGTGCAATTTTTAACCTGACCATCTCCGATTTTCATGAAATTTGGGGAGTTGAAACTATGCATAGAACTTAGTAACTATGAAAATTTTTAGTTTCGTGCGTCTTGTAATTGTTAAATTATTCAAGGTCAAAATTTGCAGAAATTGCCTTTTTTGAGCCCGCTTAGCTATACTAAATGTGCTGTAACTCCGCCCCTATTTTACCTAGGAAGCTCAAATAAAGTTTATTGTACAGGAAATTGAATAAGCTTTCCAGTAATATATAACAAGCCTACCTTTGGATAAAAATGTAATTTTGTCACGTGACCTTGACTTTTGACCTTGAATATCTCAAAACATGTCATCACCAAAAATCGTGAAAAAAATATATTTGGTCCCTCATACCATACTCTAAAACATACCAAAAATCATTCTGGGACTGCAATGGGATCAGAAGATGCAAAATAATATGTGTAACTATGTGACTGATAAAAGCCCCATTACATGAACTATGAAGAGTCAAATGTCCCTTAACACCCCCTACAAAATGTGAAGGAGTTATCCTTGGTATAATTGGTCATAAAGGAAATAGGTTAGGCACAGGGAGATCCCTAGCCATGTGTGTCAAGCGCAGATCCGGCATATTGTTGACCGCCATATTGAATTCAACGCAAAAATTTCAAAGGAAATGGGGTTATGTGATATATCAAATGAGGCTAGAATTTCACGAGAAATGAAGTGACGAAGGATTTTCCAACGTATCTTACGCCAGCAAAAAGTTATACACATATCTTTCACTTACGAAATATGCACATTATAATGTTGTCAATGTTCCTGTGAGCACATTCGTTGACGTATCTCACGCTCGCATAGAACATTTGGGAATGTAGCATGTGCAACAACATCGCAAGCAGCAACTATGCCTTCTCTCAGATGGTCATTATGAGGGACTTTTAGTGCATGCACCATTCTCTTCAAATGTTTCTGAAGGTAAAAGTCCTCCTAAGATGTTAGATCTGGGGAATGTGCAGGCCTTTTAATAGATCCCCGTGTGCCCATCAATCTACCTAGAAAATTACCATGAAGAAATTGCGAAAATGTCTACATAGTGTGGTCACACTGTCCTGTTTCAAAACTCTCGAAAAATGCCATATCCCGTAAGCAAGGGTGAAAAAACCTGTTCACTTAACAAATCCAAGAAGCCCTCACCATTTAAGGTTCCGTTGTTGAATATGGACCAACCATTTCCGTTCGCCATACATTATACCACATAATTAGCTTACCAGCAACAACCATTCGACTGAGCAAATCACAGGTATTGCATATTATTTTTATTAACTTCACCGTGAACATAAAAATTTGCCTCGTCACTGAAGAATTTTTCATTCCAAAGGAAGTGTCACGTTATTGTTTGAGATACTTTTCCCAATATTCTTCACTATTCAACTATTTGGTGAATGTAGCTGATTAAAATCATATGCAATGGTGCGTGTACTTCTTTCTCTCCCAAGATATCAGTGTGATCTCGATGAGTTCCTAACACGTTAGGAGCATTCCAATGCTTTGTTTTTAACACCTCGAAAAGGAGAAAATGGTTACAAGCATTTTTGCTGGTTAAATATATGTTGGAAAATCCTTCGTCACTTCATTTCTCGTGAAATTCTAGCCTCATTTGATATATCATATAACCCCATTTCTTTTGAAATGTTTGTGTTGAATTCAATATGGCGGTCAACAATATGCCGGATCTGCGCTTGACACACATGGCTAGGGATCTCTCTGTGCCTAACCTATTTCTTTTATGACCAATTATACCCAGGATAACTCCTTCACATTTTGTAGGGGGTGTTAATGGACTTTTGACTCGTTATAGTTCATGTAATGGGGCTTTTATCAGTCACGTAGTTGCACATATTATTTTGTATCTTCTGATCCCATTGCAGTCCCAGAATGATTTTTTGGTATGTTTTAGAGTATGGTATGAGGGACCAAATACATTTTTTTCACGATTTTTGGTGATGACATGTTTTGAGATATTCAAGGTCAAAAGTCAAGGTCACGTGACAAAATTATATTTTTATCCAAAGGTAGGTTTGTTATATATTACTGGAAAGCTGGTTCAATTCCCTGTACAATAAGCTTTATTTGAGCTTTCTAGCCAAATTGGGGCGGAGTTACAGCATCGAGACCCGAGAACCTTCAGCTGCGTCCAATTCCCAGAAACAGGCTTTCCCTCCACCCCCCACCAATGGAAATGTGACGTCTCAGGGAGCACAAGTGACAACGACCGCATTCCAGCCATCTTCATGCGGTGATCCGTTTCCCCCCTCCACCTCCAACGGGACAAGGAAAGAAGAGAACAACCGGATATCGCAAATAGGTCACCAGTTCCCCCCTCCCTCTACTCAGCGATATCCCAAGCGCCAGGGAAGCAACCAAGGAACGAGAGCCTGAGGTGAGGCCAGATGTAAAAAAGTAAGTGGTAATGGTCACGTGACCAGCAATTATGTCGATAAAGGAACTGCAACTGTAAGTGTTTCCTACCAAAATGTGAGGGGCTTAAGAACTAAACTCAAAACATTCTACCTGAGTGTATTAAATAACGATTTTGATGTAATCATGGCTACGGAAACATGGTTAAATCCATCGTTCAGTGACAGGGAAGTAATTGACGATAGATATATTCTGTTTCGGTCGGATCGCGATGCACAATCTTCTAACAAAGGCTTGGGGGGAGGGGTACTTCTGGCTGTAAACAGGGCTTTTCGAGCTATCGAAATTGAAACTCCGGTAATTGACCCTCTGATAAATTACTTGTTAGTAAAAATTAGCGAAATAAATATGCATATTTGTGTAGCCTATTTCCCCCCAAATACGAATCGATCTGTATACAGTTCCTTCTATCAAACTTTAGAATCACTTTATGAGCAGGGAGGGGTCTTCCCTTATTATTGCAGGGGATTTTAATTTTCCTGAGATAAAGGGGGCGGATCACAATCTCTTATCTTCAAACGAAGCTTGCGTAGAATTGAGTCATTTCATGTCACTCCACCTACTAAACAGCTTCAATGACATAAAAAATGATAACCAACGAACGTTAGATTTGATTTTAAGTAACGTTAATAGCATAACAGTCACAAGGGAATCCGATCCTCTCGTACCAGAAGACATTCATCACCCAGCTTTAAATATTGACGTTTCCATGACTAAATTTAAATCTATCACGAAAAATTCAATTCAAGCAGAATATAACTATAACTTTAGGAATGCAGATTTTTTAAAAATGTATAATCTTATGAGAGCCGTAAATTGGAATGATCTGAAGAAATACACTAATATTAATGCCGCTATTGATAAGTTCTATGAAATGGTGTATGACATATTTAACAAATGCGTACCTTCAACGAAAACTCAACCGAAGAAATTTCCGAGCTGGTTCTCACGGGAAATTATAAAGAATATCAGGAAAAAAGCATATCATAGGCAAAAATGGAAAAATAACGCTCCCCACGCTGAACGTCATCATGAGAAATTTAAAGAACTTCGGAATATTGTTAAACGAGGGATTCAAAAAGCATATACGCATTATATTTCAAGCACAGAGTATAACATACTTCATACCCCTAATCTCATTTTCAGCTTTGCCAAAAATATGAAAAAACAAAAAAGAGCAGAACCTTTTCAATATCAAGGTAAAGTACTTTCTGACACTCTAGAAGTAACAACAGCGTTTGCTAAATATTTTCAATCGGTGTACCGGCAGGATGATGGAAAAAATAAGACTTTGAATATTCAAACTTACAGTGAAATCGATAAACTAAACCTATCAGATATTAGTCTTAAAGAAATCGAAGATGCCATTAAAAATCTTAAACCGAAAAAATCTATTGGTTCCGATAAAATTCCGCCTTACATACTTAAAGGATGCGGTGAGATACTCAAATACCCCCTGCACACGCTGTTCAATCTTGTACTTTCCACCTCAACATTTCCAGATATTTGGAAATTAGCAAAAATTACCCCGATACCAAAAACAAATAAGCAAAATGATGTAGAGAATTACAGGCCAATAGCAGTCCTGGCAGCACCTGCCAAGCTCTTTGAGCAAATTCTTTACAAGCACATTTCTTTTCACATACGATCAGTGATCTCTCCTTATCAACATGGTTTCTTATGTAAAAAGTCTGTCTGAACCAACCTATCAGAAATAACTCATTTTATCGCAACCGCGATGGATAGCGGAGCTCAAGTAGATGTAATATATACAGATTTTTCGAAAGCGTTTGATACCGTAAACCATAGAATCTTAATAGAAAAACTGAAATCATACAATCTATCGAATCCGATGTTACAATTGGGTCAGTCTTACTTGACAAACCGCAAACAGTACGTAACGTTTCAGGGAAATACTTCCGATGAATTTGAAGCTACATCCGGAGTTCCCCAAGGCTCTAACCTTGGTCCCTTATTCTTTCTCATGTACATAAATGATCTTCACGAACATCTGAATCAATCGGGTAAACTACTTTTTGCGGACGATTTAAAAATATACAAAAGAATTTGCAGTTACAGTGACTGTACCGAGTTACAAGCGGACATAAACAGTCTTGTGGAATGGTGCGAAAGCAACAAACTAATCTTAAATAGCGAAAAATGTTACCAAATGTCATATACTCGAAACACTACATCAATAAAATACGACTATTGCATAAATAAACAAAAATTAAAACGGGTAGAAACAATCAAAGATCTAGGAGTTCTGTTTGATTCTAAACTTACATTTCACGCGCACGTTAACTTTGTAACAAACGAGGCTTACAGACTTCTGGGATTTATAATGCGTACATGCAAAGAGGTCAAAAATGTCGGAAGCTTAATGATGCTTTATAATGCTTACGTTAGAGCGAAAATTGAATACGCAAGCATAGTGTGGCACCCTCAAACCCAGCAAGATATAAACAAAATAGAACAAATTCAAAGTAAATTCTTAAGACACTTAAAGTACAAACTAGATGGTATATATCCTCAAATGGAATCCCGTGAGAACCTTCTCAGATATTTTAACCTAACAACTCTCAACAACAGACGCATCATGCATCAGCTCATTTTCCTCCACAAAATTTTAAATAATCTCATCGAAGCTCCTTTCGCCCTGTCACAGCTCGACTTCTACGTCCCCTCAAGCAAATTACGACCAAGAACGCAACTCTTCAGCCTGCGTCGTAATAGAACCAACGCTCTGACAATATCCCCAATTTGGAATATGTGTAAAACATTTAATGATACCATCAAAAGTGAAAACAGTGTGGACTTATTTTGCCCGACCGCAATTTTGAAAAGGAGTATACTAAAATTACATAAATTACGATAGAACCTAAGATTTATATGTTTGTTAAATGTTATCTGTCTATATACTACATTCATCTGTGCAATATTTCAATAATGTTATCACAAAATTATTGTATAATGAACGCCATTAATGGGTAATATACCTGTTGCGTTCAATTTCTGAAATAAATAAATAAATAAATAAATAAATAAATTTAGTATAGCTAAGCGGGCTCAAAAAGGGCAATTTATGCTAATTTTGACCTTGAATAATTTAACAATTACAAGACGCACGAAACTAAAAATGTTTATACTTACTAAGTTCCATGCGTAGTTTCAATTCCCCAAATTTCATGAAAATCGGAGATGGTCAGGTCAAAGGCTGTGTTGATTTCGCATGGAATGACTCTTATAATGATGGTGATTACGGTGGGAGATACATTAGAAATAGATCGAGATCATAATGGAGATTCAGTTCAATATCACGGACACTTCTGGGTTGTAATGATTCCATTTGGTGGTTAATGGGAGTATTACAACCCAGTGCCCGTGACTGTGTTGGTTTAACAATTTCACCATTTTAATATAGTCCGCGGATTATAAAATCAAAATTGACGTATGCTATTTTACGCTATCTTTGGTACAGAGTGAATTTTATTTTCTGAAACACAATCTGTTGAAGTAATTTAATCTATTTATTGAAGGCTAGCATAACATAAAATGATTGCGGATGGATATTTTTTTAAAGTTTTGGTTCGATGACCGAACCACCCCTCGCAGGCGGTTTGTAAGATGGTTATTTGTGAGAAACATAACACAAGTTGTTTTTCGCCTGTGAAGTTGATTGATTGAGTTGGTGTTTTAATGTCCACTTTATGTACAGCAAGGATAATCGAGACTGTATCTACAGTTTAAAGTGGGATCCGAACCACTATGTGCCTCCATCGGGTATCCAACCCGGGACGCTACCACTGCGCCATCGGGGAGGTTCGACTACCTCGGAAGTTGATCGTTAAGTAGGCAGGGGGAGTGTGTGTGTATTTTTCACTATTTTGTTTAAAATTGTATCAAACAAGAAATACAAAGATCATGGACGAAATATTTGGCCATATGATACCTCTCTCCTCTCCAAGACGAAATGCTGGCTCCAACCTCTACGTTGAAGTGTAAGGCTATCTTTCCAATTTCTTGTTCAAGTTATTTATCACAGAAGAAAGTTCCTTTCTAAGTTCAATTCCCTCTCAGATTGTCTAATCGGGACTGGATCCAGAGTTTAAACTGACATCCGAGCTATCATGGGCGTACTCCGGGGATTGGACCCGTGACCTCTTGATTACAAGGTGACAGCATTTACAACTACTCCATCGGGAAGGCTCATTCAAAGATATAATGCAAGAGGGCAATGAATTAGAGCCTTATGCTAAAGTTAATGGGATTGTTACAATCCAGACGTGTGCGTGACTGTACGCACAGCAGACGGCAAAGGTAATAGTAGCAAAGTGCCCATCGTCATGTTTCGTTCGTGTAGAAGGCCAGCATGTAATAGAAGTGGAATGGGTCGACCAGCAGAGTGTGTTAGTATGTGTGAATGTAGTGTCAGAATAATTGAGCCACGATGCTATTCGTAGTGTAATTAGTGAATACGGTAAAGTTCTAGGTGTAAAAGAAGAGATGTATTGAGAACATAAATACAGAACTTTTTTATTATTATTATTATTAAAATGGTCCTTCTGTCATAACAATACAGGGAGATAGATATTGGGTAACCTACTTTTTCCAGGTGCATACGTGCAATGTATGTGACCTTGAGGGCCATCATTTTGCTGTATGCTCTTTGCGGAGGCCTCAAGTGAATCGAGTGAAAAGTGGCGCTGTTCATTTGACATGTGAAACGCCCCTGTGTTATCCCAACCTACAGTGCTTGAAGTACCGAGAAGACCCCAGAACACGAGTACAACCCTAAGAGAAGAGGTAGACGACCTTCCCTCCAACCCCACTTCACAGATGAAAAATCAGCGACATACGATGCTGACACCAAGATTCACCCACCACCCCAACCTACAGATGTCCCACCAAGCCAAGAGAAGAACAACGATGTAGACAAGAAGAAGGACGAACAACAAGATGGAAATGAGGAAAGAAGCAAGACCCCCCCTCCCTCCCTGTACCATTTATAGTACAAGCCACGACTGGCAAGGAACAACACATTTCAGAAAATATACCACAACTCGAGAGAGAAACTTACAAGAAGACAGAATTGCAGAATGTAGGATTCGTCCTTGAAGCATCTTGAAGCTATTCTGTTGAGCAGGAAGAGGGGCTAGTGCCCATTATGGGCCCTCCATTGGCGACGCCTTTGTGTAAAATCGTGAAACGTAGAGTAAGGTGGGGCAAGACTGCGCAGTTTGAGTTCATAATTTTATATTCAAGCTATGAAAAAAGCAATACGCATTGCACTATCCTTTGCTAACTAACAGTAAATTTCCGAAAGCTGAATGAACAATATTTCTGCATGAAACAATTAAGAAACCGTGACCATGCAAATGCGTAGTATTACCCGCACCGCGGGGTAAGACTGAGATCAAGTTCGGGTAAGAATGCGCACTTTCTACACAGTCACATTTGTATAAAAAGAAACATAAATCACCTTAAAAAGTCCTTCTATCATATGGGATACATTTCTCGTGGCATTCTCACAGTAGGCACAGTGAATCCCGTCCTGCACTTGGGTTAGGAATCGCTAACACAAATCACAAATAAAGGTTCCTGTTTCATACGAGGTGCAATTTTCATGCCACCACTCGTCACATGTGGAACACTGGATCCAATCCTCTACTGGAGGATCGCTGTACTTCTCATTACAACCTGGGCAATTGTACTCCTTCTTCTGGCGTTTTCTGCTTGCTACATCTTCTTCAACAACGACGTTCCGTTTCTGTTTCCCCTGAACTTTCTTCTTACTCTTCTCAGCCAACGAGGCTTCCAAGTTGACTTTGAATGGAGATCCGGTTAACACCTCAGACTGCCTTCCCTTTCGTCGGCGGTGCTGAATATGCTCTGCACGTGGAAGTGGTGATTCTGGTAACGCAAATGTGCCCCTATGATCCAGTATTGTTAACCTCACTTGTTGAAGGCTGCTCACCTGGAGTTTCAGCTGATGCATGAGCCACATTTGCCTGCTGTGGCACGTCATTGGTGGATGGTCCAGTATTGTTAACCCCACTTGTTGAAGACTGCTCACCTGGAGTTGGAGCTGTCACAGTAGACGGATGAAACTCGTCCTCCGTGAAGATGTCTTGTTTGAAAGGGCATAATCCAGTCACTTCAAAGCCCTTCATGGCATTCCCAACTGTAGCTGCCTTCCCATATGCCTTTGTAAAATTGGATGCTACTTGGAAAACTGTGATTGGGCGACCCGGATGGTTACTCATCCACTTATCCCACTCAGATGAATAAAACGATTTCAGTGGACCAAAAAATGATCTATCTAATGGCTGGGCCTTGCAAGTCACACACTTGCACCTGCAAGTCACACGTCTGTGGGGTAAAACTGCGCACGTGCGCAGTCGTGCCCCGTGCTGCATTCCTGAACAAATCACGTGATGCTGCCCAGCCATTGCACAAAGCAATGGAAAATAATACACAGGTGGGCTCGGCATTAACACAGCTTCCTCTATCCCTCAACATCGTAATATTGTATACATTCACAGTGACTTAGTATTCAAAACAAGTAGTACCAAAATAAATAGCAAACACCCTCAAAATCTTTTCCCTTACCTCTCTCAGCACAACGAATTTCAAACGTATCTTCACCACTGTCCACAGCTAGCTACCATCTTGGACGAAGTAACGGTGGCGCAGTGGTGCCAACTATGTGTGATTTTCACCTCGAAAAACCGGTGCTCAGTCTTTTCCGCCGCGCAGTCTTACCCCACATTACTCTATCTCATTTCTAAGCTAATTGTTTAAAGTGAAACCTTAGACTCGAAGATATTTACCCAAGTTGAAAAGCAATCCATTGTAAGTAAACAAAATAATGACACGATTGAAAAATTCGTAACTACTGTTACGAAACTTAGCCTGTGAGGTGCTGTGACAGTCAGATTTACCGTCCTTATCATTATTATTATTATTCAAATCCATAGCGGTGAAATAAGGTTGAGTGTTTTAATCTGTAAGATTACATATTTGATTTTTGCCAAGCCGACGGGAGGAACGAGAGATTCACTTGTGTTAAGGGTAAGCACTTGAAGGGTCACGCTATGCGTGTAAAGCTTAGGAAATTCGACCGTAATGACAAACATTTAAATATCTCGGTTTCCAACGGTCCGATTCATGTAAAACTTATACCAGCGCAGCGGCATGTGTGCAAGGACGGATGTGTGGAGTTTCGTCACGATCAAGCGACAATTACGGACGCCAGATCAAATCGGTTCTAATTGATCAGTTTGTGGACAGCGATTGCTATTGAGCTATGGGCGACAGCCAGGCGGAAGCTTAATCCGCGCAAGTCAACTTCGGACACGGTACGTCCTAGTTTGGAGACAATAGAGCAAAGTGGACTGACCCCTTCGGAAGCGTCACTCCAACGTGCGCATAGCGTCGTTTTTCAAATTCTAAATAAAACGAAGGACATGGTTTTTCGACACACAGTCTTACCGCGATCCTTGTAGGGAGAGCAGCTCCGCGCTACCTCTCCATATACAGTTTTGCCGCGATTCTTGGAACGAGGGCACCTTCGTGCTACCTTACGTGTACAGTGGACTTTGTTGTGTTGTGCGAACACCAGTGTGTGTGTGATAGGCAGTAAGTCTACACGAGTGCGCCTACCTCAACCGCTGGGGGAAGTCTTTAGCGAAACCGTGTTTTCCGTGATTACCTTACGCCATTTATAATTTTTGAGAAACGGGGAACACCGGAAACTATGGCGGGCTAGAGGAAGAAAGGAGATGAGGGCGTTACGTCGATTCGCCCGAGGTCAGAAGAAACTACGCCGATGATGCCTATCCGCCGCCATGGAGAGAGAGAGAACGTCGAACGCCGCCCTATTGACACGCCGGCGACGCCTACCAGCCGCGACAGAGAGGCGTAGAGAGAGATGTTGACGCCCCGACGATGCCGACGACGCCTACCAGCCGCGACAGAGAGACGCAGAGAGAGATGTTGACGCCCCGACGATGCTGACGACGCCTACAACGACCGCTCAGATGCGACGTCCGAACCGCGCCATACCACGGAGATCCACCGATCCCGAGAGGAAGAGGAGCCGGGGAACTAGGTGTTTGAATCCTTTTCGCATCTTCATCGTCGCGACCAAAGGAACCTTCCGTGTGAATACTATGTGTTTTTCAATCGCCCATAACGACGCCAGGATGCACCTCGGAAGCTGAGAGTTGGTAAAGTATTCATCTGTGTGAACCTTAACACGTGACGGCCCGATTGATTTAGAGAACGCCCTTGAAATTCGACGACATTTAGAAAACGCCCACTCAACTCGAAATTTTATATCAAACTCCCGTCGCGCTTGTCATTTGTAATTTATTCGTCTCAGGTCAATTTTTCTTATTCCTTGCGATATTTTTTTAATGGTCTTAAATTTATTGTTGTTTGTGCTCCTTTGTATTTGTTTAAAGTGCGTACTATTAGAGAAAGCGCCGCCCACTTAATTGTTTAATCTACTGGAGGTTTGTTCATTTTTTATGCGTCAATGCTAGCTATGTCAGGCCGCATGTGTGATTATTTAGTAAAAGTATTTGCCTGGTAATGTGAATTGCTCGTCGCGGCGAAGTGTTTAAGTCCCGCCTGCTAGCGAGTATAGGTTTGCGTCACTCAACGGAGGTTATTTGTTATGTTTGAACCACGTGAGGTCTTGTAAAAGGAAAACGTCCGCCCACGTGAATGTAATTGCCGTTGAGACGCCTTTGTTTATACTGGTCAAGTAATGTATGGTCACCGCGCCGACTAGTTTCTGTTTTTAAAAACAAAAGGTGAACTTAAGTAAGGGCTGGCTAGGATTTAAGTAGCACTGGAGCAAATTCACAAATGACCTGATTAGACAAAAAGTAAGATAAAATTAATTGAGAACGCAATAATTAGGGCTTGTCGTCATAAAACCTGTACATGTCATGTATAATTTCTTGTGTCGATGACCCCATGAGGATTGAATCTGAGAGAGAATGTGAGAGTGCAAGTGTGGGGACCTGTAATGATTCCATTTTTGTTGGTTATGAATAGAATATACTTTTTATTTTCATGTTAATTTTGGGCTATATCATTTTCGTATGCATGTCGCTACCCGTGATTTTCAGGTATGCAGCTAGCCGCTTCCCGGCTACAGGTAAAGAGATGGTAATTTGAAAGTACATATGTCTTTGTTTTTATTCGATATGGCTTATCACTATGCACTGTTGGTCACCGGTTCCTACACACGAACTTAACCTGGACCGTAACGCTATTTCGCTTGTCCGAGGGAGATTTTGCCGCCTCTATCTAGGTAGTGGTAGCATTTGTTTTCCCGGGCAAGGGAGGGCGTAGCATACATTTTTGGCGCCGCGAACACAGGGACCGGTTTTTTCTTTAAATCGAAAGCATCATCAGTGCAGGTGCATATACATTTTTGGCGCCGCGAACACAGGGACCGGTATATTTTAAATCGAAAGCACCCTCAGTGCAGGTGCATATGTCGTTTTTGTAAGGGCTACGTCAGGCGTATTTTGGTGTCATGTAACTGTGTTTCATTGTGAGATTTTATTGTGTTATTTTTGACGTGAGGTGGTAATTGAGATATTAGGCGTTTATTTTGTTAAGGTAGTAGGGCAGCTACTTAAGGCGTTAGGCATTTTAAAATTTTTGTTTGGCATATGGCATTAGGCGTTAAGTTGAGTTCTGGCAAAAGGGGAATCGACCGCCCTTATCTTTTTTCGTTTGTGAATCGTTTAAATATATATATTGGTATATATTGTGAGCGCTCACGTTTACGCTTGTCAGCGAGCATTGAGAATCGACCGAGGGTTGAATTTTTGATTTCATGAGATTGCGCAACCGCCGCATCGAGAACTTGAACATGAGTGACGTAAGGGTGATTTGCGATGTCTGCAGCGAGGAGTTCCCAGAAAGTGAAAACGTCGGCACAGCTAGCCAGGTTTGCTCCCGGTGCGATGTCCCGTTAAGTCCACGTGAAGAAACCAGTCTACCGAACAGCGGGGGGCAAGCCAAGGAGACCAGCGCGCAACAGGTGTCCCTGAGAGAAGCAGAACGGGCCAACGAAGCAGCTAGCCTCAGTGGTACCAACTCCCAACAGATCATCGAGATGCTACTACGGATAGAATCCAAGATGGAAGCCATGAGAAGCGGAATTGAAGCTTCGCTAGAATCAATGATGGAAGTCACGCGAAGCGGAATCGAAGCCTCGCTGGAAGCCAAGATAGAGGCCATCAGCACCCAGATGCGAGTGACGGAAGACCGCCTCCAGGAGACCATCCGTACTTCCGGTGAGGTGATAACGCAAGAACTCGTCACTCGGGTACAGGAATGCGAATCCCGTGTCGAAGACAAAATCGCCGACACCAACGTGCGGATCGACCGGCAAGAGAACCAGATGGCAACACTGTCTCAGAGCGTGCGCGACCAGGAGGAAGGTATGCAGCAGATGGCCCGACAATGCGTGCAGCTGGAAGCGACATGTGACCGTGGCATAGACTCCCTGGGGCGACATGTGCGGGAAATTTCAGTTAAAGCCGAAGGGAATTCCGAACGAATTGAGGACCTCGAGATGAAAGTGCGTCAACTGAGCGTGACTAGCAGCGGCACTTCACAATCGTCGCGGGAGCCCAGATTGACGTCACCACCGGCAGCCGACGTCGCCACTTGTTCGAACGGGGAAAGCGACCAGCGAGCTCCAGGAACGCCCCGCCCCCTTCGAAGAGAAGACACTGCGTCACCACGGTTAAGTCCACGCCGCGAGCAGAGGGATGAGGATTTACAGTTACTACAACCGTCCGCCAGGAGAGCTCTGTTTCCGCCCGAATACCGGAAGCACTTCAAAAAATTTTCGGGTGCTGACAGAATCCTTCCTTCCACGTACCTCGAGGAATTTAGTTCTACCGCCCGTGAGTTAGGTCTGACAGACGAGGATAGGCTCCTGATTCTGAAAGGTTTAATGCAGGACCGGGCCAAGAACTGGATGGACAGGAACGAGGGGAACTTCAATTCGTATGAGGAGTTCAAAGAAGCGTTTCTCACTTATTTTCAACGTCCCCTGCAGGTAGAGAGGATGCTGATGCAGGTGCGAAACGAACGATACGACAGGGGCGGAGGACTCACGTATGCCCAGTACTTTTGGAAACGTTACAATGAGTTCAAGTCTCTGCAACCCCAAATGACCACGGCGGAGATAATAGCCGCTCTGGTGTACCATTTCCCACACGAGATTCGTCGTCATCTCAATGGAGCATGCGTGTTTGACGCCGACGCGATGTCCCTCACACTGGAAAACCTGTTTCAGTGCGAGGAGGAGAGGCAGAAAACCAGGGGTGAGAAGTTTAGCAAGCGGCGCCGACCGGAAGATGATTCGTCGCACCGGAATAAACACCCGCGCGTTCATCTAGTCCAGCAGGGATGGAGAGGACAGCACCACGCTCCAGGGGCTGAAAGGAACCGCCAGCTGCAAGATCCACCTTCACCGCAACGAAGACGCCCGTTCAGAGGCAGGAGACGGCGTGGAGGTCCGACTCGTGCGTCGCCAAGGAGAAACGACGGTTTTTTTCGGAACGGCCAAGTCCGGGATGGATTTTATCGGCGCAACGCACATAGCAGATCGGTCAGCCCGGAGTCAGATCGAGGAGATGCAGGACGCCGTGGAGCAAGAACCCCATGGAGCCCAGCGAGAGACACGAACAGGCCAAATTCGAGACACGGTTCGCCCAGATACGAAAGAGAGAGCGACGTAAGAATGCGAGCTGACACGTAAATGCTCACATCTTGTTCTTGTTTTGTGTACATACTCTTCGTGTTATGTTTATATTCGGGGTGTTATTATATATGTTATGTATCTGGAAGGTCACAGTGTCCGTGCCGTTCAGAGAGTAAATTTTTATATACAGGGTGTTCATGTATTTGCTCGTCATTTTTTATATACAGGGTGTTCATGTATTTGTTTGTCAATTTATATACAGGGTGTTCATGTATTTGTTGGTCAAGATTATATACAGAGTGTTCAAGGATTTGTAACAAAAAAAATTCTGTCCCTGTGTAGAGCGAATTTTTCACGCTTACGAAATCCTTGTAAGAAGGAGGGGGGCGAGGTTGTGACAGTCAGATTTACCGTCCTTATCATTATTATTATTATTCAAATCCATAGCGGTGAAACAAGGTTGAGTGTTTTAATCTGTAAGATTACATATTTGATTTTTGCCAAGCCGACGGGAGGAACGAGAGATTCACTTGTGTTAAGGGTAAGCACTTGAAGGGTCACGCTATGCGTGTAAAGCTTAGGAAATTCGACCGTAATGACAAACATTTAAATATCTCGGTTTCCAACGGTCCGATTCATGTAAAACTTATACCAGCGCAGCGGCATGTGTGCAAGGACGGATGTGTGGAGTTTCGTCACGATCAAGCGACAATTACGGACGCCAGATCAAATCGGTTCTAATTGATCAGTTTGTGGACAGCGATTGCTATTGAGCTATGGGCGACAGCCAGGCGGAAGCTTAATCCGCGCAAGTCAACTTCGGACACGGTACGTCCTAGTTTGGAGACAATAGAGCAAAGTGGACTGACCCCTTCGGAAGCGTCACTCCAACGTGCGCATAGCGTCGTTTTTCAAATTCTAAATAAAACGAAGGACATGGTTTTTCGACACACAGTCTTACCGCGATCCTTGTAGGGAGAGCAGCTCCGCGCTACCTCTCCATATACAGTTTTGCCGCGATTCTTGGAACGAGGGCACCTTCGTGCTACCTTACGTGTACAGTGGACTTTGTTGTGTTGTGCGAACACCAGTGTGTGTGTGATAGGCAGTAAGTCTACACGAGTGCGCCTACCTCAACCGCTGGGGGAAGTCTTTAGCGAAACCGTGTTTTCCGTGATTACCTTACGCCATTTATAATTTTTGAGAAACGGGGAACACCGGAAACTATGGCGGGCTAGAGGAAGAAAGGAGATGAGGGCGTTACGTCGATTCGCCCGAGGTCAGAAGAAACTACCCCGATGATGCCTATCCGCCGCCATGGAGAGAGAGAGAACGTCGAACGCCGCCCTATTGACACGCCGGCGACGCCTACCAGCCGCGACAGAGAGGCGTAGAGAGAGATGTTGACGCCCCGACGATGCCGACGACGCCTACCAGCCGCGACAGAGAGACGCAGAGAGAGATGTTGACGCCCCGACGATGCCGACGACGCCTACAACGACCGCTCAGATGCGACGTCCGGACCGCGCCATACCACGGAGATCCACCGATCCCGAGAGGAAGAGGAGCCGGGGAACTAGGTGTTTGAATCCTTTTCGCATCTTCATCGTCGCGACCAAAGGAACCTTCCGTGTGAATACTATGTGTTTTTCAATCGCCCATAACGACGCCAGGATGCACCTCGGAAGCTGAGAGTTGGTAAAGTATTCATCTGTGTGAACCTTAACACGTGACGGCCCGATTGATTTAGAGAACGCCCTTGAAATTCGACGACATTTAGAAAACGCCCACTCAACTCGAAATTTTATATCAAACTCCCGTCGCGCTTGTCATTTGTAATTTATTCGTCTCAGGTCAATTTTTCTTATTCCTTGCGATATTTTTTTAATGGTCTTAAATTTATTGTTGTTTGTGCTCCTTTGTATTTGTTTAAAGTGCGTACTATTAGAGAAAGCGCCGCCCACTTAATTGTTTAATCTACTGGAGGTTTGTTCATTTTTTATGCGTCAATGCTAGCTATGTCAGGCCGCATGTGTGATTATTTAGTAAAAGTATTTGCCTGGTAATGTGAATTGCTCGTCGCGGCGAAGTGTTTAAGTCCCGCCTGCTAGCGAGTATAGGTTTGCGTCACTCAACGGAGGTTATTTGTTATGTTTGAACCACGTGAGGTCTTGTAAAAGGAAAACGTCCGCCCACGTGAATGTAATTGCCGTTGAGACGCCTTTGTTTATACTGGTCAAGTAATGTATGGTCACCGCGCCGACTAGTTTCTGTTTTTAAAAACAAAAGGTGAACTTAAGTAAGGGCTGGCTAGGATTTAAGTAGCACTGGAGCAAATTCACAAATGACCTGATTAGACAAAAAGTAAGATAAAATTAATTGAGAACGCAATAATTAGGGCTTGTCGTCATAAAACCTGTACATGTCATGTATAATTTCTTGTGTCGATGACCCCATGAGGATTGAATCTGAGAGAGAATGTGAGAGTGCAAGTGTGGGGACCTGTAATGATTCCATTTTTGTTGGTTATGAATAGAATATACTTTTTATTTTCATGTTAATTTTGGGCTATATCATTTTCGTATGCATGTCGCTACCCGTGATTTTCAGGTATGCAGCTAGCCGCTTCCCGGCTACAGGTAAAGAGATGGTAATTTGAAAGTACATATGTCTTTGTTTTTATTCGATATGGCTTATCACTATGCACTGTTGGTCACCGGTTCCTACACACGAACTTAACCTGGACCGTAACGCTATTTCGCTTGTCCGAGGGAGATTTTGCCGCCTCTATCTAGGTAGTGGTAGCATTTGTTTTCCCGGGCAAGGGAGGGCGTAGCATACAGTGCAATGTTCACCCCACAATAATGATTCTTATCTCACCAGAAAGGCAATTTTATTGGTAATAATTTATCCGAGAATACCATCTTTTGCATTTGCGATACGAAGGAAGATATAAGACAAAATATTGGCTCATGGCGCATGTAGAAAAATATTGTGGCGGCCATATTGGAAAACCGCCACACTGGACGTACGCCAAATCGTAAGGTGTAAACTTTTAGGCATTCCAGACGTTTGGCTATGAGATAACATTCAAAGAAATGGCTCTAAAATTACTTCTCGGATCAGCTCTAAAATGTCTAGATTATATGCAGCGAGTTGCAACAGCCAGCAGGCTGTTCGTTTTGTCGCCCTCACCCCCAATCGTGGAAAACAGAAGAAACGCCTTTGTAAGATGATCTGGATTGCAGGAGAACGGGTAGAAAGTGATAATACAACATTCCCTAGTGCATATTTATTATCTTTGCTTCGAATGTTAACGACCTTTCCCTGTGACAAAAACTCTCTTATTTTGGAGGTGATGATCTCAAACGTAAGAGCCCATCCTCAACACACTGCAATGTGATTCTCTTCCGTTTTCCTTTTCTTTCATTTCCTCTTTTCCTATTTCCTTCTTTTCGCTTTTCTCTTTCATTTCTTCTTTTTTCACCGTTTCTATCTTCTTGTTTCTTCTAAGTTTCATTTTACTTCTTCCTATGCCTCCCATTTTTTACTTCTTTATTTGTTTGTGTCTCATTCTGTCTATTTGTATATTTTTAAGACAATTTTTATGCAAGCATTTTCATACACTGCCGCTTTCAGAAGAACAAGCAGACATGTTCAGTGGTGCAGCGGTGCCAGGGCGCACCATGGCCCGCTTCGATATCTTCTGTGTACCTCCAGGGCGCGCCCTGCTTCAAAAGACGACAGTACATTGGCCTTATTTAACATTTTTGTTGTGTGTGTATCTAAACAAACACTAACGTAGCACAATGACTCCTTTGTTGTGTATGCCTCCCCGATGGCGCAGTGATAGCGTCGTTGTCTCGTAATCAAGTAACCCGGGTTCGATACCCGGTAGAGGCACATAGTGCTTCGGATCCCACTTTAAAACTGTAGGTATAGTCCCGATTAGCCTTACTGTGCATAAAGTGAACTCAAAACGCCAAATCAATCAATTTATCAAAGCTTTGTTGAATACAGGGATGACCCTTACAACCTTCTAAGGACCTACAGTTTAAAGTGAGTTCCGAACAACTATTTACCCCCACGGCCTATCCAACCCGGGACCCCTTACCACTACGCCATCGGGGAGGCCGGATTCACAGAATCAAAGCTTCACGATCTTATAATTTAGTTACAGTGGTAACTTTCCCAGAAACACCCAAATTTCAACTTCCCTTCCTCGTAATACAGCCTGGTGTTGTGCAGTATAACGAGGCTCTGGCGTCTGGGTTCAGCCAGTACAATCCTCTGTGATGCTTGTGTTATGCTCATCCATGTTGCTTGTGAATGACATCTCATCATTTTCCATCCCCATCTTGGTGATCAACCAACAGTAGCAGAAAAGGGAAGTAACATAAGACAAAACCACCGATCAGTCAACTAATATTTTAGAGTGAGTTCTGTCACCATAATAATTTAACTCTGCATTGGCAGCAACTTATATGGAAACGTGCGGATTGAGCCCACTTAATAATTCACATGTTAAATAATTTTATTTTTGAAATTATTCCCTGTGCTCAAGAAAAAAATATTTAATCATTACACATTTAAAATATATTTCACCTTGTTACATCTCAAGTATATTAATTTTCAATGTCCTCTATTATCTAAACTATTCTAGTCTCTACTTTATTAGAAAAATAAGGGAGAATAGGGCTTGTAATAAGGATGGGAACCAATAGGCAATTGTGATTAAAATAGGCAAAAACGACCAGTATACATTCATGTATTTCTCTGGGAAATAGCCTGAAAGGGATTTACATATAAAGCCTACCTCTTCTCGCTAAAGAACAAAACAAGGCATTTTAGGGCAAATCATCAGCTTACTTATTACATATTACATAAAATTATGAAACAAATCTCCAAGTTCAGTCCACCCAATGCAACGGATGTATTATTCAAGTTAAATTTATGCTCAGAAACACGAATCCAAACCACTGCTTTCTTTGCATCCACCGGGAATCGAACCCGTGACACTCGATTGCAATATTACTGCCTTTGCCACTTGATGGGAAAGCAGGAGTGGTTAAGACTTTCCCTTTGATTGCGTCTCTCAATAAACATTGCTACCTACTCGGATAAAAGTAAATGCACCGGTTAAACAGTAATAAATGCATAACGTCTATCGCTTAGAACAAAAGTTTAAGTGCTTCATTGAGAAAGATGAAGAAAGGTGCATCAAGAAACGCATAATTTGATGCACTTAAGTACATCTCGTCATAAAAATAACACTCGCTTGCGTCGTATGATACACTTTGGCGCTATCTTTACAAGCAATATTAAAAAATCCATCAAACTGTAAACTTCGTTATGGGCAAAGGCGAAAAAAACCACTGTAATGCATCAATCTGTGTTTGTACATAAAACAGATTTAATGCATTTAGTTTTCTGTGAGTATCGTTGCGATTAGCCCAAGCGATAAGAAATCAACCTCAAGTAACAAAAATAGAAAAATACGTTCTATGCCTTTTTAGGGAATTAAATTGCATTGATATTAGAACAAAGATATTTTATGTTTTAATTTTCGACCTCATACGGAATGAATGAACATGACGATGAACATTTTGCCCACTATTGACTGTTTGATTGAATTGTTATTTTCAGTCCACTTTGTGCACAGAAAGGTTAATCGGGACTGGATCTAAAGTTTAAATGGGATCCGAACCACTTTGAGCCTCCATCGGGTATACAACCCGGGACGCTACCACTGCGCCATCGGGGAGGCTCGACCGCCTCGGAGGTTGATCGTTAAGTAGGCAAGGGAAGTGTGTGTGTATTTTTCACTATTTTGTTAAAAATTGTATCAAACAAGAAATACAAAGATCATGGACTAAATATTTGGCCATATGATACCTCTCTCCTCTCCAAATCGAAATGCTGGCTGCAACCTCTACGTTGAAGTGTAAGGCTATCTTTCCAATTTCCTGTTCAAGTTATTTATCACAGAAGAAAGTTTTTTTCTAAGTTCAATTCCTTCTCAGATAGTCTAATCGGGACTGGATCCAGAGTTTAAACTGTCATCCGAGCTATCATGGGCGTACTCCGGGGATTGGACCCGTGACCTCGTGATTACAAGGTGACAGCATTTACAACTATACGCAATGGGATGCTCATTCAAAGATATAATGCAAGAGGGCATTGAATTAGAGCCTTATGCTAAAGTTAATGGGATTGTTACAATCCAGACGTGTGCGTGACTGTACGTACAGCAAAGGTAATAGTGTGCAAAGTGCCCATCGTCATGTTTTGTTCCTGCAGACGGCCAGCATAAAATAGAAGTGGAATGGGTGGACCAGCAGAGTGTGTTAGTACGTGTGAATGTAGTGTCAGAATAATTGAGCCACAATGCGATTCGTAGTGTAATTAGTGAATACGGTAAAGTTCTAGGTGTAAAAGAAGAGATGTATTGAGAACATAAATACAGAACTTTTTTATTATTATTATTAAAATGGTCCTTCTCTCATAACAATACAATGAGATAGATATTGGGTAACCTACTTTGGCCAGGTGCGTAACTGCAATGGATGTGACTTTGAGGACCATCATTTTGCGGTATGATCTTTGCGAAGGCCTCAAGTTAATCGAGTGAAAAGTGGCGCTGTTCATTTGATATCTGAAACGGCCCCTGTGTTATCCCAACCTACAGTGCTTCAAGTACCGAGTGGACCCCAGAACATGAGTACAACCCTAAGAGAAGCTGTAGACGACCTTCCCTCCAACCCCCACTTCACAGATGAAAAATCAGCAACTTACGATGCTGACACCAAGATTCAACCACCACCCCAACCTACAGATGTCCCACCAAGCCAAGAGAAGAACAACGATGTAGACAAGAAGAAGGACGAACAACAAGATGGAATTGAGGATAGAAGAAAGACCCCCACCTCCCTCCCTGTACCATTTATAGTACAAGCCACGACTGGCAAGGAACAACTCATTTCAGAAAATATACCACAAGTCGAGAGAGAAGCTGACAAGAAGACAGAATTGCAGAATGTAGGAATCGTCCTTGAAGCATCTTGAAGCTATTCTGTTGAGCAGGAAGAGGGGCTAGTGCCCATTATGGGCCCTCCATTGGCGACGCCTTTGTGTAAAATCTATCTCATTTCTAAGCTAATTGTTTAAAGTAAAACCTTAGACTCTAAGATATTTACCCAAGTTGAAAAGCAATCCATTGTAAGTAAATAAAATAATGACACGATTGAAAAATTCGTAACTTCTGTTACAAAAATTAGCCTGAGGTGCAATGTTCACCCCACAATAATGATTCTTATCTCACCAGAAAGGCAATTTTATTGGTAATAATTTATCCGAGAATACCATCTTTTGCATTTGCGATACGAAGGAAGATATAAGAGAAATTATTGGCTCATGGCGCATGTAGGAAAATATTTTGGCGGCCATATTGGAAAACCGCCACACTGGACGTACGCCAAATCGTAAGGTGTAGACTTTTAGGCATTCCAGACGTTTGGTTATGAGATAACATTCAAAGAAATGGCTCTAAAATTACTTCTCGGATAAGCTCTAAAATGTCTAGCCTATATGCAGCCAGTTGCAACAGCCAGCGGGCTGTTCGTTTTGTCCCCCTCACCCCCAATCGTAGAAAACAGAAGAAACGCCTTTGTAAGATGATCTGGATTGTAGGAGAAAGGGTAAATGTGATAATACAACATTCCCTAGTGCACATTTATTATTTTTGCTTCGAATGTTAACGACCTTTCCCTGTGACAAAAACTCTCTTATTTCGGGGGTGATGATCTCAAACGTAAGAGCCCATCCTGAAAACACTGCAATGTGATTCTCTTCCTTTTTCCTTTTCTTTCATTTCCTCTTTACCTATTTCTTTCTTTTCGCTTTTCTCTTTCATTTCTTCTTTTTTCACCGTTTCTATCTTCTTGTTTCTTCCAAGTTTCATTTTACTTCTTCCTATGTCTCCCATTTTTTACGTCTTTATTTGTCTGTGTCTCATTCTGTCTATTTTTATATTTTTAAGACCCTTTTTATGCAAGCATTTTAGTAGTGTAAAAGTATATAGGATAAACTCGATAAATGATGAGCCCCCCTCAGGCAGATTTGGCTACACTTAAAACTAGCTCAAGATGTGCATATGAGCTTATTGCTCAAGTGTGGTACTCTGTCTAACCCAAGATTTTTGTAAAAATGCCCTCGGGAATTTCCCGTGAAATGATGAGCCCCTCAGATTGATTTACCTACACTTACAAAAGCTACATCTGTGAGATTGTTGTCCATAAGCTTGTTAAAAATATGCCCCTCTTGATATTGTTTTGGCTACACTTAAAACTAAGCCAAGATGCTCATAAAACCCACACCCACCCACACCCACCCACACATATTTACTTAAATAGCCTTGCCAAAGCACTTGGCATGTCCCATAGAGCAACATACTCAAATTTTGAAAAAAATCGATAATTTTGTTTCTCTGATATCTCTGAAACTGTGAATGCTAGAGACATGGGGCTTGGTAATTTTTCATATGCATGCCAAAATGCAACTTTTTGATCTCTTATAATTTTTCAAAAAAATCTTGTTATTCTCTAGATCCTGAATAACTTGCCTATTTTTCAAGATATAGTCATGGGAGTTAGGTATTTCAACTCTGTATGCTATTTAAAAATTTTGTGAAAAAATCGATAATTTTTTGATTTTGTGATTTCTCAAAAACTACAAGTGCTGGAGACCTGAAATCTTTTCAGGTGGATTCTGTGCATGATTCTCTATGTTTTAGGTCTCTATAATTTTTTTGATAGATGCAATATTTAAGCTGCAAATGTCCAATTTATGTCTGTTCTATAAATAGAATTTTAGGAAAAGTGCAATATTAACAAAGTTGTTAATATTTTGAAAACTATGCATGCTGAAGCACTCCAACAGGGAAATATGAACTTGTGGTGCCCTACTGAACAACATACATAAATTTTGAAAAATCAATAATTTTTTGTTTTCTGATTATTTCTGGAACTATGAATGCTGGAGACATGGGACTTGGTGATTTGACATGGGCATGTTAAAATGCAGATTTTTGCTCTCTATAATTTTTTCAAAAAACTTGTAATTGCCTAGATTCTTGAATAAGTCAAGAATGGTGCATATTACAAGTGCGGGGGTCTGATATTTGAACTCTGCAAGCAGTTTTGCAAGTTTTTGAAAAAATCGATAATTTTTTACCGGTCCACTTCCGGCATATTTCCGGTCACTTCCGGTCCACTTCCGGTCACTTCCGGTCCATTTGTGGCCTATTTCTGGTTTATTTCTATTGCATCATGTTGTGCAACAAATTATTACCCAATATTATGCAATAAATTATTAGGCATGTGTTGTTTTCTGATTGGTTGGGTATGACAATGTGATGATGTGTTATATTCTGATTGGCTTATTGTTTCAGATGTTTTCAATGCGGTCCGTGCTTAGGCTATATAAAGAGATTTTGCATTACATATCAGCCAGTATTGTGAGAGTTGTTGAAGAGTAAGGGTATGTTGTTGCAGTGCTCCTCATATTTTTTTAAACACAAAAATATTGCAAATTTATATAAATTGAATTATAGGTTTGTTTGATTTAATATACAGAATTTTCTAATATATTGAACAAAAGGTTTATATCTGCCTAGTTTGTTATACATGATACATGGTATTAGGTTATTGCCTTTCTAGGACATGCCTGTGTAGACATGCATTTGTGCTAGGGCAGTGCTTCTGTACTTATTCTACCTTTGTGCATGTAGGCTATCAGCTTTATACAACCTGTCATAGGTTTATTAAGTATAGAGTTTTGATTTGAACCCCAAGAAATTTTATATAAATACCAAAGCCAAAAATATTAACACACACACACACATATACACACACTAGGTATACAAAGCACACTGCTGAACCCAACTGATATTTTTTATTAAGCATAGAATTTTGATTTGAATCCCAACAAATTTTATATAATAAACCAACAACAAAAATGCCAAATCAAAAATATTGTAATCAATGCAATAAGAATATATCCAGCCCTAATTGGGCTAGGCACCAAAAGAATTGTGATCCAGACAAATGCAGAACTCCCACAAAAATATGCCCTAAATGCCATAGAAAATATAGCATGGAATACTTCACATATAAACATATAGATACTTGTTCTGCACAGTCATCAACATTGCCCCCACAACCATCTACATCTGGTCTGAAAAGGAAGCATGAAACACCTGTTAATGCTAGACCGGCAAAGCAGCCACGCTATGAACCCATCCATAGCAGTTTTGCTGGCCAACTTAGGGATTACCGATTTGTATCAGAGCAAAAATGTGACATTAAGAATTTTTTGAACAGTATAAATCCTGATGTGCAGGCAATTCTAAATGCACAAAATTGCTCTTATAAGCTGTCCCTCAAATTGTTTACACAATGTAAGAAACCAAATGGCACAAAATTTACACAGCCCCACATAACAGAAACTGTAGCTGTTTATTCAAATGCAAATTTAGACAAAATAATAAGCAGTTTGATAGATCAATTGAATATTAAACACTCTGAATTTGCTGCAAAAGAGTCAGGATGGAGCCTATGCGGAACTCCACACAAGTTATATATTAATATTTCTGAATTCAGCCCATTACAAGGTTCCACATATGTGTCTTTACCTGACAATATCAAAAACAAAAAAGCTGTGGTTAACATAGATAATAATGATGAGAAATGTTTTCTGTGGTGTATTTTAGCTGCTTTGTATCCAGTTTTAAATAATCCAGAGAGAATAAGTTATTATAAACAGCATGAACATGATTTTGATGAAGCAATGGAGGGCTTAAAATATCCAATGTCAGTTCAGAATATTGATAAATTTGAAAAAAAAGGCCAGGGATATCAATGGTAAACAATTATCTATTAATGTATTTATTTGTTCTACTGGCCGTGGCAATTGCTTGATAGCACCTCTCAGAATCATTACACTTGATGATGATTCTGCTGTCCCGATTGATCTGCTCTTAATTGAAGAGGATGGCACACACCATTACACTCTGATACACAGTCTTGAAGCTTTAGTCAGAAAACAATGAGGCAAATCCAATACAATATTCAAGTTGTGCAGAAGATGTTTGACTGTATTTGATGGTAGAAAAATGATGAATGGTGTTTGTGAACAGAATGCAGAAATTGCTAAAAACAAGTTAATTGAACATTTAAAATACTGTGGCAATCATAAACCTGTTCATATGGTGATGCCTAGTCCAAGTGAAAATGCCAGATTCAAAAAATTTGAAGCCTTGTTGGAACACCCAGCATATATAGTCTGTGATTTTGAATCAAACCTCAAACCCCTTGCATTCTGCAGCCCAGATCCTGATGAATCTTCAATTACACCATACCAATTACATGAACCTTCTAGTTTTTATTATGTGATTGTACAGGATGGTGTTGTTAGTAAAGAATATTTATACATGGGACTACATGCCATCAAAGAATTTGCACATAGAATAAAAAATGAATGCCATGACATAGCATCTAATATCTTATTAAAATCAAAACCTATGTTGCCTTTAACAGAAGAACAGATTCAAAATTTCAACAATGCAGAAAAATGCCCGGTATGTGATTCTGACTTTTCAGATACAAATATCAAGGTGAAACACCATTCCCATACAGATGGTAAATTCTTAATGGCCCTGTGTAATAGTTGTAATATTAAGATCCAGAGACCAAAATTTGTCCCTGTATTTTGCCATGGTGCATCCAACTATGATTTTCATCATCTGATCAGGTACGAGGGGTTTGACAAGGAGAATTTAAATATTTTAGCAGAAAATGATGAGAAATATATAGCTATTAGCAAAATAATCAGTGTTAATGGTGTTTCCATTCACTTAAGATTTCTTGATTCCTACAGAATTCTGTCTGCTAGCCTGGCTACACTGGCCAGTCTATTATCTGATGATCAATTCAAAATCACATGTGCTTTGTTTCCAAATCAGGACCTGAAATTAATTAGGTGGAAGGGTGTATACCCATATGATTATGTTACAGGTTTTTCTAAATTTAATGAGTGTGCTCTGCCACCACAACAAGAGTTTTACAGCAAACTCAGAGGATCTGGAATCACTGATGAAGATTATCACCATGCCCAGTTGATGTGGAACAATTTAAAATGCCAGGCATTTGGTGATTATCACAAGGCATATTTAAAACTTGATGTGACTCTCTTAGCCGATATACTTCAGGAATTCAGAAAATCTTCCATGAAAAATTATAAGCTGGATCCAATGTATTTCTACAGTGCTCTAGGCCTAGCATGGTCTGCAATGTTTTTGAACACTAAAATGCAATTGGATCTGATCCAGGATCAGGGCATGTATCTGTTTATGGAGCAATGTATAAGAGGAGGCATGGTGCAATGTTCTCAGAGATATGCCAGAGCAAATAACAAATATATTTCTGATTATGATCCAGCACTGCCATTAAATTATATACTGTATGTAGATGCCAACAGCCTGTATGGTTATGCTATGATGGATAAACTGCCATAAGCAGGGCTTGAGTGGGTTGAAGATTTCAATATTGAAGATCTTCAGGATTTTGATGACAGTGACTATGGCCTGTTCTTAGAAGTTGATCTGACAATTCCTGATGATTTACACAACACATTTTCTGATCTGCCCCCAATTCCTGAGGTTAAGTGTTCACCTGGCTCTAAACAGAAGAAGCTAATGATGACTCTAGAGCCAAAACAGGATTATGTCATATATTATAAAAACCTCCAGTTCCTGATGCATCATGGTGTTAAAGTAACTAAGGTTGGCAAAGTTTTGAGGTTCAGGCACTCAAGATGGTTGAAACCATATATTGATACAAACACAGAGCTTCGAACATCTGCAATGAGCCAATTTGATAAGACCTTGTTTAAATTGATGGTAAATTCAGTGTATGGCAAAACCATAGAAAATGTCAGAAAACATACTGATGTTAAATTAATTACTGACCCCAGCCTGAGCAAAAAATTGATAGCAAAGCCTAATTTCAATTATAGAAGAATTTATGATGAGAATATGGCACTTTTCAACATGAAAAAAACAAAAATTAAGTTTGATAAGCCTATTTATGTAGGGGCTGTGATATTGGAATTGGCCAAATTACACATGTTAAAGCTCTATTATGATTTGCTGAAGCCTTTTTATGTTGATCGTGTAAAACTGATGTACATGGACACAGATAGTTTTATTCTTGATATTCAGACAGAAGATATCTATCAAGATATGTCACAGCCTGCATTGCTTGAATATTTTGATACCAGTGAACATACAAAGATTCAACCCCACAACAAAAAGGTGCCTGGCAAGTTAAAAGATGAGACACTTGGTGATGTTATTGTGGCATTTGCTGGGTTAAGGGCCAAGATGTACAGCTTTGAAACATGTAGTGGTGTTGTTGCCAAAAAGGCCAAGGGCATTGGCAGAGTAACTGTAGACAAAGAGCTCCAATTTAAAGATTACAAAAATTGTCTCAAATCACAGAATTCAATCTGAACATCAGAATGCAGAATTCAGAGTGAGGATCACTTGTTGACTACAAATGTTGTAAGAAAAGTGGCTCTGGACCCACATGATGATAAGAGATGCATTTTATCATGTGGCATACATACTCTACAATGGGGTCATTGCGATTTGAAAAGTGGCAAACAATGCCCAATTACAGAGCATGATTTGAAATAAATAAACATGCCTATGAACTTATTTGGGTTCAAAAAACAGGCTATTATGGACCTGCCAACACCAGCACCCTCTTCTGATATAATATCTAAACTAAGTGCTTTGTTAATTATTCATCTGAACAGCATACTTACAGATGTTGATGATGAAACAGGTTAAATATTGTACATATTTAACAATAATTTAAATTATTACCAATTACCTGTAGGTGGTCAATTACAATTTATTACAACCCCCGAGGGTAATGTTAAGATTTCAATAGGGAGAAATATTTACAGGATAAAGCACTCAAACATGGTTTCTGGCACTGTATATACTGTTTCTGCTGGTGACTGCTTATATATTGAGGTCCCAGGATCCTATGACAAGCTTATACCTTTTTTATAGAATTAAGAATTAGATATTTAATAATAAATAACCACTAAAACAAAAATGCCTAATGATATATTTGGCCATACAAGACATGAAGGTCACAGTGATGAGATTCTAATGCTTGATGTCAGAGTGAAAAAATTAAGAAGTGATTTACAAGCTTTACAAACCACACTCAATGCCAGTCTTCAACTAGAAATTACAAATTTACAGTCACAATGCATGGACCCTCTTCTTAAAATTGACTCAGAACTCAAATTACTGCTTCAAAAATATACTGACTTGGCTACATTAGATAATTTTCAAATTTTAGAGGAGGCCATAGCAGCTCTTCAAGCCAAATTTAAGACCCAGGCCACCAACTCTGAGCAATTGAAACAACAATTGGAAGAGCAGATTAATAATGTCCAGACACAGCTCCAAACAATTGTCAAAAGCATAAAATCACAAGAAGATTTTGATCTAGTGATTTCCACTCTAAAGGAACAGATTCAATCACTGGAGATACCTAATCTGGACCCTCTGAACAATGCCATAGCCGAGGTTAAAGAAAAAATTGAGACACTTGAAAATTTTTTGAACAACTTGCCATCTTCTGATGCTTTGAGTGCAATAACTCGGAGTGTTGCCAACATTAAGCTGCAACTTGAAACATATGAAGATTTTGGAAAAATTCAAAGTACCATAACCCATCTTGAGGGTACAATAGCAGCAGTGCAAAGTGATTTGACAAATGTACAAGAATCTCTAGAATCCCGCCTGCCTGGTATTGTAGATACCCTTGTCAGTGTCCAGCAACAGATCACAAAACTTGAAAACCTCAACAATGAATCTGAACTATCTCATTTTCATCACTTGATCGATGATATCCAAACAAAGCTTGAAATTTTACAACAATCAACACCCACTCAGGCAGACATAACCCTGCTCCAAGATGCTATGCGTGGTGTGGTTGATGCTTCTGAATTAAATGATGTGAAATTGGCACTTGAATCTTTGCAGAATACTGTATCAAATCTGCCTACATCACAGGAACTTAAAAATATTAAGAGAGCTGCGAATCGCATATTGAAATCAGAAGATATCAAGAATATCCAGACAGAGATCAAACAACTTACTCAGACAGTGGCCACTCTACCAACTAATCAACATATTAATGAACTGCATGCCCTGTTTAAGGATATCAGAAGACAAGTCCATGATCTTACAGCTCAAAATTTAAAATTGGCAGTTGTTGAAAATTTACAGCAAATTGTAGCCAACATCAAGCAACAGCTAGGGACCATGGAATCCAATCAAGCAAATGCTCTGTCTGTTTTTGCCACCCAGCTACAAGAAATTGTGCAACAATACAAGAAACTTGTTGTGGACATAAAGATCAAGCCAGGCCATGATGATGTTGTTAGGACTATCAATGAGCACCTTGAATCTGTAACAAGTAGATTGCTTACAGCAGAAAAAGAAATAACTGGCATAGTCGAGAATCCTAAACATACAGTAATTCTTGAATTGTACAGTATCCCCAACAAAGAATATGATTCACCATTTACACCAGGTGGCAAAATATATATGCTGTCCCCTGCACAATTCTATTACCAGTTTTTTGTTGGGGGCACACTTAGACCAATCAAGATCAAATATTGGCTACAACCACAGGCACACCACTACCCTACCTTATCAATAACAAATGCTGACAACAAACCAAAAATCACCAGTGTAGAGTTAGAGGATTTTACAGATCCCAATACATTAGAGACATCTTATGCTGAAGATGATGGCCCTCTGGAATTTAATATACAAATAGGAGACAAACTGTATTTAGAAAATCCTGTAGTATCAGCTGCTGAACACCCTATAGTTGCAATATTCTTGTTTACATACTATGTCTAGACAAATTATTGTTGATGAATTACACAGACAAGCCAGACATAATTATAAGAGACTGCCAGTGGTTACAAAAGGCATAGATGATTTATGGCAGTGTGACTTGGTTGAGATGTCAAGTGGACAGCTGAAAATCTTAGACAAGATCAACAAGAGCTACAAGTATCTAGTCACTGTCATAGATACATTTTCAAAATTTGCCTGGGCTGTGCCACTCAAATCCAAGACTGGAAAATGTGTTACAGAAGCCTTCAGGACAATCATCAATCAGAGTGGAAGATCACCGCGCTATTTGCAAACAGATAATGGCAAAGAATTCTATAATTCTGTGTTCCAACAATTTATTAAAAGCCAGTCAATACAACATTACTCGAGTTACAGTGATCTGAAGGCCTCTATTGTTGAGAGATTCAACAAAACCCTAAAAAATCATATGTATAAACAATTTACACTTCAAGGTAATTATAAATGGCTTAATATTCTTCCAGAACTTTTACATAAATATAACAACTCAGTCCATTCCACAATCAACATGAAACCCTCTGAGGTAACTTCATCCGATGAGCAAAAATTGATCAGCACTGTTTATTATCCTAGATACCAGCCAACAACAAGAAAAGCCAAATACAAGGTGGGTGATCAAGTAAGAATCAGCAAATATAAGCACTTATTCAAAAGAGGCTTTACAAGAAACTGGAGCTCTGAATTATTTACAGTGGTTCAAGTTAAACCTGGGACCCTTAACACATATATAATAAAAGATCACCGAGGAGAAATTCTCAAAGGCAGGTTTTATGAAGAAGAACTCAGCAAAACTAAGCAGCCTGACACATATCTCATAGAGAAAATCATCCGCAGAAAAGGCAACAAGTTACTTGTCAAATGGCTAGGACTCCCAGAACACAGCTGGATCGATGCAGACAAAGTGATACTATGAACACCTGGGATGTTATAAAGAGGCTGCCAGAACCTGAACAGCAGATTAAGAGAAATGGCAAGTTGCTGCCTGATAATATTAGATGTCTTATTGTTGGGCCATCGGCTTGTGGTAAAACTACACTAATGATTGATAATTTTTTATTGGCACCCAACTGGTTAGATTGGAAAAACAGGCACTTGTATGTCTTCTCTAAGAGCTTGGAGCAATTAAAATATCAGCAGCTGATGAAGCTATATGATGGACTGGATATAGCCACTTTTGAATCAGATGTTAAGCCACTCCATGACTGTCTTGATATCTCTGTTGTTGTGTTTGATGACATTATACTGGATAATCAAAACAAGGTTAGAAATTTCTTTACACAGGGCCGACACAAAAACATTGATTGCTTCTACCTGGCACAGACTTTTTCTAAAATACCGAAGCAGCTGATCCGAGACAACAGCAATTTTATATGTGTGTTTCATCAAGATCATACCAACCTCAAACACATACATGATGAATATGTAGGTGGGGACTTGAGCTACAATGATTTTTCTAAGTTTTGCAGTAGGTGCTGGAATCAAGACAGTTATGGGTTTGTCACAATTGATATGACAAGGAAACCCAATAGTGGCAAATACAGAAATAAAATCAACAATTTTCTAGACATTGAAACATATATAAATAACCATGAAAAGGCCAATCATTGATGATCTTAAATTAAGAGTTTATCTTGTAAAAAGATTTAAGGGATGGAAATCAGAGAACCGAGGAATCTATGAACAACACAAGCAAACAGAACAGCCTATTATTGATGCTATTAGTGAATTAGGTAAAAATATCAAAACTGTTACAGAGCAAAATCAAAATTTGATCACAGAGCTTGTACCTGTAGCTGCTAGGAACATATTAGATTATCCAATCACCCCACTTTCTAGTATTCATACACCTAGTCCTGTTGTTCCTCGAAGAATTGAAGCTACTCAGGATCCTATTGAATTGGTTCTTCTTGCTCAAAAATATTTAAGCACACCTAAAGACAACAAACATGAGGTCTTTGGCTTATATGCTGACACAGAGCGTGATGGTAGCATCATACATAGAATTGGCAATTTCAGAGTAACATTTATGGGAGATGATCTCATTGTATATTCAGAATCTCATCTTGGAGAAAGAGGTGGTTTTGTTAAATATCCTGGCACACCTGGATTGTGGGAACTGATGACTAGGAAGAGACCTGGCAGCTATACAGATCAAGATTATGAGCATTACAAAGAAATATTAATAAAATCAGATGCTCTGTACCAGAACAATGATCCTACACGAAAAAGAGTCAAGTCTAGCAGTGGAGCAAAATACAACAACTTAATCAAGCCCATATGGTCACAGATCAAGACTGGCAGTGGAATCAAACAATACAACACCCTGCCTAAAGAATTTGTGTGGGTTGATGATGTCAGGAAACTTGTAGATAGATTGCTGGTGATAGCTGGGGAGGAAAATCCTGGCAACCATAATTTTTACAATGAAAAGGTTGGAATTATGGACATGATAAGCACCAAATTGTCTAATTTTATAGTGAATGACACTAAGGGGATTGGATATCTTATAAAAATTATTAATACTCTACCACCTAAATTTTGGAATATCTCTGAGGGTCGGGGGCTGGTTAATGACATCATAAACAAGCTGCCATTTGAACTACACATTCCAGGCTATCAGTAATGTGGTCCCGGTACAAAACTAGATCATAGATTAAACAGAGGTGATCCTGGTGTTAATCCCCTAGATGCTGCTTGCAGAAACCATGACATAGCATACAACACACATTCTGATCTTGACAAGAGACATGTTGCAGACAAGAAATTAGAAGAGGCTGCATTTGGTAGATTTGTAAGCAAAGATGCTTCTTTGAGTGAGAGAATAGCAGCATTGGGGACCACCATAGCTATGAACACCAAACAAAAACTGGGGTGGGGGTTGTGAATATATATATAATAAACCTAGGATGAAGGCCAAGGGTGTTATGTATCAGATACCTTATGCAGGTCTTAAATCTCTTAAAACTATTGATAGCCTTTTAACTAAAAAGCAGCGCAAGAAAAAAAGCTCTTGTCTTGCCAAGGGCCATGGTATGAAATTGTTACTTAGTACCCCCAATTAAAAAAATTACAGCAATCCAGGAAAAAATCACATGTGGGTGGATTTATATTTACTATCCCGGCCATCTTAGCAGCTTTGGGGGCTGTTGGGAGCTTGGCTGGGGGATCAGCTGCCATAGCAAAAACAGTAATAGATGCCAAGAAGAATAAAGCAGAATTAGATGAATTGAAGCGCCATAATCTGGCCATGGAGAAACAAGGCAAAGCTGTTAAGAGAGCCATGAATAAGTTTAAAAAAACAAGAGCCGCTTACAAACCAAGATATTGAAGCTTTAATCAAGCCACTGGGCATCAAACATTTTAGAGGTGTGTTCATGTCTGATTCTTTACCAGAACAACCACTCAACAAAGAGTGTGGCATAGTTAATTTGGATAAGTACAAAAATCAGGGCACTCACTGGATCTGTTATCTTAAATATTTAAAAGATGAGGCATTTGTGTTTAATTCATTTGGAGGTGTTCCACCTGAAAATTTAGTAAAATATCTAAAATCAGCTAACCTTTATTACAATAATGCCCGTGTTCAAAATTTCAAAGATGTTAATTGTTGACATCTGTGTTTATCTGTTCTTAGATATCTGTCTCAAATAAATAAACCATCAATTGAAGATTTTCAAAAAGCCTTGTGGTATTTAAAACATCATGGGGGTATTCCATCTCACCAGCCAAAATTCAATATTGAAACTTAGATTACATGATGATATAGTGTATCCCAAAACAATAGCTCTCAGAGCATTTTATGGCATGTACTTGATCCCTAATATTACACACCACAACAACACAATTGCAGTTGGGGATCAAAATATTGTCATCACTCCAGGGCAATATAATCTATCTACTCTAAATGCTCAGTTACCCAGAGGTATAGTATTAACTCAAAATTCTGTCACTCACAGAGTAGAGATTGTATCTGCTACAGAAACAGTGGATCTGGGTACTATAGGAGAGCTGTTAGGATTTGAGAACAACACAAAACTTGAACCAGCCATCAAACACACTGCTATTAATATACCTAAATTCTTAGCCATAGAGACTCTAAATATTCACTGTAATGTGGCCGAGGGTATGATCACCAAATCAAATGGCATAGGCACTCACAAACAAACTGGCATCATTTGCAACATTCAAACCTAACTCTGAATTCATGGAGCCCATCATCTACACTCCATCACCAACATTATATTTTCCTGTGTGCCATAATAGAATAGATTACATTGAGTTGATGGTCACTAATGAAAAAGAAGAATTAGTTGATTTTGCTGGAGCCACAACAACTGCAATCATAGAGATTAATATTTAAATAAAAATACATACAAAAAAAATGGAAAATATTGAGAGTTATGAGCTACAATCATTCCCCCCAAACAGGAGGACCTTTGCAAATTTAAATAAACCCAACACAGAGATTGAGGTTGATCTTGATGTAGGAGATGGCTTTATAGACCCCCACAGAGCAGATCTATACATCAAGTTTGATGTTGTAAAGCTCGATGGTACAGATTATCCGGCAAATTAAAATATAAGATTGGTAGACAATTTTGTGCCACATCTGTTCTCTGAAATTGAGATCAGAAAACATGGTGTTGTTATAAACATGGTAGATTATCCTGGCATTTCCTCTACAGCTTTGGCCACACTAAAATTATCCAAAACCGAGGCTTCTTACTACAAAATAGGTGGATTTGAAGCTGGTGATAAAATAATATCTAAGAGCCACACAGTATTGTTTCCTATTGCCAGGATTCTTCTCAGATTACAAAGATATTATGTGGAAGGGTGGTTTAAGAATCACATTTAGAAGAGCTGCCAATGATAATAATGCTTTGATGAGGTACAGTACATTAAACTCTACCGGGGAAGCTCTGCCTAATACCCTACCTGATGAGGGCAAGTGCCTTATTCAGACTATGGAGCTAAGAATCCCGGTTGTTGAATATGAAGCCAGTTATGCTCTTAAATACAAAGCAGATATCCTAAAAAATCCACAGGTGCCTTTACAATTTTATACATATCAATGTGTACAGAAGCCTGCCACTGGTACCTATTATGAGTTTGATGCTACAAATTCATTCTCCAGTATACAATATGACATGCCAGATTTTGTGGTGGTACTGTTTCAGACTGGAAGACACAATAATCAGGAAAAAAATTCAAGTAAATTTGATAACTGCAACATCAAGAACATATATCTTAAAAATGGCAGAAATGAGGTGTTTCCTAGAGAAAATTATAATTTAGACATGTCCAAGGATGATTTCCTCAAATTATATGAGGCATTTACAGCATACAAAAGGGTCACTACTGGCAATACTGACATGTATTACACACCAGATGAATTCAAAGCACAGAGACCCATGTTTGTCATCAACACTTCAAAAAGAAAACAAGTTGTGGTTAATGACAGGACAAACATTAAAATTATCTGTGAATTCCATGATACACTCCCTGATGACACCATATGTAGTGTTATTCTTATAGGTGAAAAATCATATGTTTATGATGTAAGAAATGAGAGAGTCACAGAGCAATTCTAGAAGGCCTCTGCATATTACCGGACCGGAAGTAAATATAAGTGGGTGTGGGTGGGTGAGGGTGTGCATGGGTGTAGATGTAGCTAATAAGATTACATTTTACAGGGTATTACACTAAAAGCAATAAGCTCATATGAGCATTTTTGGCTTAGTTTTAGGTGTAGCCAAAAAAAATATCAAGGGGGGCATATTTTTGACAAGCTTATGGACAACAATCTCACAGATGTGGCTTTTGTAAGTGTAGGCAAATCAATCTGAGGGGCCTCATCATTTCACGGGAAATTCCCGAGGGCATTTTTACAAAAATCTTGGATTAGACAGAGTACCACACTTGAGCAATAAGCTCATATGCACATCTTGAGTTAGTTTTAAGTGTAGCCAAATCTGCCTGAGGGGGGCTCATCATTTATCGCCCCAGTAATATCACAAATCACACTACTCATTTTCATACACTGCCGCTTTCAGAAGAACACGCCGACATGTTCAGTGGTGCAGCGGTGCCAGGGCGCACCATGGCCCGCTTCGATATCTTCTGTGTACCTCCAGGGCGCGCCCTGCTTCAAAAGACGACAGTACATTGGCCTTATTTAACATTTTTGTTGTGCATGTATCTAAACAAACCCTTACGTAGCACAATGGCTCCTTTGTTGTACATGCCTCCCCGATGGCGCAGTGATATCATCGTTGCCCCGTAATCAAGTAACCCGGGTTCGATACCCGGTAGAGGCACATAGTGCTTCGGATCCCACTTTAAAACTGTAGGTATAGTCCCGATTAGCCTTACTGTGCATAAAGTGAACTCAAAACGCCAAATCAATCAATTTATCAAAGCTTTGTTGAATACAGGGATGACCCTTACAACCTTCTAAGGACCTACAGTTTAAAGTGAGTTCCGAACAACTATTTACCCCCACGGCCTATCCAACCCGGGACCCCTTACCACTACGCCATCGGGGAGGCCGGATTCACAGAATCAAAGCTTCACGATCTTATAATTTAGTTACAGTGGTAACTTTCCCAGAAACACCCAAATTTCAACTTCCCTTCCTCGTAATACAGCCTGGTGTTGTGCAGTATAACGAGGCTCTGGCGTCTGGGTTCAGCCAGTACAATCCTCTGTGATGCTTGTGTTATGCTCATCCATGTTGCTTGTGAATGACATCTCATCATTTTCCATCCCCATCTTGGTGATCAACCAACAGTAGCAGAAAAGGGAAGTAACATAAGACAAAACCACCGATCAGTCAACTAATATTTTAGAGTGAGTTCTGTCACCATAATAATTTAACTCTGCATTGGCAGCAACTTATATGGAAACGTGCGGATTGAGCCCACTTAATAATTCACATGTTAAATAATTTTATTTTTGAAATTATTCCCTGTGCTCAAGAAAAAAATATTTAATCATTACTAACTAACTAACTAACTAACTCCCTAGCCTTCTTAAACCCGAAGGTTCATGGCTGCAGCAACATAGGCCTTCCATCTTTCCCTATCTTCAGCAAGATCTATATACTCTTTTCCATCCCTACCGATTTCTCTTAGGTCCATCTCAATGTTGTCCCTCCATCTTCGTCTTGGCCTTCCTACAGGTCTCTTACCATCAGGTTTCCCAACAAGAATCCTGTAAACTCCTCTTTCCTCTCCCATTCGTGCCACATGGCCTGCCCACCTAAGTCTTCTTGATTTAATTATTCTAATTATATCTGGACATGAATACAAATTATGTAGTTCTAAATTATGTAACCTTCTCCACTCACCTGTCTCCTCATCCCTATTAGGTCCAAAGATTTTCCTAAGGATCTTATTTCCAAATACCCTCAATTTCTGTTCCTCTTTCAATGTAAGGGACCAAGTTTCACATCCATATAATACTACAGGCAAAATTACTGTTTTATATATTTTAACTTTTAGTTTCTTAGATATTAAACGAGAAGACAAAAGTTTATGAAGAGAGTAGTAACATGCATTTCCTGAATTAAGCCTACTTTTTATTTCCTCTTTAATATAATTTTCATTTGTTAATATTACTCCTAAGTATTTGAATTTGGAGACTGGTTCAAACGAGTTGTTATCAATAATTAGATTTTGATTATTACATAACACTTGGTTTCGGCCTGTAAGCATATATTTAGTTTTGTCTTTGTTAACTTCCAAACCTATCTCTTTAGCAGTTTTGAAAAATATTTTAGCATTATTCTTAATTGTATTCACATCATCCCCCAGTAAGTCTACATCATCTGCATATGCTAACAACTGAGTCACACCATTTAATTTTAGTCCTTCTTTAGTCTCTTTTACCTTCCTAACAGCATATTCCAGGGCAAAATTAAAGAGCAATGGAGATAATGCATCTCCTTGTTTTAACCCATCATGAATTGTAAATTTGTCAGACATATTAATACCCACACGAATTTTACTTTCTGTTTCACTGGTGCATGTTTTTATCATACTAACAAGCTTCTTAGGTATTCCAAACTCTACTAATATATTATATAATTTATCTCTTTTGACTGAATCATATGCTTTTTTGAAATCAATGAATAGCTGATGGACATTTTGATTATATTCCCATTTTTTTTCAAGTGTCTGTCTGATGTGAAAAATTTGATCTGTAGTTGATCTGTTACGTTTAAATCTACATTGATAATCACCTATAATTTCATTAGCATATGGGGTTAGTCTTGTTAAAATAATGTTAGACAATATTTTATATGTTGTTGAGAGTAGAGAAATTCCACGGTAATTATTGCAGTTCATTTTATCACCTTTTTTAAACACAGGAACAATTATGGATTCTTTCCACTGTTGAGGGATTTCTTCTTTATTCCATATTAAACAAATTAATTTATGAATTTGACATATTAATGAATTTCCACCATATTTAATTAACTCAGCTGGTATTAAATCAATGCCAGGTGCTTTGTTATTCTTTAGCCTTTTAACTGCATCTTTAACTTCAGTCAAGTTAGGTTCTGGAACTAAAGGTTCTGCTGTGTGGACTTCATTTACTTCTGATTTATCTCCTATATGAACATTTAAAAGGTCATTAAAGTAGTTCTTCCATCTATTTAGAATATCGTTTGGGTCAGCTAGAAGATCACCATCTTTATCTTTTATCAAGTTTACTTTAGGTTGCCACCCCTTTCTAAACTCATTTACACCTTTATATAAATCTCTGATATTTTTATTTTTGCTGTTTGTTTCAATTTCGTTAATTTTGCTTTTCAAGTAATCTCTTTTTTTACTTCTAAACGTGCGGTTAACTTCTCGCTTTATTCTATTATAATTGTTTAGATTTGTATCATCAGAGTTATTTAACCACCTAAGTCTAGCCTGATTTCTTATTTCTATTAGATTATGACATTCATTATCAAACCATGGCTTACTTTTTCTCGGTTTATGGTATCCTATACTTTCTTTAGCTGCTGATTCTATTGCATTACGTATGTGCTCCCAATTCTTATTTACGTCTGTTTCATTTATATTTTCATCATCATTTAAATCCTGCAAAACATCAAATCTATTTGACATTTTAATTTGGTAATCTTTCTTAATTCTTTCATCAGTAAACTTTCCTGTATCAAATTTTAGAACTTTTAGATTTTGTTGCTTATGATTTATCACTGAGAGTCTTTCTCTTAATTTAGCAATTACTAAATAATGGTCACTGGCACAGTCAGCACCTCTATGTGTACGAACGTCAATTATACTAGTATGCCTTCTCTTATCAATGAGAATATGATCTATCTGATTATGAGTTTTACCATCTGGAGAAGACCAGGTATATTTATGGATATCTTTATGTTTAAAAGTGGTACTTTTCACAATTAAATTCTTTGAGGTTGCAAAATTAATCAATCTTATACCATTATCATTACTTAATTCATGAAGACTTTCTTTACCAATCGTGGGTTTAAATGTCTCTTCTTTGCCAATCTGTGCATTACAGTCACCTAACAGAATTTTCATATCATACTGAGAAAATTTATCAAAGACCTGTTCTAACTCTGTATAAAAATCATCTTTAGTATTATCATCTTTATCTTCCGTTGGTGCATGTATGTTTATTAAAATAATTTTACACCACCTACCCTGTAAAACTGCATATGATATCCTATCATTAATAAATTCTACTGTTTTAAGAGCCGAGATAATTCTATTATTTATGAAAAAGCCTGTTCCAAAATTATGATTTTCAGTACCACCATAGAAAAAAGTATAATTTTTAGTTTTACAATTCCCTTCTCCTGACCACCTAACTTCCTGGACAGCTACTACATCTAATTTATACTTAACTATCTCATTAACTGTACACTGAAATGCCCCAGGCCGGTAAAGGCTCAGAACATTCCAGGTGCCTAATTTAATATCCTTATTCCTAACGTAGATCTTATCCTTAGTCCAGGGACCTCCCAAAGTAGTCCCCACCCGGAGATCCGAACGGGGGACTATTTTACCTCCGGAATATTTTACCTTGGGAACATCCATGGCCTTATATTGCTGTTTCTTGACATTGTTTTTTTTACAGTGCAGAGTTGTCAGCTCTACGCCTAACCCCCAATATGAATGGAGGAAGTACTACACAAGACGAACACAAACACATTAGACAGCACAACTACTATACAAGAATCACACAAACAGATCACAACTATAGCACAATATAAACACAAACACACCACAACTACTACACATTTAATCATTACACATTTAAAATATATTTCACCTTGTTACATCTCAAGTATATTAATTTTCAATGTCCTCTATTATCTAAACTATTCTAGTCACTACTTTATTAGAAAAATAAGGGAGAATAGGGCTTGTAATAAGGATGGGAACCAATAGGCAATTGTGATTAAAATAGGCAAAAACGACCAGTATACATTCATGTATTTCTCTGGGAAATAGCCTGAAAGGGATTTACATATAAAGCCTACCTCTTCTCGCTAAAGAACAAAACAAGGCATTTTAGGGCAAATCATCAGCTTACTTATTACATATTACATAAAATTATGAAACAAATCTCCAAGTTCAGTCCACCCAATGCAACGGATGTATTATTCAAGTTAAATTTATGCTCAGAAACACGAATCCAAACCACTGCTCTCTTTGCATCCACCGGGAATCGAACCCGTGACACTCGATTGCAATATTACTGCCTTTGCCCTTTAATGTGAAAGCAGGAGTGGTTAAGACTTTCCCCTTGATTGCGTCTCTCAATAAACATTGCTACCTACTCGGATAAAAGTAAATGCACCGGTTAAACAATAATAAATGCATAACGTCTATCGCTTAGAACAAAAGTTTAAGTGCTTCATTGAGAAAGATGAAGAAAGGTGCATCAAGAAACGCATAATTTGATGCACTTAAGTACATCTCGTCATAAAAATAATACTCGCTTGCGTCGTATGATACACTTTGGCGCTATCTTTACAAGCAATATTAAAAAATCCATCAAACTGTAAACTTCGTTATGGGCAAAGGCGAAAAACCACCCTTCAGTGCATCAATCTGTGTTTGTACATAAAACAGATTTAATGCATTTAGTTTTCTGTGAGTATCGTTGCGATTATCCCAAGCGATAAGAAAACGACCTCAAATAACAAAAATAGAAAAATACGTTCTATGCCTTTTTAGGGAATTAAATTGCACTGACATTAGAACAAAGATATTTTATGTTTTAATTTTCGACCTCATACGGAATGAATGAACATGACGATGAACACTTTGCCCACTATTGACTGTTTGATTGAATTGTTATTTTAAGTCCACTTTGTGCACAGAAAGGTTAATCGGGACTGGATCTAAAGTTTAAATGGGATCCGAACCACTTTGAGCCTCCACCGGTTATCGATCCCGGGACCCCTTCATTACAAAGCGACGACTAGTGTTGCCCACGAGACGAGACTTGGGCCTGTCTCGTCTCGTGGAAATGCTGTGAAATGCTGTCTCGTCTCGAAAATATTCGTTTGTCTCGGGACACATGATCAATCTCGTCTCGTCAAGAATTTTTAAAAGCCTGTCCCTTCTCGTCCCGTGCGCACACTAGCGACGACGCTACCACTGCGCCACCGGTGAGTCCCTCACTGGAATCGTTACAACCCAGAAGGGTGGCAAAGGCTCTACAAGATGCTGAAGTTCTTGTTGCTGAAGTTATTCCCAACTGAGGCTACGTTGAGTGGTACTTATCATTGCTCCAGACAGATTTGCTTCATGAACTGCTTTGATTACAAACTGCAAAAAGGTAATAATAATAATAAAAAAGGTAAAGTGCTCCCTGTGAATAGCACCATCCCCTGAAGGCGTATAGGGGGTGTGGGGATAATGCCCCACACTTTCTTGATCCGGTCGTGAGATGGGGTGATGTGATCAGCATCACGCCCCTGACCGCCTTTACCCCCCAGGGTTTCCTCCAGGTACCCATGTTATTCGACGCTGGTTCGGCGCCGGGGCCGCTTCCAAGGTTAGAAAACCGGGCGGGGACCGAACCCGGGACCTTTAGCATGTTAGTCAGAAGCGTTTGATGACCATCCACATTTTTATGTGACGTCACCAGTAGAAGATATGTCACTAATGTATCTATTTTTGTAAAAGAAAGCGTAATTTCTTTGTTATTAGATGTAATATTGCACCCTGTTTGTAATATATATATATCTTTTGTTTAATGTTTATTGTATTTTATGCTCTGTTACGAGTAGTTTAATGTATCTTCATGTTTGCAAGAGTGCACTACACGAATTTGTATTTCTAAAGATGTATAGATGTCAGTTTTGTTGATAGTATCCTTTTGTAGATAGTGAATGATTCATCTGTACTTTAATCTGTGTTCTCGAAAATAGTATAAAAGCGAGGATATCGCGTAAGAATCATCACACTTTTTCGCCACGGATCGACGAAGTTTTTAAAATTAAAAAGAACTCCTCGGTGTTGTGCATACATCTTGGCGCAAGCTAGGCCTATGTGATCATAGGTACGCCGATAGCCATGCATTGATGATATGCACAATACTGCAACCATTCTACGTCAAATAATAAAGTTAGCCTAAGGATTAATTTGGAAATAAAAGGCAAAAGAGCAAATATTGGCTCAGTTATCATTGCATACCTCCGACTGATTTGACACGCAAACAGTTTGCATTGTTGCCAAATTACACGAAAAGCAGAATTTAGCGGGGCATACATTGATATAGCTACTAAATATGACGTCAGGCATATCTCGAAAATGGTACGTGATGGAGACAATGAGTAGCAAATCCGAAATCAGCATACCGAAATTAGTTAATAACACCTATTCGCTAACAGGATACAAAATGGCTGCTCCCTAGTGTAATCACCATCATTATAATATTTTGTAATATGTATTGTATTCTTGCAGTCAGTGGTGTAGTCGTGCTAAAGCTCACCAGGGCCCCGTCCTGGTTGATAACAATTACAAAAATAATTGTAATAATAATTATAACTATAGTAAAAAATGCAATTTAACGACCAATCCAGCGCGATAAGAAACACAACAGCCTGCAGAACGAGATGCGCGAAGTACCTCCTCCCGCGACGTCGTAACTCTCGGCGCCAGCCCTGTTTTCTGGTTGATCTGCTGCGTATTCCCCGCTCCCCACTTCCCTTGCCAGCTAAGTATGTTAGGCCGCCCGCCGTAAGACTGTACAAGAGCTGTAGTGTTCTATGTCATTGTGATGCAGTTTGCAAGGCACTATTTATTTTACGACTACTCCACTGATTATATCTATTATTATTATTAGTTACATTCATTAATGTGAAGGAACCATTTGGTCCCTTCTCCAAAAAGTTCAGAACAGACCAGTGCACCTAACAGAGAAAGATAAAAGGCATTAGTTTGCATACTGTACGATTTCTGTGTCTCTGACTTATAAGACAGCCTCAAAATGTTTATAGCGAGAACCTTATGATAAATGGATTTTCTTCCTGTTTTGAAAATTTAATAAGGTAGCAATCTTTAAAGATGTTTTTGCTTTCTAATTCGAATAATTTTTTTTGAAAATATTTTCAATTTTACGGTCAGAGGTGTAGAACTTTCTTCTAATTAAATAATGCTCTACAGCGCCATCTCTTATCGTAATATATAATGAATTCACACCAACATTCTCTGTTAAAACTCTTGTACTTATACTTGAATTCAAAGTTCTATTCTCATATGTAATGAGTGCATGGAATGTTCGTCATTCTAATATATTATGCATAGGCGTGCGCACGGGTGGGCAGTTGCCCCCTTAATTATTTCAATTATAATCTTAGTGTAGAGAAATCTTAACGCCGTTACGACACAATATTAAACTTTTAGAAAAATTACGTATTCTCGTAAGAAATTGGACAATCCGTAAACGTCAGATAGGGTGGGGCAAGAGGGCCACGCCCCCCTGTAAAATGAAACGTAGCAATAAATTCCGTATCTAGCACATCAAATTTCATTTCAGTTCCAGTAATATGTTAATTATTGCAAGGTCATTGCAGGAGCATGGTAACTTCAAATTGAAGCAATTTTTTGAAGGGACACTAATATCATAAGGAAAATATGTATATATAGCACACTAATTGGATTGGATTTTCTGTGGGTCCGGAGACTCGCTACATACGTCCCTTTCATATCTATCGATACAATAAAACGTTGTATTATTAAGGGTTTTGACCCCCTTAATCAGAGGGTCCGCGCACTCCCATGATATCATGCTGTATTTTTTAATTTTGTGAATTTTTAACTTTTTTCTTTTCTACAAAGTTAATTGCGTCTATAAGGATGAATCATGAATTGATGAAATCGATAAAAGAACAATCACAATGGCATGCTGCCCAAAGTTTCGAACCTGGAACCTCTATCTTTCAAGCGCGCTACGCTAGCCACTCCACCAGAATAGACACTGGTGAAACCAAAGTTCCATCCTCGATGTGGATACTCGCTGGTAGATTTTTCTGTCGATCCCAACATAATAGGTTCATAATAGCCTCATCCAAAATCCCAGCAATGGGCCCTCGGAGGCACCGGAATGTACCGGCGACTAGATCGTGATGCTAATCATATGTATCCCCTGCTGAGATCCTCCCCCTCTCTCTCTGATGATGATGAGAACAATGTATACACTCGAAACGTTGGACGCTAACGTCGATTTAATCCGGTCCGAGAACATTTGTTCGAATCACGTCGCCAGGAAAGCTACAATTCCTCAATTCCTAATTTCGATTGTTTCTCTTTCCTTCTTTGACATGACTGAACTAGTTTCGAAAGCCGTAACATGATTCTACCACGGTTCCGTTCAGGTTCTCGACTGACATTTACTTGCAGCAAGGAACTAGATATTTGCCACTGTTCCCCAAGATGGGAAGAGAAAGTGTGTTCATATGACACTTTCTGGCGCAGGTACTTATACCAACGGCTAGAAATATGAACATGGCCACGATTGGAGGGATATAACGCCACTCTGCTCCCAGGCCTCAAAAAGTTTGATATTTTCGCTTCGCTGCAAAATTCAGCGACACACGCTCATCGGGGTATGTAGCTTTAGTACAGTCAACGGCAAAGATAGTGGTAGCCAAATTGTCCACTGCTATTTTAATTACTTTTTATTCTACATCCTGTGTTGTTTTAAGGAATAAAAGTATGTTGGTTCGGAACAGGCATTGTTCTGTGCTAATTGACGTCATTATTTCAATTCATCGTCATCACAATCTGTAATGTAGACAGAATTAAAATGGTGGTGGACAATTCGCCTACTGTTTCTTTCGCCATTGGGTGTACTACTTTCCTCGCGGTACAAATCTCGTTTGGCTGTGTACAACTTTGCGACTACAAACCCAACTCGATTCAATGTCTAAACACTGCTTTAGACGTGCGTGACACAAACTTTGTTCGGGAACGGTCAAGGGGAACAAAGTCCTAACATCGTTATGCTTGTAGAAGAGATGTCGGGGGGGGGGGGTTTAAGCTCAAATAGTCGGTGTATAAAGGTGTTGAAGGTTGAATATGAAATTCAAATGAAGTAAATATTGTCACATTGAGGCCATTTTAGTTTTTGTGAAATATAGTCAAAGAAGTTAGTGTTACATTAGGTCGTTCGTCGGCATAACAGCTTGGCTATGAGAGGATTTAATTAAATGTGAGGAGGGGAATAATTAATGCTCCTTTGTCCTTCACCTATTTATTATGCACAGGCCGAACAGGTAAGAAGGTGAACACGCCTAACCCGGGTTTGAACTAATGAACACTGATTCTTAAATTACTAGTGTCATCACTGTACCTGATCTGGTCCGTCGGCCTGGTCGCGTCGGCGCCGTGTAGTCCGTTGACGGTGTGTACTTTGGGCACTGCCCAATGTTTGCACGGACACACTCTACGAGTCGCACCACTTAGGCTACTAGCTTCCGACTCTCTTGGCCACTAAATTCTGACTCCCCCGGCGACCTCTCGTCACCGGGAACTTGGCTGGTGTTTGCTGATTTAACATTTAGTGCCGGCTAGTGACATTAGTTACAAGGTGTGTTTTATACAGCGTGTATTGATACAATTGTAGGTTAAATTGTATCTTCTGCAAATATGCTGCACAAAGAAACAAACTGCAGGAGTACTTAGTGAGGCGAGTGTACAAATCACCCAATTGAAGTTGACAATTGCACATTGCAAATTAATTTACGAAAAACGAGTATAATTCCACGTGTAGTGGTGTGCAGTGGTCAGTGTCGAGCACTGGCGTACTTAGATGGAGCTGATGGGGCTCAGCCTAGAGGCTTTCACCAGATGTTTATATTTTCGTGAGTCTTTTGGAGCTGGATTGAACTTTACTTCCGGTGGAGCATGTGATCGGGAACGAATAATAATTATTCTCAAATATATATGTATCGTTTTCAGACAGATTCGATACGGAAATATCAGTTTATTCAGGCAGTATAATGAAAAGATTGGAAACCAACACACGAGGGATTAGGGCTGCAGTCGGCACTTCATCACCGCTAAGTAGACCCAATGAAAATATTTTACACGTCTTAAATTATAATTGTTAAAAGCACAGAAAAGGAAGAAAAAAGAATTACATATGGTATGTTGACATTTAATTTCAGATGTAACTGTTTGCCACCATGCATGCCATTAGCCGTGATGGAACGAACACACTTGGTTGTAGATTAGAAATTGTACTTAAGGGCTCAAATCCATAACATTAAGGTGGTCGTATTGAGTGCACAACATCACAACATCTGGTGTGATCGCAGTATTAGCATAACTAATCTCATCATCATGTCAAGATGCAGAATCCTCAAACCACTTGGTTGTAGCATAGAAATTGTACTTAAGGGCTCAAATCCATGCAGAATCCTCAAACCAAATGCATGAGTGGAAATTCCTTTTTCTCCATTTTTCCTGAAATTACAAATCAGCTATCATACATACAAATAAACCTTTAGAAATGCAGAAATGCTAATGCCATGAAACTTGACGTCAGAGAGATGAAAATCTTCCTAAAATATCCATAATTTGAAAATAAAATACAACTACTCGTACTCCCTCCAAGTCTCTAATATCAATTAGCATTTCTTTCTGATGGAAATCATAAATTAGAGAGAGATTTGCTCTGAAACCTTATGGTGCAATTACCGAGTTCATGGAAATCCTGCGGGCTAAGCTCTTTGAAGAATAGGTACATGGATCTTGTAATGATTGAATGTCATGGTCAATTCAATGTGATGCATGAATGGTCTGACTTGCGAATAATATATTATTTTCAAAAAGCGTATGGGAGCACAAGAAGAGTGTGGAAGTTTCGAATGATATGGTAATTATTGCTTAGTACTACGTGAATTTGTAATTTTTAGGCTTAGAAAAGTACACACATGAATTACAAATTCAAGGCGATGATATAGTTTCCACACCTAGCATAAGCTGCCTAGCCTTATGTAAATATTTCTGATTGGAAATGCTATTTTGGGAATTACAATCAGATTCCCCCAGTCTGGAGTTTTACCAGTTTTGCTCATACGGAAATTGTTCATCCATTTTAAATAGGGTCCTGTGTTTAGCATCAAGTAGCACTGGAACACATTTTTATGTGGTTGTAGTTTGATATGTAAAGATACATGTTGAACATTGATAATATTACGTAAAATTACCTGATTATAACAATATTCGTGCTAAATTAGCTTACCACGTGACAGCTTGTCACACTGAAATTTTGAAATTTTAAGACTTCTCTGAAAATGACCGTTATTTTGATTTACTGAAACAAGCAAGAATATGTATCTCACCATAAATAATATGTTTACTTTAAAGGGCGCCCTTCGGATAACCCACAGCAACATAATTGGGTTACCATCCAGCTTCCCAGAAATCATTAGTACTCTAGAGCAAGAACATGTTAAAATATGCCTCCATGAAAGGCAACAGCAACAGGTAAGTAGTAATCATGAACAAGATTTTCTCTTCTAGTACAAACTGTTACAAAATAGTACATGTAATGGCAGAGTTAGTAGTAAGCCATGTTCATAAGTATTTTTCCAGTTATTTCTTGTTTTATATTAAGGAATGAAATTGCATTAATGCTGGGGCATCAGTTGTCCTCTGTTCAATTGGCTTTTTTTGTTTCTTTTTGAACTTTGGGTTCTTCAAAATGAAATAAATTAAAATCACGATCATCAAATTGTTTACTATTATCTTTGCTGCTGGTTGTACAATCGTTCTTATTTAATATTTGTTGCTAAGGAATAGAAAATCACTTTTAATTACAAATTATTTTGTGATACTTCAACAGTAAATAATATGTATGCATGGATTTGTGTATACATGTCAGTGTGCAACCATTTTTTTAGTATACTATGAAACGTTAGACCTATTGTAGTCCCCTAAAATGGTGGTTAGCGTCTATTGTTGACTTTCTTAGCCTAAAAGTCCCGATTTGTAAGACTCGTGGGGAAGTATTTCGTGAGAAATGTACTATCTACTTTTCTGCCTACTTTTGGAGAAACGAACGTAGTATTTTTCCAAAGTTAATTTAACATATTGATAAATGATTGATAGATTGATTGATAGATGCGCCTAGAGAGAGATCCAGACTTTTAAAAAATATAAAAGTAAAAAATCCTATGGTGATACGACTTTTCTTTGGCATTTCGACAATTTCTTTTCACAACAAATGTCTAGGATATTTTCGACATCCAGTTGGAATACGTGTGCATGGGGAGGAGAAGGTGAGAAGATTTGTTTTCCCTTCCTCTTGTAATTGTTGTGTTTTTAGGAAAGTGTCCTGTAGTGTATAAAATATAGGATAGTGAGTGAAGATGATGAATCGAATTAGTACCTTATTACTTAAACACTGTTTTCCACGTTACCAAACGAGGATAAACATCTTGGCCAGTGGCGCAACCCCAAGGAGGGGGCGGGGGTGGGCAATACGGAGGTTTTTCTTTTCTTCGTTTTCTTCATCACGTTGGCACTGCACATCATAGTTGCCGCCGGCCGCCACTGTAATGAAGTTATTGAAACTATTATCCGTTGCGTAATGTAATAATACGCCCAATATTTTATGTCTGCACGTTATTATTATCTTATAATTGCATTTAATAGATTAGCGAACATAAATATTATATCCTGTGCTTTTATATTGCGAATTTTATACACTTGATACTAACAATACTCGAGTAATTCTCACTTACTATTTTAATTGCATGTTATGCCATTTATATGTGACAGAATAACAATAACAAAACATGTGGTTAAATAAATTTGAAAAAAACTTGGTTGAATCCAGCCCCCCCCCACATTTTTAATCACTTTTCTCCGAAATATGGCCTCTTAGTGCTAAGCTAGTCTACCAAGAGAAAGTAAACTGTCCTTGCCCCAGTTTTGATACCCAGTCGCTGATGTTGGTGAGAAGTGTATTTAAGCGGGAGAAAAGTTATTCTTTGGGGAAGGGGGAAGTAGCCAAGACACACAATAGCTTGCCTCGCGGCACCTTGTAAATACAATGAACTTGCCGATATTGCTACCTTGCGGTGGCTGGCCTCTCTTATGGATTTTATTCACCTAATTTAAATAACTTTTCAAACACTATCAACTCCTTAATTAACGAAAGTGATCAAATTCATGGAATAGGTTGTGTCTTATTAAAAGGAATTCACTCCATTGCAAAAGTATTTGAAACAGCAAACTTTAACAGTAACTTGACAACCATACGAACAGTATCAGAATGATAAAATGTGGAAGTACATGTAAACTTCAGACAACTTACAGAAATATTTCTATCTTTTTATATTTGCTGATGAATCGTTATCATCATCCTTGGAATATAGGCTAAATATCAATATACATTATATTAATTATGATTTTGATTTGCATTAAGTAATGTGAAAGGACCATTTGGTCCATCTCCAATAAGAGATCCAATTCTCTGTGATCCCTATACGAGAAAATGAAATGCTATTAGTAATTCTGCCTGACGTGTCTTGGGCTGTCTACTATAGGACTCTCTCCCATTTCACACATGGAGAGCCCTATGATAATTTGACTTTTTCTTCCTGTTTTGGGAACTTAATGGTAATGTAAACAATTTTCTTTCCTAAACTATTTCCAAATAAAAATCGTGGAAAACATTTTCAGTTATGAGATTAGGGATTGAGAATGTGAATTATATTTAAATAGCATATTGCGCCATCGTTTATTACATTATGTAAACATTCATTTCAATGGTTTTACAATACTCAAAGACATGCTGCTTTGAATTCAAAATTCTAAACTTCCAGTGTGTGTGTGCGCACATTTGCGTAATATCAGGCATCTAAATTTTACATCTCTTTGACCATCTCCTTTATTAGTTTGCTTTTGTTTTTTCCTCTCCTTGGTTAATCTCAGCGATGTAGATGAATGGTGAATTTTGCTACTGTCGTAGAGGCTTGAGCGTTTTACATTATACTCAGTAAATCACTGTCCCACTTCACTGATAAGTATACTTATTATTTGCACTAAATAAATACATTAACTTGTTCTCGATTTAAAGTGATTTCAACTACACACAAAGCGTCCTTGTTATCTTTTTCATTTGTTTTCAACAACTGGTTGCTAAGCAACATACTATTACAGTTCTTTCTTTTTTACACAAAAAGTGATTATACATTTCACATTTTTAAATTAGTCACAATTTTTTAAAGATATTAAATTGAATTGCAAAGTCCACTTTATGCACAGAAATGCTAATCGGGACTGTAACTACTGTTTAAATGTTCCTCTACCAGGTATCGAACCAGGGACCCGTTGGTTGGAAGGCGACGAAGTTACTACTAAGACGAACCACAATGATATGTCCTCCACGTCCGCACACTCTCTTTCTCTCCCCTATCCCCCATCTCTCTCTCTCTCTCTCTCTCTCTCTCTCTCTTTTCCCCTTGCACACATCCTTCCTGAAAGGATAACAAATTTCTCAAACTATCAGTGCTACATAACAAAAAAGAATGAGTTTAATGAGAGCGAGTGGTTTGAAGGTACGTTGATTTTCTGTTGTTTTAAGTCACTTTTATGCAATTTTGACTAATCGCGACGATGAGGATGAATGATGTTGAAAAACACCCATGCCCAGGCAGGGATTCGAATCCGGGACGTGTTCCGCTGAGGTAGCTGGATGCAGCATGAACATTTCAACTGGTAGGAGAAGTTAAATTATGAAAATAGCAAACAGACCTTTAAGGGCCAAGGCCAGGGCCTGATTTAAAGGGCTGCGGCGCATAAGCCTTGGTGAAAATTCGGCCCCTCAAGGAAGGTTTTGTGAATTACTAAAGAAGTGGTTAAATAACAATTGTAACACGGGGAATTAACTTGGATGAAATTGATATTACTTGTAGTTTCACAAGGAAAATGGACAATGTTTTACGTGCTTGCTTTTTTATTATTACTTGTTTATTCCGTACACATTGCTTCATACCGTGAAATAATTGGGATGGGGGAAGCGGGGGGTATTGTGTGGAGCTCATGTGATCAGAGGGCTACCAAGCCATGGGTTCTAGGTTCGAATCGTGGTACAGCATGGTAGGCATGTCGCTGTGATTGTTCTTTAATCGATTTGGTCAATTCATTAATCATTCTCATCGACGCGATTAACTACAAGAAGTAAAACATGAACACACATTTACAGCGTAATAATATTAATTATATTTACAGGATGGACAATACACACACATTACATGTGAGTATAGAATTTTGCATTCAAGCATGTGTGACGTCGCTGCCTTTGAATCAAAAGGTCCCGGGTTCGTTACCCAGTAGAGGCATATTGCACAGTGCTTTGCATCCCCCCAACTGTAGATATAGTCCCGATTATTCTATTTTGCACGAAGTGAACTTACAAATTCAAACAGAGAAAACTTAAGGCATAATAACACACATTGTGTACTGTCACCCACGTTGGGTTCTGCGGAATATGTAGTGAATATATTTAACTTTTAAATAATTATTTAATATTGTACAACAATTTGTTGTAGATTTCTCCTATGCAGAGATATTTACAGATAAATACAGTTTGCACCACCGAGAGAGCGAATTAATAAATTTAATCATCTCTGCATTCAGTGGGCGTGACTGATGGTAGTTGGTTCCTAAAGCATCCTGAGTCTTTTAATATACTTTCGATATCTTATAACTGTTACACTTTAAAATCGTTTTAAGGAGGACTACTATCTTCTATGGAATGAGAGAGGGACATAGCACTATCAGGAAAAGTGAGGATAAGCATCTGTACGCACTCAACGCAGTTCCAATTTCCTAAACAAAAGTTTACTAATTTGCTCCCTAGATGTCAGGCTATATGAGAATTTAAGTGGAATTTTCGTACAAACTAAATACGTAAGTAAGTCAATTGAAATTGCTGAGAAAATTTACAGATGTCTTTTCCGAATCGTGACGATTTTTTAGAGGCTTCTAACACGTGACAGGTAGCTTATATGTTTGTATTTCGAAAATATATAGAGGGCGCTAAAATCATAAAATGCAAAAAGAATTATTAATAAATTTTAAACACAGCTCACTTGGCTAGACTTTTCAAAGTTCCGCCGAATCTCAAGATTTTGTGTGAGACTGCCGGTTCCCAGCTAACATGATTTTAAACGCATCTCTCGAATATACATTTATTTGATATCACACATGTTCAAAAATTTGCCATCGTTTCCCAGGATGTGAAATGAAAGTGTGTTCATACGACACTTTCTGGGCAGGTACTTATACCCATGGCTAGAAATCTGCAGACGAGCGATCCAACGCCATTGTGCTCCCAGACTTCAAACACTTTGATATTCTCGCTTCGCGGGAATATTCAAGGTCACACGCCCATCGGAGAATGTAGCTTTGGATCTACATTACTCGCGGTGCACATCTCGTTTGTCTGTGATCAAGTTTGCGACTACAAACCCAAGTCTTGTCAATGTCTACGCACTGCATTAGACGCGCGTGACGGTTAAAGGAAACAAAGTACTTCCACTGTGGCTCAGCAAGCGAAAGAGAAAATTCAGTGGCCTTGCTTGTTGAAGAGAATTAGGAGAGGGAGGTCTTAAGCACATATATTCAGTGTATGAAGGCATTGGTGAAGGTTGTATATGGCATTTAAATCAGGTAAGAGTTGCCACATTGAGGCCATTTTGAGGTGTGTTTTATACAGCGTATATTGATGCAATTGCAGGTTGAATTGCATCTTTTGCAAATAAGCTGTATAAAGAAACAAACTGCCGAAGAACTAAATGTGGTGAGTTCACGAATCTCTTTACTGAATTTGACAATTGCACCTTGCAAATTACTTACACAAAGCGAGGATAAATTCCGTGTGTGTTGGATGCAGTGGTCAGTGTCAAGCAATGGCGTACTGAGATGGAGCTGATGGGGTTCAGGCAAGAGGCTATTCACCAGATGTTTAAATTTTAATGAGTCTCTTGGCGCGGGTTTGAACTAAACTTCCGGTGGGACATGTGATCGGAAAGAAATAATTAATCTCAAATATCTACGTATCGTTTTCCGACAGATATGCGAGTTTATGAGTGGATGGAAAGATTTAAAGACGGAAGACGAAATGTCAGTGATGAACATCGGATTGGGAGGCCAGTTTGCGTGGTAACCTACAGTCGAGACGCGCTAGCAAGCGGCGTGGAACCACCCACTCTGGTAGTGATACGCTGTTGCCGGATTGACCTACTTCAGGATTTTCGTGAGCCCACAGAAACATGAGAAAGGTTGAACTACTGCAGCTCCTTATGTTACACAAACCCCAGTTCCCCATATATCGAATAGACAAGCTTGCAGAAGAAGCGGGATATACGGTGGTCCGTCTCCCGCCATATCATTGTATGTACAGTGGGATCCATGAGTATTACCGTGTAAATTGTCCATGACTATTATTTACATATTTTTTCTTCCATCCTAGGTGTTTTTAAGCGATATATTTTTATGTATGCTGGTGCAGAAGTTGTCAACAGCTTGTTTTGGGTTTTCTTTTAATTCTGGTAGTTCTTATTGGGTCAAATAAAGTACACGAACTTGGTGATGGACAATTTGCACGATAATACTCATGGATCCCACTGTACAATGCAATCGAACTTATTTGGGCACAGGTCAAAGGGCTGGTAGCACAAAGGAACACTTTGCCACCTTTTACACCGTCTAAAATTTTCCAATTGACAGAACAGGCTATCGGGGATGTGACAGCAGATAGGTGGCGTTCGGCTATAGAACACACAAGGAAGATTATTTCCGAAGCATGGGAAAAGGAGGGAGTTGAAGAGCAGCAAAAGGAGGATTTTGTAATTTCACTTGGGCGGGAAGACAGCAGTGACAGTAGTAGCTCAGATGAAGATGTTCCTTTACCAACAATGAAGATGATCTTGGGATAGCGCCACTGCAGTGGTAGCCGGTAATAAAAAACAACTGATTCTTTAACTACTACTTCTGTTCTTTCATTCATTTTTTATGTTTTTACGTACAGATAGCTCAAAGCATTAATAACACATGTACCAAATGTATCATTAATGTTAAGGAAATCGAGCAATTGCCAAGCGTTTCGTTGTAATTTATTGAACTCTGTATTGCCAGAGCCTGTATTCTCATATAGCTTCCCAAATTATCTCACTTCACACACCCACATGTGCCTCCCCGATGGCACAGTGGTAGGGTAAGTGTTGTCGCCTTGTAATCAAGTAGTCCTGGGTATGATACTCTGTCCAGGCACATAGTGGTTCGGATCCCACTTCCAACTGTAGGTCCATTCCAGATTGGCCGTAGTGTGCATAAAGTGGACTTTAAAACACCAACTCAATCAATCAATTCACACACAATTGATTTGTTCTTGATAAATGTTGATTTGTTGATTTAGTTTATTTTACTTCGCGTTTTGTGCCTCTTGGCTAATTTGCGAAGATGGGGATGAGTGATGAAATGATGAAATTGATGAATGGACATTTACAAACAACCAAACCCGACCGGGATTCGAACCCGGGACCCTTGGCGTCGCAGCGCGATGTGCTAACCACTCGGCCACAGGGTCGGGCTGTTCTTGATAAATTCTTCTCCGTAATACAGTAACTCAGTTCTGTAAAATTCTGTTTTAGAGGTGAATTTTTCTAGGTTCCTCAAAATATAATTTAAAAACGTGTTAACGAAACGAAGTTGTACGTAATTTGCCCCAATTTTCAAGAAATACATTTCATTTGTCCGTCCTGAAGCTTCAACAATCGCGGCGTGACAAAGAAGGCAAAGAGAGGCGGCATGAAATCAAAGGAGAACGATTTGCCACAGTGTTGTTCATAACACAAGACGCATTTTCTTTTGATGGTAATTGTGATACGATACAACGTAAGTAAAAAGATGCCGGTAGCTGATGCTTACAATGTACCATAATAAAAACACAACAAAGGTTCTTTCAGTGAAGGTTTTCGGTTGCTGTGTAGAGCAGGATGATAAAATGTTTCATGCTTGCCAGAATGTAAAATTCACACTGGAAGTTAACGTCAAACTACAAGAAACTTCAGATTCAAACTTCTAGATTCGTTAAATTATCACTTTACGACGGAAATAACATATATTAGCATACTGATACGTACTTGCTTAATTTCGCGTAACGCTTTTTTCCCGAGCTTGCCAACAGCTGACTAGCCTGTCCGTGTGTTTGTGCGAACGTGGCAACGTAGAAACCCCCCAGCCACATGGCAGCCAACGAGGAGACAGAATTTGGTCACGTTCTGTCGTTCTGCGTTCTGATTGCACGCCGCTTCTTATCGCGTCCGTACTGTAGTCACTGAAACAGCAGATCGATCAGTGAATCCGTTAATTTAGTTTACCTTCCCCTGACTAAAACACTCCGTACTAAACTTTCATTCCGCTGTAGATTTCAGAAAGTTTCACTCTCCTTGCCCACAAAAAACGAATATCACTTTGTGGCTCTTCTTCGCCGCAAATCAACAGTGGAGCGGCCATGTTGTAGGACCTACTACGCAGGCGCATACTGCTCGATTGTAACGACACCTTTATGGCGTGTTGCTAAGGAACCTTTTAGAGGGCCGAAACACAAACTTTCGTTGTGCATAGAGTCACTCTGGGGAATATGCCCATCGGTATTAAATGCCCACCCCCTCGTATCTCGAGCAACGTTAATGTTGTGGCAACTCAGCGACTCTTGTTTGAAAGCGCTCTTCGTGGTGAGACGAGGCACCAGGTTTGGAGTTTGTGAGAAGAATCTAAAGCCATCCAGGGTTAATTTCATAAGGTAAGAAGACAATTTTTGGGGTAATATTTTTTTGGACGTTGCTGTATTAACAGTGTGCAATAATATTCTCAAGATAGAAAGAAAATGAATTATATTTGATGTAAAGATCAATAGTGAGCTAAACATATCTCCAGAGTGAAACTGCCGCATAGTTTTGCAAAAATTGATGTTCATCTGTTTATTTTTCTCTGGTTCTTTTGCTATAAGACTTACAGTAATAAAACTTATAGGTAACAATAACAAAACATGTAGCTTTCATTTGACATCCTTTTCATTGCCACACTCATTCATATAGCGAAGCTATAAACCGCCAAAAAAAAGTTGGGCGTATTCCCCCGAGTGACTCTAAATCTCCATGAAGTTTAGAATAAAATTCCTATTATTTAATGACTTCACCTCGTACATTTTTCAATTTACTTACCTGATATTAAAAGTGATAAATTTTAGGTATATTCATGTTATTTGTACTCCAAAAATTATAAAATAGACTAATATGAAGACTTCAGCATGAACTACTTAGCATATAGTTGTGGTTATAACATGGAAGTCAACAAATTTAGCAAATTTCGCATACATTACAATAGAAAAATTTCATTTCTTTAGGAACCCATTGCCATCCCATTATGAAATTTTGCTCACAAATAGTCAATTCATGTCTTCAAATGATACATTTATTTGAAAAAAAAAATGTTTTTGAGATTAAAAGAAACATTTTTCAAGTTTTCTAAAAATTACAGAATTCAAATTCCACAGTCAAGTTGCATTTCAAATTAAAGCTCATTACAAGCAGAAGAGAATGACACCAGATTGAGTTCTCTAGGTCAAATAGTTTTTGATCTACAACTGTGTAAAGATTTCAAAATATCGTCAAATTTTGGGATTTTTGCTTTTTTGAAAGTCAATAACACAAAAACTAAAAGTAGGAAAAATCTGAAATTTGACAGTTTTTCTCTCCTTGATAGGTGCAATGCACAATCGAAAAATCAAAAAAATCTGAATTCTTAAGGTTCAAAATTATTTTTTATCTGTTGATTTGACATGAAATTATATGTTTATTTATATTATTTTATTTAAGTTTCTCTGAACGCTTCATGTTGACCAGGGCATTCACTTGTTTTTCTCAGTTGTCTCAAGCCTCTGAGGCATGTTTACAATGCATTGTGTTGTGCCATGCAAACCTCCTGAGCATTCAGGAAACAGGTAATACTTCTGGTTATAGAGTCAGCGGTTTGCATGGTGGCAATTAATAACACGATTCGGCATAGAGGAAGAGCTCGATGGCCTAGTAATATAGAGGTGAGACAAGCTGAGAGGGGACTGACTTTTGGGATTGAGTTGAGAGAGAAGAGGTGGTCATCAAGGCAGTAGGTCAGAAGTGGAACGACGCTTTGGTCGACGAATTGGAGAAGCTTACAGAGGACTTCGCTTATTTGATTCAGCTTAATACTTCAGATAGACAGGTAATTATCCTAACACCCAGCCATGATTCAGGTTCAACGGTTCACAAAACCCAACGAGTGACCATTGTCTTTTCTGTAGTTTAGTTCCTTAGTGTGATTTTGTACCTTTCGCATTGCCAAGCGTTAACTCGTCATGCCAATGACGAGTAGTCTCATCAGAGGATGAATGATGAGTAATTTACATCACCCAGCAATTAATTGCACACACACTGGTTCAGATCCTCTCATTCTTTAGAATGACACGTGGTGGAGGTGCGGGGATTTGACATGACATGAAATGACCCTATAACAATATTCGTGCTCACTTAGCTTACCACATGACTGCTTGTATTTCATACACTGAAATTGTAAAATGTGATCGTTATTTTGAATTACTTTTACTTTTAGATGAAACAAACAAACATGTTTATCTCACCTCAAATCATCTGTTTACTTTAAAGGGTACCATCCAGCTTCCCACAAATCACTAGAACTCCAGAGCAAGAAAATGCTAAGCTATGCCTCTACGAAAGGCAACAGCAACAGGTAAGTAGTAATCATGAACATGATGGCAGAGATAGTAGTAAACAGTGTTCATAAGTATTTTTCCAGTTATTTCTTGTTTTATTTTAAGGGATTAAATTGTATTAATGGTGGAGCATTAGTTGTCCTCTGTTTATTTGGGTTCTTTTTGTTTCTTTTTCAAACTTGTGTTATTCCAAATGAAGTAAATGAAAATCATGATCATCAAATTGGGCCTTCCCAATGGTGGAGTGGTAGCGTCGTCGCCTTGTTATCAAGGGGTCCCGGGATCGATACCCGGTGGAGGCTCATAGTGGTTCGGATCCCACTTTAAACTGTAGGTCCAATCCCGATTAGTCTTACTGTGCATAAAGTGGACTTAAAACACCAATTCAACTGAACAAATGATCATCAAATTGTTTACTATTATCTTCGCTGCTTGTACAATCGTTCTTACTTAATATTTGTCGCTGAGGAATGAAAAATCACTTTTAATTAAAATTATCGTGTGATAGTGGAACAGTAAATATTTGCACAGATTTATGTATACATGCTAGTGTGCAACCATTTCATTGAGTACTATAGAACATTAGACCTATTGGGAGAATTTTGTACTGTCCAAAAATGGTAGTTATCACATATTCTTGCCTTTTTTACACTAAGTCTTACATGTTTTTATGGACCCTTGCAGTGGCGTGCCTAAGGGGCGGTTTGTGAGGATTATAAACCCTCCCTTTGGCCCAGTATTCTTAAAAAAGGACATCAAAGGTAGGAAAAGATGACGAAATGACGGTTGACTACCAGAAAAAGTGTACATAACCCTTCCTTTCGAAAATCCTGTTCACACAACCAGTCCCTTGGTCAGTTGCTCTCGATGTAGCTAGAATCTGTATCATTGTAAGGCTGCTGTGTCCCCTCCTCCCTCATACACATTGTAGTAGTCACAGCCAGAGATTCTCTTCACACTTGTCTGAATGCTAGTAACAATTGATCTACACTAGCATGCAATGTTATACCTCCGCCCAGATAAAGCCAATGGCTTATTTCGGGAAGGGGAGCCTCCCGAGAGACTAACCAATTACAAAATTTAATAAGCACAGCACGTGTTGCTGTTGTATTATACGAAGTTGATTGATTTTCACAGAAGTAAGGATTCAATTGTGGATTTGCAGCTTTCTGTGAACAGCACCTCTGAAAATTATTGCGTACCTAACAACCTTTTCGTTATTTAATGCCTTTTAAAAAATTGACATTAATTTTTTTGGTAAGGCAGCCATTTTTACCCAAATGTTAGTGATATTAACTACACACAAAAACAGATAATGAGTACATGCTTCTTTATCTGGTCATTCAATAATAATAATTAATTTACCTATTGTTATTATGTTATTAAATGCGAGACACTTGGGTCGGATACCCCCAAAATATATACTCTGTCTATGGAATCGCAGGAGAAAGGCAGCGCAGCATGGTGGGCATGTCACTCTGATTGTTGTTTAATCGATTTCATCAATTCATTATTCATTATCATCGACGCGATTAGCTACAATAATTAAGAAATTGCGATTGATTGATTGATTTAGTTTATTTTACTTCGCGTTTTGTGCCTCTTGGCTAATTTGCGAAGATGGGGATGAGTGAAGGAATGATGAAATTGATGAATGGACATTCACAAACATCCAAGCCCGAGCGGGATTCGAACCCGGAACCCTTGGCGTCGTACCGCGATGTGCTACCAATCTGCAACAGGATCCGGCTTAAGAAATTGCGAGAAACTTACGTAAATGTATAGCATATTATATTATACTTAAAGGATGGACAGTACATACTCATTACGTGTGATTATAGAATTTTGCATTCAAGCATATGTGACGTCGTCGCCTTTAAATCAAGCGTTCCTGGGTTCGTTACCCGGTGGAGGAACATTGTGCAGTGGTTCGCATCCCACACACTGTAGATGCAGTCCCGATTAGCCTATTTTGCACGAAGCGAACTTAAGAATTGAAACAAACAGTTCAAGTATGTATAGCCTTTAATACTGAGAACATTGATATAAATTAGTTATGTAATTAAACAATAGATGGAACAATATCGTATTAATTAATTGTAATTTACGTTCTGCATCTCTAGCTGTAAAGTTCAAAATATTTTCAAAGATTTCTTAAAATTAAAAATCAATGAGACTTTTAATCATTGATCTCTTATTAGTATTATTTTTAGAAAATCTAATAAAAAGGTCATTGTATATCCACATTCTCAGTGTTGAAATATTGAGGGTTAATTATAATAAAGAGCCCCAAGAAAACTTAAGCATAATATAATACTAACAGTTCTTTATTTTCTCCTTTAGATATAAGGATCCTGTTTCTGGTAATGTTTTGGAGATGGAACGAAACGGTTCTTTCATAATAATAATTATAATAAACATCTGAAAACTGTGCTTAGCAACATGCCATGAAAGCGTATAGGGGGTGTGGGTGTAACGCCCCACACTTTCTTGATCCGGTCGCCCTATGCAGTTAGATAATGCAAAATGTTCAAAGGATTATGTTTATGGTCGTCGAGATCATATTAGCATATTGATTTATCGACACTTGCAATTAACTTTGATAAAAATGTAATTTCAATCTGAAGTTGTAACTTGATTCCAAAATTTTATCATTATGCTATATTGTTTACAGATTATAAAATCAGAATTAATGTGTGCATTCCGTTCTCTATATATTTGATAAGAGGATATTTATTTTGCTTGAAACATAATCCGTTGGAGTTATTTGAACACATTCGTTGATTAAGGATTTGAATGTCACTGAGTAAGTGAGTTGGTGTTTAAAAGTCCACTTTATGCACAGTAAGGTTAATTGGGACTGAACCTACAGTTTAAAGTGGGATCAGAACCACCAAGTGCCTCCACCTGGAATCGAACCCAGGAAACCTTGATTAGAAGGCAACGACGATACCACTGTGCCTTTGGGGAGGCCAAAATGTCACTGAGGGTTAGCATGAAACCAGTGACATTTTCTGCCTATATATTTTACCAGTATTAAGAAAAGATATGTATGCATTCTCTGTACAAATGTTATGCACTCATACCCATGTAAGAAGATTTGGGTACCAAATATTGCAGACATAGACAGAAGTAGGTGGTGTGGGAGGGCGTCACTGTTCATGTAAAAGGTATAGGGGTGAAAATTAAGGGGTGGAAGTAATGAAATTTCCCCTTTCTCTGTTTTCTTCCCTAATTTGGATAGTTCTATAGGCCTGAATTACAAACCCTCGAACACTACGTCTCAGTATCTCCTCGATTTCCAGAGGTCTGTCTCGAAGTTCCTGTTCTCGTCTCGGCTCGATTATTGCAAGAATAGTTGGGAATGCATCTGTGGATAACGTGGTTGCAATGAGAGACACGTGGCGTAACGTGAGGAGGCATGGAGGGCACTCGAGCCTTATTCCAAATTTCCAGTTTTATTAAGGGTTAAGGGTATTTTTGTTAATCTTCTGGGATGAGGTTTGCATTCTGTCCCCCCTCCCTATTTACGGTGCTAGATGGGCCGATGTTTAGTGTAAGTTTTGCTGGTTAGGGTGGGGTATAGAATAGTATACTATTTCAACCCTACTTCGAACAACGAGTGCTTATAGTTGGCCATCATGGTCACGGATATCCTAAAGTGAATATCCCCTTCTCTGCAGCTACCCTCCATTTGAGGGTAAATACCATCTAGTTTATCCTTTACTTGTCTTAAGAATTGAATTTGAATTTGTTGTATTTTGTATATCTTGCTGGGTTTGAGGGTGCCACACTATGCTTGCGTATCCAATCTTCACTCTAACGTAAGCATATAAAGCATCATTAAGCTTCCGACACTTTTGAACTCCTTTCATGCACGCATTATAAGTCCCACAAGTCTGTAAGCCTAGTTTGTTATGAGCTTGAAATTTAAGTTTAGAATCAAACAGAACTTCTAGATCTTTGATTGTTTCTACCTCTTTTAATTTTTTTATGCAATATTCGTATTTTATTGGTATAGTGTTTCGAGTATATGGCAATCGATAACATTTTTGGCTATTTGAGATTATTTTGTTGCTTTCACACCATCCTACAAGACTGTTTATGTCTGCTTGTAACTCTGTGTAGTCATTGTAACTGCATATGCTTTTGTATATTTTTAAGTTGTCCGCAAAAAGTAGCATACCCGATTGGTTCAAATGTTCATGAAGATCGATATACATGAGAAAGAATAAGGGACCAAGGTTAGGGCCTTGGGGAACTCCGGATGTAGCCTCGAATTCATCGGAAGTATTTCCCTGAAACGTGACGTCTTGTTTGCGGTTTGTTAAGTAGGATTGACACAATTGTAACATCGAATTCCATAGATTGTATGATTTCAGTTTCTTTTATTAAGAATCTATGGTTTACAATATCAAACGCTTTCGAGAAATCTATATTACATCTACCTGGGCTCCACTATCCATGGCGGTTACGATAAAATGAGTGATTTATGAAAGGTTGGTACAGACCGACTTTTTTACTTAAGAAACCATGCTGAAAAGGAGAGATCACTGATCGTATGTGATAAGAAAAATTATTGTAAAGGATTTGCTCTAAGAGCTTGGCAGGTACTGCCAGGACTGCTATCGGCCTGTAATTCTCTATATTATTTGGCTTATTTGTTTTTGGTATCTGGGTAAATGTTGCTAAATTCCAAATATCTGGAAATGTTGAGGCGGAGAGCACAAGATTGAACAACGTGTATAGGGGGTATTTCAGTAGGCTCTCTCACCGCATCCTTTAAGTATGTAAGACGGAATTTTATCGGAATCAGTAGATTTTTTCGGCTTATGATTTTTTATGGCATCTTAGATTTCTTTAGGACTTATATATGATAAGTTAAGGTTATCGATTTCACTGTAAGATTGAATATTCAAAGTCTTATATTTTTCATCATCTTGCCGGTACACCGATTGAAAATATTTAGCAAACGCTGTAGTTACTTCTGGAGTGTCAGAAAGTATTTTATATGTATTATATTTATATTTAATGGCTTCCGTTTTTCTTGTTTTTTTTCTTCATATTTTTGGCAAAGCTGAAAAGAGATTAGGGGTAGGAAATATGTTACATTCTATGCGTAGCTTATATGCTTTTTGTAGGCTTTCCCTCGTTTAACAATATTCTGGAGTTCTTTGAATTTTTCATAATGATATTCAGCGTGGGGAGCATTATTTTTCCATTTTTTCCTGTGATATATTTTTTGCCTGACATTCTTTAAAATTTCCCGTGAGAAACCACCTTGGATATTTCTTTGGTTGAATTTTCGTTACCGCTAGCTCTTCAGTTGCGGAGCCGAGTCCAAGAGTGATGTCACGGTTGCCATGACAACCAACGTATAACCTTGGTGTGTAGGGATATGGCTTTCCAGCAAGAGCTCTGCACTTGGGGATGGTTCTCTGCGGAAAAAGCGTTGTTGTTGGGGATAGCGCGCCGGGTAGCAGACTAAAGTGCACAAATAAGTTTCTTTTCATATTAATATACGTGATAAGGATAATTTAATAAAAAAAAATATCTTGTATATTCATGTGTGTTGAAGGGCCACTGCACCTACTTCACTTGAATAACTGTCACTGCTGCAGGTCCTAGCGCCAGAGCAGCATCGTTAGTCTGCAACGATGGAGTTCTACTGCGTGGAAGTGAGGTTGACATTTGGATGTCTTCAGAAAGGGTAATCCTTCTAATTATGGATTGATTTAGTTTTGTTTACGTAAGCAAATTCAACCTCACTTATCACAGAAATAATATTAATTGTGACTTTCTGTTTACAAGAAATCAATAGGTATACAGGGTTATTCAAAAGGAAGGGGCAGATTAGAGATCTGTATTGTGGATCACGATGAAAGATACAAACGTGTGCCATGCATCACCAGAGAGAGTAAGAATCAACGTTTTATGCACTCAATATGATCATCGTGAGTCATGCGACAAACGTCGCAAGAATAATCCATTTAGTTCCAACGACTCTTCTACCTGTGTTGACTTCGCAGCTGCAACAATTAGACGCTTTAGCTCATTGAGATTTGCAGGTAGAGCTGGGACATAAACAGTGTCTTTCCATACCAAGATAGATAAAGGACGCAGGGGGTTATGTCGGGAGACCTGAGCGGCCGCCAGAGATGCAATCCAACATCCCGGAATGTAGAAGGACATCTCCTTGGAAGTCAGCACATTCCATTCACCACCGTGTGGGATCAAATGTAAATTCTACCTGGGTTAAGAAAAGTTTGATTTTTACTTTCTCCGACGACGAATAGCATATGTTTGTATCTTTTACACGTGTTCACGATAAAGATTTGTAATCTGCTCCTGCTTTCTGAATAACCCTGTACTTATCAAGTCGTCTGGTAGCAGTGTCATCTATAAGTACTTTTTGTCTTCCATTATAGGAAATAAATTGATTGATTGATTGATTGATTTGATTGATTTGGTGTTTTAAGTCCACTTTATGCACAGTAAGGCTAATCGGGACTGGACCTACAGTTTTTAAAGTGGGATCCGAACCACTATGTTCCTCCACCGGGTATCGAACCTGGGACCCCTTGATTACAAGGCGACGACGATACCACTGCGCCATCGGGGAGGCACTATATATAGGAAATAAAGCAGGGTCGGTTAAGTAGTATACTTTCGCCCCTTTCACTCCCTGACTTATTTTGCTGAGAATAAGTGTGGACATTACGCAAATTAATTTGTTTGAATCCAATTGTGAGTGTAATTTGCATTTGTTGTTGATTGTTGATTTGTTGTTTTAAGTCCACTTTATGCACAGTAAGGCTAATCGGGACTGGACCTACAGTTTAAAGTGGGATCCGAACCACTTGTGCCTCCACCGGGTATCGAACCCGGGACCCCTTGATTACAAGGCGAAGACGCTACCACTGCGCCATCGGAGAGGCCTGTAATTTGCATTTGAAAGTTGAAGTTCAATAGATGTCTAAATAAAATCGTCTCATTTTGTAAATTAGGGAACGAGTTTACAATACCGGACCACTCTCCAATTTCTATGAAATTTCACCTACTCACTAATTGTGAACTCCTAATCACGAATCTGCATGTAATAATTGGCGGTCAAGTATGGAAATCGAGAAAAAAATGAAATAAACTATGTTTTCTTAACGTAACGTAACCCTACCATAAGAACAATAGCTCCACGGAAGACGCCATTTTCCCAACATGAAGAAATCAACAGGCAAGATAAGGTATAGTTCTCTTAGCTAAAATATTAATTTTTCTTTGTATTTATGCTAATGGAACCTAACCTAACAGGCCTAACCTAACCTCGTAGGCATTCCTCGTCTGTCGTCAACAAGATTGTTGTGCGTAAAGGAAGACCATTAGGTAATTAATTGCGAAAGAAAGATGGTTCCGAATTGCTGTGTATGGACAATCACCGTGGTAAATCGCAAGGTTATTTTACAAGTTGTACACGTAAATGTACAGTTTTAACAAGTGACCGCCAAATATGAACTACAGACACGTCATCAGGACATCGAAATTAGTAAGCAGGCGAAATTTTATAGAAATTGGAGAGTGGTCCGGTATTGTAAACTCATGCCGAAATTAGCTTCAAGAGTTACAAGAAATTCCTTCTGTTGAGGAAGCATCATCTCAAAAAAAAAAAAAAAAAAAAAGATACAGCGATGAATCCACAACCGACATGTAGTGTCACCATTTTTTTTTAAAACCACCTTGAAATATATTTCACTAATTAGCGTTACCACTTATGATCCACTATTAGAATAAATTGCCCGTACCACAGATGATGTTTTGTGGTCCTCAGAAAGTTCATAATGTTTAAGACCATGCACGTTTAACTATTTGGAGTACTTAAAACTGGTTAAAACTTGCATACAGTGCAACCCCAGTGAACTTTCACTGCAGAAAAAGTATCGTTGGTCGGATTCGTCACGGACAGTGAAATCCATTCTACAAGTGGCAATATATCGATAAATAAGCTTCAAAGTGCGTGCAAAAGGCACAGTTGATCAGATTCGTCACGGACAATAGCCCGAGCTTCCTGCGTCACGATATTTTCTTCCATGTATTTTTTTGGAATTTTTTTCACAAGAAGATGGCGGCTTCCAGTAACAGCTGTTTCAACACGTGGTTTGACTGATGAAGCACTTTGCAAAGTTACATTGTTTTTAGTGTTGCTCACGAGACGAGACTTTGGCCTGTCTCGTCTCGTGGAAATGCTATGAAATGCTGTCTCGTCTCGAAAATATTCGTTTGTCTCGGGACACATGATCAATCTCGTCTCGTCTCGAATTTTTAAAAGCCTGTCCCGTCTCGTCCCGTGGGCAACACTAGTTGTTTTACAGACGTATGGTAATTTGGTTATTATGAGTAGAATACATTATTTATTACTGATATTAAGAGAGAATTTCTGAATAGAATTAGACTTATCATCTTCAATCAAGGCACTTGGAAATTTGTTTGAAGGGTTTTTGTACCAGGTGCGCCATTTTTTGAATTTTTTTGAAACCATTGAAATACTGCAACTCCCAACCAGCAAGAAAGAGCTCTGTTAATGCTCTGACGTCATGTACGAGATTGCACAACAAGATGGCGGATTTCAGTAACAGCTGTTTTAACACGTATCATCACTCAAGTGCTGTGCGTTGTTTCGTTGTTTTATAGTTTCGCGTTAATTAAGGGAAAAATTGCTTTTTTTGTTATTATAAGTAGAATAAATTATTTATTACCGTTATTAAGAGATAATTTCTGAATGAAATTTGACTTATTGTTCATAAGGCACTTGAAAATATGTCTGAGTATTTTCGTATCTGGTGCGCCATCTTTTGTTTTGTTTTTTTTTAAAAAAACTATGGTAATGTAGCAAGCAAGTCCCAAGCAGGAGTAAAGAGCATAAAAGCATTTAACAAGCATTAATTGCGGTTTCATGTGTTCTTAAAGTAAAATATAGTCCTTTGTTCTCCTTTCTCACGTTTCATTTTACTTGAACGCTGGTAATATCAGGATAAAAAATTTAAAAAACTTGTTAATCGTATTTATAACAAAATATTGTGTTGGCATTTTTGGTTGAATTATATCTATGAAATCCCAAGGGTTCATATTTCAAATTTTAGCCTAACTTTTGTTACTATATGCAAATAGTGCATAATGTTATTACAATAGGTAAATTAATATTAGTTTTAACAATAATTAATAACAATAACTGATGGTCGACGTCCGTGGCGGAGTGGTTAGCATAGCACTCTACGACGCCAGGGACAATGTAATTGTGTTTGTCCTGAATGAGAAAGTAGTAAAACTGAACAAAGATAGAGAATGACAGAGAAACTACAGTTTAGAACTTTTCCTTTGTAGTAATAACGCCGTCGCTTTTTTTTATCACAATGTGTCGGGTTCGATACCCAGTGGAGGTACAGAGTTTTTCGGTTGCCGCTTTAAAATCTAGGTCAAGATCAGATTAACCTTCCCGTGTATAAAGTGAACTTGTAAAAATAAACTAAAATCGAAACATGCAAAACAAATGACAAAAATTATAGTTTCCTCGTGACCACGTTATATAGGAAACAATGCCATTTTGGTAACAGTAGTATAAGCCGGAGACACATTAAACTCGTTTGTTTTCAAATAAAAATCATTGCTACTTACCTCATATGCATAGCGGAATATTTTTCAAGCTGGGGATCACTTTTTTTCCATGAAAAAAGCGTTATTTTTAACATTATAATCATTTATTGGTCGTTGCTAATTCGGCGCGCAAATTTTGACTCACGTTGTCTATCGTCAGCTGATGTGCAGTGTTTCCAAACTTATGAACCGATAAATGCAACACAAACTATTCACGAAAGGTTTTGAAGCGAAAATTGAGGCTAGACTCTACTTTACGTCCTTATCTGCATGGTGATTGCTTCTTTGCGATCGTGGTGCGGCACCCGGCATCTCTTCGGGTAAGTACCTTTTCCTTTTTACACTTTCTGTTCACGATAGCCCCACTATCCATTCACGGGGTCAAGGTATGCCTACGAGGTTAGGTTAGGCCTGTTAGGTTAGGTTCCATTAGCACTCATTTCACCCCTAAATATGTGCTTGATCATGTAAAAAAATCCTCAGTACGTTCAATTGCGCATATTTTCGGGTAAGTACCCTTTTTTACACTTTCTGTTCACGAAAGCACCACTATCCATTCATGGGGTCGAGGTATGTCTACGAGGTTAGGTTAGGCCTGTTAGGTTAGGTTCCATTAGCACTCATTTCACCCCTAAATATGTGCTTCATCATCTAAAAAATTCCTCAGTACGTTCAATTGCGCATATCCGGACAACATCGGTTTTTCTCGATTTACTCCTTCAGGAAATTTTTGCTCGCTTTGGGATTTACGTTGTTGAATTCCTTATAAAATAAGCTTTCCAACGATATATGACACGTATTCCTTAGGAAAAGGACGTAAACTAGACTCTTACCTTACATTGAAAAAGAACAAAAAAAAAATGCTCACACGTCATCTTGTAAAACTTCCACGTATTTGCTACACTGTGAGGGGGTTACATAACCGAACGCACGGAACATTTCATTCACGTAGTCGACGGTAATGGCGGCACGAGCTATCGTACAGCGGAGATGCATGATTGACGAAAAATACCTTATTTACAGGCAAAATACGTTGCATGATTCTAAAAAACAATTTCCCCGGCTTCAGAAAGTCCCCAAGAACGCAATTCCGTAAGTACTTTCTCGTCTTCTCTCCTGTAAATTTTAAGAAATCCGTCTCCGGCTTATACTACTGTTACCGCTATTTTAAGCCGCGAGAAAGATGTTCGGTCTGCAATATGGCTATCGCGAGTAATATGACGTCATTCATCCTCGAGGGGGACTAGCGCAAGTAGGCTGGTTCGTTCTACAGAGTCACTGTAGAGGCTATCTTGCAGCTTCTGTTACGATTCCTTGCGCAATTAATACTTCACTTGTATGTAGAAATTTCAGTTTTCACCCTCTGAAGTGAATTACCAAATGTATGATGACATACTTTTGACCGTTTTTAAACTAGCCTATCTGGTAAATAAGACGTAGTAAGTATTAAATAAAGGCATGAGAGCTCTGTCATGAGAAGATTTTAATTGATGCTTCTCTCTTACGGGAATTTGTGTAACATGCTGATGACATTGCGAAAGATACAATCATCGTGTTCTTACCAGCGTGGTCTCCCGATAGCGTAGTGGTAACGTCGTCGCATTGTATCCGAGGATACCGGGTTCGATATCCGCTTAAGGCATATAGTGGCTCTGCTTCCACTTTGAACTGTAGGTCCAGTCGCGATTTGCTTGGAAGTTAATCCACTATTTCTAAAGGACGGTATTTCAATGTGCGGATAAGTTCGGTTTCTGTTGGAACTAATCCCAGCTTAGCAGGACTATTTATTCATGTGATAGAACCATGAATTGCTAGCTACCTGCAGGATTGCAATTTCTCGTAAGAGCTTTCTTGCTCCACTGAAATGTATAGCACACTGGATTACTTAGTTCATTCAATGTTTCCACTACATAACTTGGCTTCTTTATGACTTTATAACTCCCCAACTACAACGCCAAAGGTGTCGCGTTCGAATCCTGGCCTGGGCATGGATGTGTGTGTGTTCATTCATCAATTTCATCATATCATCACTCATCCCCATCATCGCAAATTAGCCAAAAGTGTCACAAAAGGCGAAGAAAAATCAACCAATCTTTTCTCTCCCAGTGCAGAACTTGCGTCTATGCTCAACGTGGATTAATGACGTCATCCCGTCATCTCATAGGAACTTAGTGCTCCATTCTACAACAGGCAATATAACGATAAATAAGCCTCAAAGTACGTGCAAGAGACTTGAATCGCTTTCCAAATGAACTGTAGCTTATACATTTCTTTTCTCCACTTTGTCACACACAAAAATGGAACGTAAAAATGTATTAGCGGAAGTGCAAACCCAGCGTACTTCCGGTGAAAATCTCGTATAGTTGTTCGGATTCGTCACAGACAGAGAAATCCATTCTGCAAGTGGCAATATATCAATTAATAAGCTTATTTTCACCCTTTCCTTGAAAGAAAGGGGAAGGAGAGAAAATCAAAGTGCGTTCAAATGGCTTTGATCGCTTGCCAAGTGAACTGTATCGTTCAAAGTTCTCGTCTCCACTCTCTCGCACACAAAACACCTAAATGGGAGACAATAAGGTGATTAGCGGAAGTGCAAACCTAGCGAACTTCCGGTGTAGATGTCATAATTATCGTTGGTTGGATTCGTACTGCCATCTATCGCCGCTCCGTGATTTTTTTCTTTCATTCTTCTTCTTGCAGCCGAAATATGAAAATTATGACTTTGTTCCAGTCAACTCCCAGTGCATTACTTGTGTCTATGCTCAACGTGGTGTAATGACGTCATCCCGTCATCTCATAGGAACTTACTTCTCCATTCTAGAACAGGCAATATAACGATAAATAAGCCTCAAAGTGCGTGTAAAATACTTTCATCGCCTTCCAAATGAACTGCATCGTTCACATTTCTCATTTCGGCTCTCTCGCACACCAAACACCTAAATTACAGCACAAATAGTGATTAACGGAGGTGCAACCAACCATAGAGAACTTCTGGTGCTGCACACACTCGTTACAACAGCTCGTATGAGCATGCCTCCGAAGCGCAGCAGCCTGCATCTGGACGGAGGCCCTGCAGTGTGTATTGGTTTATTAATGCTGCGCCTCCTGGTCCTGCAGCGAGGGTTATAAAGTAATTTGTCATCTGGCGCATGGATTTTTCTAGTACTTCTCATTGCATCGTGCACTTCGTTGACGGTTTGTGAAACCTGTTCATCGGGGAAAATGAAGCCAAAGAATAGCGAAAAGAAGAACGACAAGCAATCAGATAGTGCTGAAAAGCATAGAGATCAACCGGGACAAGAATGCCTGGAACAAACAACTCCTCCTCCGCTCGACGAGGCATCGAAAGCTGCTGCATCGGCGGAAGTCGAGATGAGGGATGCACCGCCGGCGTCGCTGAAGAGAGCCATGGAAGTCGTAAGTAGCGATTTTACCACAGACACCGACGATGACATTATCCCTCCCACTGACGGATTTCAAATACCTAAGAAATTCTCTAGACGTAGGAAATTACCTCCCCCTATTAACTGGGCAGACGACAACGACTTCTGTCACATTGACACTGACGACAACGACATGTCTCGTAGTCAGAATTACAATGCAGGTGGTGTAGCTATCCAACCAAACCCACCAGACGTAGCAGATAGTGCAAAACCCACCTGCACCCGCCCTACAAAAAATAACCCGCCGCGCCCACCAAGTGCTGCGAGCAGTGGAAGTTACCCGCCGCGCCCGCCAAGTGATCCGCCGCGCCCGCCAAGTGATCCGCCGCGCCCACCAGGAACCATCAGGCCGGCGGTAGCCTTTCTGTACGACGTACAAAACAAGTACGCCACGATTGCCAACCTTGTTCAACATCTAAAGGAGAAGCCGATCGTGAAGCACACTGCCTCCTGCATAAAGATACCGTGTAGAAGCCAGCAAGATCTTGAAGTAGTGAAGTCCTTCTGCGAGGAACAACACATTGACATGGCCTTCGGACTGACCAGGCAAGAACTTCCCATCAAGGCAGTTATCAGGGGTCTGTCTACATGCACACCCATCCCAGATCTACAAGCAGAGCTCACAAACATGGGCTTTGTGATTAAAAGAATTAATATCCTCACGAAACGAGGGAGAGGGCAAAACAAAGGGAAGAGAATTCCCATCCCTTTGTTTCTAGTAGTGCTCGCTAAAGAAGGAAGGTGGAAGGAGTTCTCCACGTTAGAATACTTAAGATACTACAGTATCTCGATTGAACCGTACAGAACCAGAGTGCTTCTCCAGTGCTACAGATGCCAGAGGCTTGGGCATTCTTCAGAGACTTGTAGAGCCACACCGCGCTGCGTCAAGTGTGCAGAGAAACACCTGTCCACGGACTGTCAAAAGAAAGGAAATGATCACCCTGCAGTATGTGCGCTTTGTGAAGGGGAACATCCAGCCAGCTACCAAGGATGTCCAGTGATCAAAGCCATGAAGGCTGCAAGGAACAACAACTCAAATGCACAGCCAGGAAATTGGCCAAAACCCGCACCATACAGCACAGCCCGTCCCCTCTCCCAGAGAGCCCGGACACCTTTCAACGCGACAAAGATGCCTCAGCTTCCGCAGAGGGAACATGCCATGTTACAAGGATGCTCAAGGAAGGAGCAGGGGAATGCGGACGCCACGCCTGCAGGACAAACTCCATCTGGGTCTTCACCAGCTAGGAACAAACGGCAGTTCTCGTCTGTGGTGCAAGAACATAGACAACCTCCAGGCTTTCAAACAGCTAGAAGCCCCGCTCAAAGGGAAGAGATGGTGCACAGGCGAAAAGAGGGCACTCCTGCAAGACCAGTGCAAAAGTCAGCCATGTCGGACGACATCACTTCTCTCATCAACTTCGTCAAGAGCGACTTTATTCAGCAATATGTCCCAATCATCAGGGAAGGCCTTAGGAAGGTGGCTGCAGCACCTGACGGGCCGGGAAAGCTTACTGCCGCTGTGGAGGTATTACTGGAAATGTTGCTTCATGGCCAGAAATGACTCCTCGACGCTACTCAGACGACAAATAACCATGGCAACATGGAACGCGGACGGTCTCTGGGAACAAAGAGTGCTCCTCAGGCTCTTTCTTCAAGAACACCAGATAGATGTAATGTTAATTTGCGAAACTCATTTGACAAACAAACTGCAGACAAACTTTCCGAACTACACCCAGTACAGGTAGGACGGGGCAACAGGCGTGAAAGGAGGATTGCTAATCCTTGTGAAATCAGATGTACCTTCCACGCAAATAGCCATAAATAACCTTCAGGCACTGGAAGCAATCTGTATGGAAATATATGCTCCCGGCTCAAAATTCATTGCGGCAGTCGGATATATTAAACCGCCAGCGAGAATAATAGACGCTGACTTCAGGGAAATTTACCAACTTGGCGATAAAGTTCTTCTTCCCGGTGATCTTAACGCCAAACACGGACACTGGAACTCCCGACACACCAATGTTGCAGGAACCCAGCTCTTGAGACTTTTGGGAACTTTAAATTTCCGAATTCAAGCACCTACAGAACCGACACATTTCCCGAAGAATGGCGGTCTTCCCGATGTCTTGGACGTCATCCTCACCAAGGGCTTACAGCTCTCGACAGCTCCTTTTGTTGTTAGCGCACTGAACTCAGACCACGAGCCAGTTTGTTTCGAAGTGCAACACAACCTCCAGCAACGCAGCCCTCAACCTAGAAGGGAATATGTCTGCAACTGGGACATCTACAGACAGCAATTGAATGCTAGGATAGATCTGCACGATAAGATCGAAACTGTGGCAGACATTGAGAAGGCGGTCCACACCATCACTGTGAACATCTCAGAGGCAAAGAGAGCTGCCACCACCATGAGCACCATCGAGGCACCGGCTGCAAGGGAAGATCTATATCTACGGCTTCTCATCAGAGTAAAAAGATGGGCCCGGCATAAATTCCAAAACACGAGAAACCCGTTCCACAAACACTTATGGAACAAATCCCAGCGACAGATCCGACGGCACCTGCTAAGGGAAACGGTACATAAGTGGGACAGCATCCTGCAGGATATAGAGGAAAGACCCAACAAATTCTGGGGCCTGGCTAAATCCTTGCAAGGAAAGAAGAAGAACCAAAGAACACCACTCCTGCACACAGCAGCTGGGTTTTCATTTCACCCAGAACAGCAGGTTGAGGAATTTGCGATATTATACGAACAACAGATGTCCCCCAATGCATGGCCATACGATGACGACATCATTGAGCAAGTCGACAACTGGGTTGAAGACTTCTTCACGGAGCATCCACCGCTCATAGTTCCCATGCTTATCACACCACGGCATGTGGCGGAGGTATTTTCGAAGATGAAGATACGAAGGGCAGCCGGAATTGACAAGATCAAACCTGAGGATCTGCGACATGGCACAAGGAAACTCTTAGTGTACACGACCAGAATCTTTAACGCCATGATACGTCAGAGCTACTTCCCGCAACAATGGAAAGTGGCTGAAGTATTTCCCATCTTGAAAGCAGGGAAAAGTCCAATCTTCCCGGTTAATCACAGGCCAATCAGCCTTCTCAGTAACTTGGGAAAAGCTTTCGAGCGCCTCTTCCTGCAGCGACTGCAAAACTACACCCAATAACATCGGTTGCTGCCGGATTTCCAACATGGCTTCAGACCAGGCCACAGTACTGAGACTCAGCTTCTGAGAGTTGTGGACTTATTGACTGTCAATTTCAACCGGAAGGCATCTACCCTAGGAGTCTTTCTCGACATTGAGAAGGCTTTTGACCGGGTTTGGATCGAGGGTTTACTATACAAGCTTCACCGCCTCGGTTTTCCGGACTCCGACATACGGTTACTCCACTCATTCTTCAACAACCGTCAACTGATTGTGAGGTTCAATGGAGCAAAATCCACTGCGAGGCCAATTACAGCAGGTGTGCCCCAGGGCTCTTTGCTATCGCCTTTACTATATGCCCTTTATACTCACGATATGCCAGCTCCGCCATCAGTGATGGTAGCGGTCTATGCTGATGACACGGCAATCTTCGCGTCAAGTATAAGAGCGCAATATGCTGAAAGATATATGCAGCGCTACCTCCGGCTCTACGAAGAATGGACCACTAAGTGGAGGATCAAGGTATACCCGGAGAAGAGTTCGGCCGTCCTTTTCACCAAGAAATTCGAGAGATTCCACCCACAATTACGCCTTCACCGGAGAAACATTCCTCTACAAAGTTCAGCGAAATATTTAGGAGTTCTTCTGGACAAAGGCCTTACCATTCGCCAACACATCCTGGACACAGCAAACAAAGGGTCTCAAAGAATAGGTAACCTTTTCAGTCTATTCAGAAGCCAGGTGTTACCATTAGCCACCAGAATTTCCATATACAAAATTGTGATCCGCTCCATGCTGACATACGCGTGTGCAGTTTGGGGCCACGCAGCTGCAAGCAACCTACGCAGACTCTATAGTGTGCAAAATAGAGCTCTAAGAGTAATAGCTGGAGTAGACAGATACACGACGAATGTACAACTCCATGATGACCTGGATATGGAAAGACTGTTCGAGTTCATGCAACGCATGAGAACTAAAGTCTGGGCCTCGCTTCCACACCATTTCAACCCAACCATCCATCTCATAGGCCAGGTTCAACCAGCTAGACGAGTACACAAAATGCCCAGGTTACAATAAAATCCGGAAAGTTGAAAATGCCCTCCGGCATCACCACCATAACATTTGAAAATGCCCTCCGGCATCACCACCATAACATCTGAAAATGCCCTCCGGCATCACCGCCATAACATTTAAAAATGCCCTCCGGCATCACCACCAAAATCCTTGACATTCATCACTATCTTGCAAATCACCACCGACTCACCACATTTCATCGCCTTATCGGCAACATGTTCTAATCTACATCTTATTTTCTACCACACCAAAAGAGCTCTACGACAGTTGTAGAGCATGACTTTATGACATTAGACAATTACAATTTAAACAGACATGCAAAATAAGAGACAAAAGACAAAATGACATATACTGAGGCATAGTCCTACAAGACTGAGACTCAATAAAATACAAAACCGCCAAGATACGACCGACCGACCGACCGACCGACCGACCGACCGACCGACCGACCGACTGGCGCATGCGTCGTGCCTCATTGCGCATTACCATTGAATGTATACAGTGGGATCCATGAGTATTACCATACAAATTGTCCATCACCATGTTCGTGCACTTAATTTGACCTAATAAGAGCTTCAAGAAAGAATTAAAGGAAAACAAGCTGTTGACAACTTCTGCACCAACATATATAAAAACACATAGTATATAAGAAAAAAAAATAATTGAGATAGTCATGGACAATTTGCAAGGTAATACTCATGGATTCTACTGGAATGGCAGAAAAGGCGTGGTCAATTAGAGATGTGCTGCAGAAACCATTTGATTAACGCACTTTCAGTGAGAAACGTGATATTATAAATGTAGAGAGGCCTGAGTCAGCACTTCCAAACTTGATTGTTTTTGCGGAAATAAAACAAAGGAATACTTTCACTATGATAATGATCATCAATATGAAAATACTGATTTTAGCAGACACACACTATTCCATATATCTCTGGAGCAGGTGAATGAAAACAAGTCTCTGCGCAAGTAATGACTCGAGACGGCTCCACCAATGAACACGTGAGAGAAACGGGATTGTGTGGAGGGGGAAAGCGACTGCCCTTTCCAGGCTTCGCAGCAGCGTGTACTTCTTCCCTCTGCGAACTCGTTATCCCCCCCCCTTTTCTCTGCCGCTATGCACGACCTTGCTCCAGGAATAACCGAGACAGGGTATAATAACAAATGACAAGGAATGTAACTAACGTATTGGTTACTTGGAATAATAAACATAGGATAGATCATTTCCTTTTAACAGCACAAAAAATACTTCATTAATCTGCAACCAATCGCAAAATAATGGACCAGTAGTTATCGAACGTCTAAAACTTTCGAAACTGTATCCAATTCGCATAGCACAAAATATCCAATGTGCTGTTATTGCTATTGATGCATGGTCCATTGTCTGTAGTTACTTTTTGAATTCAGGTGAACGATTGTTGTGATGACTAAAGCCCGGATTTTTATGTAATATCAACCCCTAAAATATGTACATAAATATGTAATAAAAATGTCTGAAATATGTAAAAATATGTAAATTCATAATGAAATATGTAAAAAATATGTAAATTCATAATGAAATATGTACTATAAATATTTATTCCAAACGTTACTTCCTATTTTTGTTACATTTTTTCCTCACAAAGGGATATGTTTATTTCAAAAAGACTTACAAAAATTGAAGTTACAATATTACAATGCTTACATTAAGTATTTTTATGTTCTTACAGAGCAAAAATATTAACCACAATTTGAATATATTCAATATTTAATATACAATGTCACCAGGTACCATTCAAAATGTTCAGTAGTAAATTTTCGTTGCCCAAATTTTTCACTCAAAAAGCACTTACAAAAATTCAGGTTACCTTTGATCTTAGGGTAGGCACTGTATTTAATTATTTAACTTACAATATGTTACCAGGTACATTTCCAAATGTTCAGAAGTAAATGTTTGTCGCCGATCAGATAATATGTTCTTGTACGCAGAGAAACTTCTCTCCACGTCACAAGAAGTAACCGGAGCGTACTTCAGGAGGTGAATGTGGTCGGGAGAAATATCATTGGGAGGGTTAACTTGTTTCACCATTGAGAATGCGGCTCACTGTAAATAAGCTGACGTAACCTGGGTTTCTTTCAGTCACTGCGTCAAATTTTCTTCGAGCTTTCTCTCCCACATCTCCTCCAACAGCAGACAGTTTCTTTCTTGCATCCTCATATATATCCATGGCTTCCAGGAGAGGAAGCCCAACAGTTTCAAGTTTTTTTATGCTTATATCAATCCAACCAAAATTGCTGTTTATGTATGCCATATCGCAAGCAAGTTTGGTGTCCTTGAAGAGATTTTGAGCAGTGCGTACCGATACAGCTGAGTCCGCCGAAAATGAGTCAAGCACAGATTTCACTTCTTCAAAATGTTCGTTGTAAAACTTACTTGCCCGGATCCAAGTGCCCCATCTAGTAAGAATAGGTTCCGGAGGAAGTGGTACACCTGGCAATTGTTCCTTGTAAACTTGCACACGTTGTGGTGCCTTCAGAAACACCTTTTTCGTGGAAGAAATAAGTTGGTTGACTTCCGGGAAATTGCCTCTCACCTCCTCAGCAATGCGTTGGAGAGCATGTGCCAAGCAAGTAAAGTGGATCAAGTTAGGATAAAACACTTTAAGTGCCGTAGCAGCTCTTAACATGTATGACGCACTGTCTGTGAACATGAGAAGAACACTCTCTTCTTGTACGCCATCCGGATACAACAATTTAAGACTGTCATTCACAAATCGTGCTATGGTGGAATGATTAGTACGCTCTATAACTTTGCATGCAATGAGATGTGGTGTAGATGGAGAATCAGCAATTAGCGTTCCAACAATGAAATTACTTACATACCGTCCCAAAGCATCAGTTGTTTCGTCGATGGAAATCCACACATAGGAACTGCCTACTTCTGCCCTAATTGATTCTAAAGTTTCTTTGTAGGAATGTGGAAGATATCGCTTTCGAAGGGTTGACTCGTCAGGAAGTTTACGGCCACAATATTTTTCCAGAAAATCCCGGAACTTCGGTACTTGAATTTTATACCAAGGGATCTTTGTTGCAATCATTGCTTCGCACATTTCCTTGTAAAACACACTGAATGAAGAATCCTCTTGCATCTGGATTAGTAAAACTTGCTTCTTTTCGCTCCGTAGTTGTTTGTTTTTCACATGAAGTGAAGTGCGAACATGTTGATCTAATTGAGACTTCATAGTGCACCCAACTTTTTTATCGCACACTCGACAAAAAATAACTTTACCATCCGTAGCAAATGCATCATCGACTGCTATCCAAGATCGCAACTTTTGAGATAACGAGGAGGTAGGCGGAGCCATTCCAGCTATCTACAGCTAAAACACTGTTTAAATACTGAGGCAAGCTCTTCTTAAAACTCCAATGGTTAAAATGAAAAGGCGACGACATATATATACGAAATTCTACGGTTGAGTTAACAATACTTCATTCAAGATTTGTCGCCGCCGGCTGCAAAAATCAAAACGATCACAACAATGTACGGATGAAACGTAAGTGCCTCTCAGCGTTGTACTTGCCGCCTTCCATTGTTGGTTCTCTTCGTTCGCTGTGTGTTGCTTGCCGCTCCATGTTACAAACTGGAAACTGAAACACTGTCGAATCTTGATGTAATTGTTACGATGCGGCGAATCAACGAACTGCTATGTACGTACAACGAAGGCAAATCGCACTTTTAAGTTACTATATTTTTTTAGACCTGGAAATGGGGAGGGGAAGTGAGAAGATACTTTTTTAACTAGTAAGCCAAAAGTTCATTGGATTTTCCTCTTAAGGACTGTTTTATGTAAAAAATATTTCATATCTTAGGAATATGTAACTTTTAGTAAAATATGTAAAAATATGTAATATAAAACTTCACTGCGACATCTCTACTGACGTAATTCGTCAATATATTTTAATTCCACGCTTGTACATATAAAGGAAAAAATATGTAATTACATAGAAATCCGGGCTTTAGTGATGACTCTCTGCATATTAAATGTACAGGCTTCCACTACTACTATGACACCTGGATATGCCTATGGACTTTAATTTCCTTCGTTTACACTTATTTTTATTAGGAACCTCTCCAAGGCTCCTATTCAAAAATTCAACAGAGTCAATCTCCATTAACCCTATGGATTTGTTTTCTCTTTCTCAACTTCTACAGCTTTTATAAAATAACTATTACGCATGCTTTAAGTTGGAGGTTTCTTGCATGGTAATAAAAAAAACGGTATCTCACTTACGTAAACCAGTTAAGTTTGTTTTATTTATTAGTATTATTCCGTAAGAAATCTCAAAATTCGTTTAGATATTTCTTCTGAATGAAATCAAATACAAAAAGTGTAGTGCTCTGCCATCTATGAACGAATAATAGTAACTCATCCCATAGACTCTTTCGTAGGTTAATGCTCCTCATGAATCAACATTTATAATGTAACATGGCAGCCACATAGCTAGAAGGAGGGCTCGGGTGACTTCAAACAAATATATAATTTAAATAGTGTATAGTGGTAATTAATTTTACTTCCTTAGCAAAATCAAACATAATGTAAAATAATTTGTACTTAGTATACTGAGAGATTCATCTTCAGAACTTCTGCCCCTCACTGTCATTGCTGAGTCATGGAAATGGGAGACATTGGCGGGGAGTAAGTCGTATTATATATATATATATATATATATATATACACACACACACACACACACACACATATATATATATATATATATCCCTCGCGGTGGAGTAGTTAACAGATCGCTCTACGACGCCAGGGGTTCCAGATTTGAACCCCGACCTGCTCATGCATGTTCTTTGCGAGTTTACCTTCATCAATTTCATCATATCATCACTCATCCTTATCCTACACTATACTCTATCCCTAAAATCTCTGGAGCAAAGTCGCTCAGAAGAATACCAAGGATATGGGCGGAGCGAAGTAGTACACGCTGAAACAAACCGCTGGGAACTACTGTAGCTCCCCCCCCCCCCTCGGAATCCTGTTCTCTCGCACGTGTTCATTGGTCGAACCCTCTCGAGTCACTTATTGCTCAGAGACTTGCTTTCGTTTAGTCACTCCAGAGATTCCCGTAAACAACATCTACACGCCATCCCGTCATCTCATAGGAACTTGGCGCTCCATTTTACAACAAGCAATATAACGATAAAAATACTTCAAAGTGCGTGCAAATCACTTTGATCGCTTTCCAAATCCATTGTCCACATTTGTCATCTCCGCTTTCTTGCACACAAAACCCCTGAATTGAGCTTAAAAAAGTGATTAGCGGAAGCGCAACCCCAGCGAACTTCGGGTGCAGAAATCGTTTGCTTGGTCGGATTCGTCACGGACAATGCTACGATATATCACTTGCTGCTGTTCATTTTTTTCTTTTTTTTAGAGAGATTCTCACTCAACAAGATGGCGGCTTTCAGTAACAGCTGTTTTTGCACGTGACTTGACTGATGATGCACTGTGCAAAGTTATGTAGTTTTACGGGAAAATGGCTATTTTGTTATTATGAGTAGAATAAATTATTTATTTCTGTTATTAAGAGAGAATTTATGAATGGAATTGGACTTATTATCCTTAATCAAGGCACTTGAAAATTTGTTGGAAGATTTTATGTGTTTGGTGCGCAATCTTTGGATGTTTTTAAAAGCCATCGTAATACAGCAACTCCCAACCAGGAAGAGCTCTCTGTTTAATGCTCTGACGTCATATAAGAAATTGCACAACAAGATGGCGGCTTCCAGTAACATCTGTTTGAACACGTGCCATCAGTGAAGTGATGTTCCTAGTTTCGTAGTTTTATATGTAGTTTCGCGTTAATTTACAGGAAAATTGCTTTCTTGATATTATGAGTAGAATAACTTATTTATTGCCGATATTAAGAGATAATTTCTAAATGGGATTGGACTTTTTGTTCATCAAGGCACTTGAAAATGTATTGGAGTGTTATCGTGTCCGGTGCGCCATCTTTTGATATTTTTTAAAAACTATTGTATTGCAGCAAATCCTAAGCAGGATGAAGGCATATAAGCATATAATTGCTGTTTCATGTGCTTTTAAGGTAAAATATGGTCCTTTGTTCTCCTGTTGACGTTTTTGATTTAATTATATCTATGAAATCCCAAGGCTTCGTATTTCAAACTGTAGCCTAACTTTCGTTATTACATGCAAACAGTGCATAATGTTATTAAAATAGGTCAATTAATAATAGTTTTAATAATAATTAATGACAATAGTCGATATCGACTTCCGTGGCGGAGTGGTTAGCACAGCACTCTACAACGCCAGGAACGATGATTGTGTTTGTCCTGAATGAGAAACCAGAAAATAGAAATAGAGAATTACAGAGAAACGAACTAAGATGTTTTCCCTTATAGTGGTAACGTCGTCGCCTTGTAATCACAGGGTCTCGGGTTCCATACCCAGTGGAGATACAGAGTGGTTCGGAACCACTTTAAAATGTAGGTCCAGATCAGATTAGATTTCCCGTGTATGAAGTGGACTTCAAAACAAACTGAAAACAAAACAAACTGAAAACAAAACATTCGAAATAAATGACAAAAATTAGAGTTTCCTCGTGAACACGTTCTGTGAGAAATAATGCTTTTTGAGCCGCCAGAAAGATGTTCGGTCTCCAATATGGCTATCGCGAGTAGTATATGACGTCATTCATCCAAGAGGGTGACTAGCTCAAGTAGGCGTGTTTCGTCTCTACAGAGTCACTGTAGTGGTGGCTAAATCTTGCAGCTTCTGTTAAGACTCAGGACCTGAAAGATAAAATACTTTTCCCTACGCAATCAATACTTCAGACACATGTAGGAATTTTAGTCTTTCCTCACTGAAGTGAATTACCAAGTTTGTGATGACATACTTGTAACCGTTTTTAAACTACCTTGAAAATAAGAAGTAATAGATATAAAATAAAGGAATCAAATCACCTCCATCAGCAGACAGTTTTTAGCTTAAACTTCTGAACATCCTGAGGATATTCTGAAAGGTACCATTCTTACCAGCGTGGTCTCCCCGATAGCGTAGTGGTAACGTCGTCGCCTGGCAATCAAGGGGTACCGGGTTCAATATTCGGTGCGAAGAACATGGTGGCTCCGCTTCCACTTTAAACTATAGGTCCAGTCCCGATTAGCATGGAGGTTAATCCATCATTTCTAAGGGACTGTTCTTCAATGTGCGATGATGTTAGGTTTCTTTCGGAACTAATCCCAGGTTAGCAGGACTATTTATTCATTAACCATGCATTTTGCAGTGTCTCGCAACTACTTTCAAAGTTGATAAATTATTTTATCTCTTGCAAGAGTTGTTGTTACTCCAGTCCAGCTTTTATTTAGTGAAGCGTGAGAGACTGTCACTTTGAAACAATAATAAGCATCATTTCAAACATCCAAAAAATAATAGGTAATTCTGCTCTGTAGAAATCAGTCTTATGCTCCTCTAGCGTAGATCGTAGTGTAGGACGAGGATGAGGATGAGTGATGATATGATGACATTGATGGACGGAGGACACTCGCAAGAAACACGAACACGCATGCCCAGGCCGGGGGTTCGAACCTTGTACCGCTAGCGTCGTCGTAGAGCGCTGTACTCATTCGAGCCAAAATAAAACAAACTTCAACTCTCTACGGCGAATTTTATGATTTTTTTAAAGCATTTAAGTGCATTTGCAAATCCCACCCTTTCAAATTCTAAAGGAAAAAATGTAGTCAAATTTTACTAACTTCCAATCGTTTTAGTGCATTGAAATTGAAGTACAATCGTACAATTCAAGCACGAATCGAAGTAACAAGTAGTAAAATATTAAAGGAAACTACGTTCTGTAATAGTTAAATAACTTAAAGTGCCACCTGATGAGCTAGACACGTTAGCACTGTTACCAACTCAGCTTTTCTGGAGCCAGACTTTGTTCTTTTGCAACCTTCAGTAGGTGAAAGATTGCGAAATTCCCGTAAGAGCTTTCAGCTCTGCTGAAATGTATATCACGCTGGATTACTTAGTTCATTTATTTTTCCACGGCATAACTTGGCTTCTTTATGAGTTTGTTCCAGTTAATTCCCAGTGCATTACTTGTGTCTATGCTCAACGTGGAGTAATGACGTCATCTCATAGCAACTTAGCGCTCTATTCCAGTGGCGGCTCGTGGTTCGGAATGTTGGTGGTTGCAGGGAATATATATGTAATATAATTATATATAATTTTAACTAATTATATATATTTATAATTTTATATGTATTTATATTCGGGTTGAGCCGATGTCGATGTATGGGTATTGGAAAGTATCGGTTGTATTTTGTTCACCGGTACGGGCGGGCGACCGACACTTTTCGGAGTTTTGGTCTTTTGCAGGATCCACAAAATGCCACGTGACACTTTCGAGGTGGTACAATTATCATGCAAGATTTGAAGTTTCCATTTATTCGGCAACAATGTTGTGCAGAATTGTGTTTTTTGTGTTACCTAAGAAGTACTTTAATGTTCCGATTCAACTGTTAATTATTTTGAGGGAAAACTCTGATAAATCGATGCTTCTAATTGGGCTAGAATACTCACCTAATAATATTAATCAGTGTTTTTTAATTGTTCCAATTTTCAAGTATTGGTATCGGTATCGGTTGGAACACGACTGAACAGCAGTACACAAATTATCGCAACTATGACAATACACAATTAGTCCCAGCATCCACGCCACAATAATAACTAGCACTCCATTTATATAAAAAGTTATATTTTAAACTGAATTTGGATTGGTGATTGGTAGTAAGGTTAGTAAATTAGGTTAAAATTCTCCACAAAAGAACGTATTAATCTTTTCTTAACGTGGACATTTTGTCTGTTGCTCTACGACACGGGACAGTAAGACCTTGCATACTGTTCGCACGCTGTTGCTCTCTAACCGCGTAAAAAAGAATCAGATCCCACCGTTTCCTGCCGGTCCATAGTGAAGTCTTCTTTCCTGCCTGCGCCTGGTGGGTGACCTTGGTTTGTTGCACAGTCTCTGCAACGACGAGTCGGCTTAGGTACGATGATAGGAAGAACCAATCTCTATGTACCTTGAGGCCGTAAGACTAGACAAGAGCTATAGTGTTTTATGTCATTGTGATGCAGTTTGCAAGGCACTATTTATTTTACGATTACGCCACTGATTATATCTATTATTATTAGTTATATTCATTAATATGAAGGAACCATTTGGTCCCTTCTCCAAAAAGTTCAGAACAGATTTACTGCACCTAACAGAGAAAAGAAAAAGGCATTAGTTTACCCATACCGTAAGATTTCTTTGCTCTCTTTATTATAAGAAAGTCTCATTATTTTTATAGCGAGAACCTTATAATAAATGGATTTTCTTCCTGTTTTGAAAACCTAATAAGATAGCAATCTTTAAAAATGTTTATGCTTTCTAATTTAAATATAAATCTTTGACAATGTTTTCAATTTAACGCCCACAGATGTAGAACTTGGTTCTAATTAAATAATGCTCTTCAGCGCCATCTCTTATCTCAATATATGATGAATTTACACCAACATTCTGTTAAAACTCGTGTACTTACAGTTGAATCCAAACTTCTATACTCATATGTAATGTTTGTCTGGAATGTCCGTCATTCTAGTATAGTATGCATAGGCGTGCGCACGGGTGGGCAGTTGCCCCCTTATTTATTTCACTTAGAAACTGAATGTGGAGAAATATTATCGTCGTTATGAAACAATATTAAACTCTTAGAAAAAAATGCGTATTCTTCTATGAAATTGGACAATCCGTGAACGTCCTATAGGGTGGAGCAAGTTGGGGCACGCCCCCTGTAAAATTAAATGTAGCAAAAAAATTCCGTATCTAGCACATCAAGTTTCAGTTCCAGTAATATGTTAATTACTGCAAGGGCATTGCAGGAACATGGTAACTTCAAATTGAAGCAATTTTTTGAAGGGACACTAATATTATGTGGAAAATATGTATATATAGTATACTAATTGGATTTTTTGTGACTCCGGAGACTACCTACATACGTCCCTTTCATACCTATCAATACAATAATACAGTGTCTCATTAAGGGGTTTGACCCCCTTCATGAGAGGGTCCGCGGACTCCCATGATATTATGCTGTAATTTTTATTTTGTGAATTTTTAACTTTTTTCTTCTCTCCAAGGTTAATTGCGTCTATAAGGATGAATCATGAATTGATGAAATCGATAAAAGAACAATCACAATGGAATGCTGGCCAAAGTTAGTTTCGAACCTAGAACCTCTGTCTTTTAAGCGCGCTACGCTAACCACTCCACCAGAATAGACACTCGTGAAACCAGGGGTTCGATCCTCGGTGTGGATAATCGCTGGTAGATTTTATATATATATATATATATATATATATATATATATATATATAAGCACACACACTTAAACACGACAGTTTCTTATTATGTTCAAATTGATGTTGCTTGTTTGATTTATTACAGAATATGTACATGCAGATTTACCTAATTATATAGATCAGTATGTAAAATGTTTATCAGTATCATTGAATAGGCCATGTATCCTACAACTTCTTTATTCCTTTTTTCATGTCTTTAAGTCCTCTTTATGTACAGTATGTCTAATCAGGAATGGACTTACAGTTTAAATTTGGACCAGAACTACGTGCAATATGCCTCCACGGGGTATTGAACTAGAGACCCCTTGATTACAAGGCGACGACGTTATCACTACGCCATTGCGAAAGCCCCGAGCACACGATTTCTTATGAATCTCATGGGCACGGTTTTACATAAAAAATAATTTTTCTCATAAAACGTTTACATCCGGTGTAGGCACATAGTGGTTCGGATTACACTTTAAACTGTAGATCCAGAAACTTTAGACTTTCAGTACATAAAGGGGACTTAAACAAAAATTCAATCAATCAATTTTTGAACTTATCTAGTGTATTTCAAATAATTTGTTCTTTAATTGACTTCATTTGTTGATTTAATTAATTCCAAGTCATTCTCCTTTAGTTGGACACATTTGGTATGATACAGTTACAACAATACTTACGTACACCGTATTTTGAAAAGAGTTTCCTGCCTTGACACAGGATTTAAACATGCAGAACAAGTTCTTATTTTCAAGCAGTTCCTACGTTGGCTCCTATATCGATGTATAAAGTAATTGCCATTCATTGTTATTAGTTTGTTTACATTTGGTTCACTTACAAATTTTAGCAATAAATCGTTATATATATATTCGTTAGTTTCACTTTTATACTTATAACTTTAGTTTATTACTTACTGCGTTATCTCGTCATATTACTTCAGGCTAAAAATGTGTAAACACATTAAATTCTCACATTATTTGCGGAGCAGGTGACACTGTCCTTGCTCATTATCATTATTTCCCTCCCACACAAAATTACTACTCTATATTCACAGTTTGTAATGAAAACAGTTCATGAAGCAAATCTCTGGAGCAATGTTCCGTTTAGTGACACTCAAAGTAGCCTCAGTTGAAGATCACTTCAGTTTCACGAAATGCAAGTTTCATCTTGTACAGTCACGGACACTTCTGCGTTCACCGGATGTTATCTGTTTTAAAAAGATTTAAGCGTGATAAGTAATTGCAAAATCATGGAACAATTTAAGGTTAGAAATTTACCCCAATGCCATTTGAAGTGCCAAACAAGGTTCTTAACCTAGAAAATGGCGGTCGCAACTTGCGAGTGCTCGTAGAATACAGGGCGGTCTAAAAAGATGTTACCACTTATTGAAGGGGGGATGAGTTATATGTTTATATGCCTTGAAAGTGATTATTGGATACATGTTATGTGGAAACTGTAGTTGATATGTAATTGATATGTGTTACTTGCTGTCATTACAGGTCTGAAAGTGAAGGTTGCAGGTATATAAAAATATACTAACCGTACTACCTTGTCAATACAAATAACTGAGCACGCGTCTAATTACAAATCTTTCATTTTCCTCAATGTCATGATTATTATTTTCCTTATTATCATTATATGTTAAATATGTGGAGAATTTAATAATTTTATTGAACACATTAAACAAGTACCGATATTTCCAAGGGGAAGGATATTAAGCTCTTCGTTCTTGAATCGTTTCTAATAAACGCAAATACAAATGTATAATGAATATTACCTTGCTGCGAAAAGTATTCTCTACTAATTAACCTAATAGGAGTTGTCCTGGATTCCAACAACGTAGCGTGAAACATTATTCTGTGCATTCTATTAGTCAAACGTATAGCCTACACCTCGTTGCCGAGCGTGTTCAGTGGTACAATGGGATCCATGAGTATTACGGAGGAAATTGTCCATCACCATATTCGTGCACTCTTTGACCCAATAAGAGCTTCAAGAATTAAGAGAAATCTCGAAACAAGCTGTTGACAACTTCTGCACCAGCATACATAAAAACCCATCGCTTAAAAACATAGGATGCGAGAGAAAAATTACGTAATGAAAATAGTTTTGGACAATTTGCCCGCTAATAGTCATGGATCCCACTGTACATACATAGGCGACCTAATTGCCGAAGGATCCGAGTTCGATTCCCTGTCTAGGGAGCAAGGAGTGACCTTTGCGGAAGGCACCTAATCGTCAACCTATTCCTTGTAGTAAGTACACCCTGGTCCGCATTTTGCAGACTAACGAGGCTCTGGTGCCTACACCAACAAGCAGTAAAATCGTCCATGGAGTTGGATATTGTCCCATTCGGCCTGTGTGCCGAGTTCCCCTTTACAGCCTCGGCTTTTAACCAGGTGCATTCACCACCGTACAGGATCAAATGGAAATTCTACCTGGATTATGAAAACTTTGATCTTTACTTTTTCCGGTGAAGAATAGCACTTTTACACGTGTTCACGATAGAGATTTTTAATCTGCTCCTGCTTTCTGAATAACCCTGTACTTATCAAGTCGTCTGGTAGCAGTGTCATCTATAAGTACTTTTTGTTTTACATTATAGGAAATAAAGGCGAGTCGGCTAAGTGGTCTACTTTCGATCCAGCAATCCAAGTACCCGGGATCAAATCCCGGCTTGAGCATGGATGTTATCTGTGATTGCCCCTTCATCAATTTCATTTAATCTTCACTCATTCACATCTTCACCATTAGTCAAAATGTGATGAGAATCAACGCGAAACAATACAAATATACTATCATCTTGGTAAAAGTAACGTAATTACTTTCTAAAGTAATGACTTACTTTTTCAAATGAGTAACAGTAACCGATATACAGTATTTTAGGATGAGGTATATCTGACACTCAGTTACTCTTAAATGGTAACTTTCCAAAAACTATCATTTCTCTTAACCAACGAAACTACAGACTACATTTTGAAATATAATTTCTATTGCTAAAGTTCTTTGCATGTTTCCCGATGAATCGATATAATAATATGATATCCGGCCGATAATCGTCATCCTTGGAACACACACATATACAGGGTGTTACTAATGTTCGTTTACAAAGCTTAGGAGGTGATTCTTTATGTGAAAATAAACAAAAAAAAAATCATGTGACGAAATGCCGATAACTGCACCAATTCGGAGTTATTGAAGTGGGGAAAAAGTTGGAAAATTATGTTTACAAGGAAATAGTGGCACAACGGCCAACCATATGACCGCGGCGAAGGGCGTTCCACAAAGAAATGCGGCATGCTCTATTCAAAAAAGCACATGGCAGATGTGTGAAGTTGATGCGCAAGGGATTCCCCAAATAAAGCGAATGGGTCTGTTGAAGTCATGGGTTTAGGGAAGGGTTTAGCGAGATGTGTTATCCACGGAAAGTGATATGTGGAGACTGACAACTAAGAAGAAAGCGAATATCCGTAGTGGACATCACCATTACGTAAGAAAAAACAAAGATGGTGGTGGTGCTGAGCTAGGTTGCATATGTGTCGACATGTTCACTGTGTGCAGAGTGGAGGTGCCGAGGGAACCACATCACAGACAATTTTCAAACTGTCTGCCATTAACTTCCACGCAGAGATGACAACGCCGAATCAAGGATTGTCTAGTGCGAGCAAACAACCTCCCCCCCCCTGATATCGTATCTCCGACGACATTAATGCGTGCAACGAGATCCTCGGCTGACACGACAGGTGTTTTTTCACATCTGCGTTCATTTGTACTGCTTACTTACCGTGTTATCATAAAACGAAAAATAATAAAATATATGTCCACAATTGCAGAAAAGGTTAAATTTAAAAAAATAAATATGAAAAATATCAAAAAGGGACGAACCGACAAAGTGCCCAGCACCCTAACATCAGACCGAAATTCATTTGTGTGTGTATACAGGTGGCCAATGAAGAACACTGGATACTCTGCCCGTTCGCCCCCTTTAAACAGTAACTTTCATATCGGGTTTATATATTACACATTGCCAGCAATGTGTTACCATTAAGAAGGCAGATTCAAACCAGTCCTAAAATTTGTCTGATTGATAAACTGTAAATGTTATTATTTTTTATGTCTCAGGATATTAATTGCAATTAAATTGATACTCCATAATTCATTTTGTAATGCTCATGTTATGTGTAAAACCATAAGAATATATCGTAATGTTAAATTACATATAATGATATAATCGTAATTTTCTGTTAACTAATATGTTAAGTGTTGTTAAATGCTTTGATGTAATGTGATTAGTGGAAATATTTGATTTAGTAACATACACAAAAGTGGAAATAGCATGAAACAACAGTTTTAAACCAATTTAATGTTGATGACTTGCAAGTGACGTAAGCTATATTACATTCGGCTGAGCAGCCAATCAGAAGCCGTGAACAGAGCATGAGAGTGCATGTGCCTTATCAGCTGTTAGTCGAAGCCGCCATTTTATAGATACATCTCGACAACGATAAGATTTCTGCACCGGAAGTTCGCTGGGGTTGCACTTCCGCTAATCACTTTTTTGGCTCCCATTTAGGTGTTTTGTGTGCGAGAGAGCGGAGACGAGACCTGTGAACGGCACAGTTCATTTGGAATGCCATCAAAGCCGTTTGGACGAACTTTGAAGCTTATTTATCGATATATTGCCACTTACAGAATGTGTTTCACTGTCCGTGACGAACCCGACCAACTGGACGAGATTTGCACTGGAAGATCGCTGGGTTTGCACTTCCGCTAATCACTTTTTTTTGTGTGTGTCTGTTATGTGTGTGTGTGTGTGTGTGTGTGTGTGACAAAGTGGAGAAGAGAAATGTATAAGTTAAGGTAATTTGGTAAGCGATTAAAGTTAATTGCTCACACTTTGAGGCTTATTTATTGTTATATTGCCTATTGTAGAATGGAGCACTAAGTGCCTATGAGATGACGGGATGACGTCATTACTTCACGATGAGCATGAACACAAGTAATGCACTGGGAGTTGACTGGAACAAAGTCATAAATTCATATTTCGGCTGCAAGAAAAAGAATGAAAGATAATATCGCGGAGCGGCGATAGATGGCAGAACCGTCCATGACGAATCAGACCAACGGTAATTATGACTTCTACACCGGAAGTTCGCTAGGTTTGCACTTCCGCTAATCACTTTTTTGGCTCCCATTTAGGTGTTTTATGTGCGAGAGAGCGGAGACGAGAACTATGAACGATACGGTTCACTTGGCAAGCGATCAAAGCCTTTTGAACGCACTCTGAAGCTTATTTATTGATATATTGCCACTTGCAGAATGGATTTCACTGTCCGTGACGAATCCGACCAACTGTAACAGATTTGCATTGGATGTTGCACTGGGAGCAGAGATGTGTGTCCACGCGTAAACAATGATTGTCTACATTCTACGTGTAGACAACGTAGACTATGTAAACTATTTAATCTACGTAATCAACGTAGACAACATAGCGTCCAGCGTTCTCCGTGCAAGTCACGCGCATCATTCTAGAAGCAGCAACTAGCATCAGCAGGTGGACATAGAGAGCGTGAAGTATTCCACTGTCCAGAAATAAGTGTTTTAAGTATTTATGTACGTTCAACCAATTCACTACGTATTAATTGAACTGCAAAATAAACTTGTACAGTAGACTATGTAAACGCGGAAATAACGCATGTAGACGTAAACTTATAGTCTACGGCACATCACTGACTGGGATTTAACTGGAACAAAATCATATGTTCCTATTTCGGCTGCAAGAACAAGAATGCAATTAACTGAAAACAGAGATAGATGGGACAGAATATAGCTGATCTAACATTTCTTTCAGAGTTGCAATATTCTCTAATGAAGAGTCTCTCTTGTGAAATTGCATTCCTGATGTATGTTTTCATCCGTTTGAGGCATGAAAAGCTTCTTTCCATGGACGTTTAAAATTCACATAGCGGATTTCTTTACTTCTTTACTAGCACTGATTGCTTGTGATTCGATATGGCGCTCACAATGTAAAACATCCTTCTTATCCTCATCTTTCCAACGAAAAAATGGGGTTTCTAACAAAGCACACACTAAACTATAAGCAGGATTCATATCTCTCTTTGAAATGGACTAAAGGAACCGACACGGGTAACAATACGCACTCAGTTTCAACTCCTCAAAGGCGAAGTGCAGAAGACTAATTTGCCTCCCGTTAGCTCTTAAGTTGCGGAGCCCTAGCCCAAGAGAGATGTTACTGTTGTCATGGCAACCAACGTAACACATCTAATTTGGTGTGCAGGAAAATGGTTTTTCCAGCTAGAGCTCTGCACTTGGTGATGATTCTCTGCGGCAAATTGCTGTTGTTGGGTGCGCGCGCCGGTCAACAGACTCCAAGGCACAGATACGTTTATACGTGATAAGGATAAATCAATAAAAACACTTTCTACATTCACTTGAATATCCGCCACTTCTGCACGTCCAGGCACCAGAACATCGTTAGTCTACAACAATGGAGTTCAGTATGTACTACGTGGAAGGGAGACTGACATTTGGATGTCTTTAGAAAGGGTCACCCCTTACAACCCTGCCACGAGGAAGACCCGGGTTCGATTCAGTTGGGTATTTTTCAAGATAATGGGTACTCGGGTGCAACACTGAGCGGTAAAGGCGGTGGGAGCGTGGCACTGATCACATTACCTCTTCAAATTACTGACTGTGTGTGTGTGTGCCCCCCTGGCAGGTTTCAATGTGCAGGGAATAAAAAAATAATGCAATCACCTACGCTATCCTCATAGGGACGATCACTAGGCAATCAAGGAGACTCGTGTGAATGACTAAATAACAATGATGATAATAATAATCCTTTCTAAATATGGATTTCAATTTTTTGCTTACTTAAATAAATTCAACCTGAATATCGGAGAAATAATATTAATTATGACTTTCTGTTTACAAGAAACCAATATACAGGCTTATTAAAAAAGAAGCAGCAGATTACAGATCTGTATTGTGGATCACGATAAAAGATACAAAGGTGTGCCATGCATCACCAGAGAGAGTAAGAATCAACCTTTTATGCACTCAATATGATCATCGTGAGTCACGCGACAAGAATAATTCATTCAGTTCCACACGACTCCTCAACTTTTCTACCATCGTGGACTCCACAGCCGCAACAATTAGACGCGTAGCTCAATGAGAATTTGCAGGTAGAGGTGGGAAGTAAACAGTGTCTTTCCATACCACGATAGATAAGTGACGCAGGGGTTTATGTCGGGAGACCTGAGTGGCCGCCAGAGATGCACAAGTTCACGGTGCCCACCTCTTCCAATCCAACATTCCGGAACGTAGAAGGGCATCTCCTTGGAAGTCGGCACATCGCATTCACCACCGTACGGGATCAAATGTAAATTCTACCTGGGTTATGAAAACTTTGATTTTTACTTTCTCCTGAGGTTTGTATTTTTTACACGTGTTCAAGATAAGGATTTGTACTCTGCTCCTGCTTTCTGAATAACCCTGTACTTATCAAGTCGTCTGGTAGCAGTGTCATCTATAAGTACTTTTTGTTTTACATTATAGGAAATAAAGCCGAGTCGGTTAAGTTGTCTACTTTCGATCCAGCAATCCAAGTACCCGGGATCAAGTCCCGGTTGGCCCCTTCATCAATTTCATCTAATCATCACTCATTCTCTTCGTCATGATTAGTCAAAGGGTGATGAAAAGCATCGCGAAACAATACAAATATCTCATCTTGGTCAAAGTAACGGTAGCTATGAGTTACTTTTTTTCAAATGAGTAACTGGAACCTATATATTTTGGGGTGAGGTATTTTTTACACTCAGTTACTCGTACATAGAAACTTTCCAAACAGTATCATTTCTCTTAACCAACGAACTTTAGACTACATTTAGAAATATAATTTCTATTAAAGGTCTTTGCATGTTTCCTGATGAATCGATATAATAATATATCCGGCCGATAATCGTCATCCTTGGAAGATATATATATATATATATGCATTATTGTCATTTGAATTATTATGAAGGGGCCATTTGGTCCCTTTCTCAAAAATATCCAGTTGTTCATGATTATTATCCCTGAAAAGGAAATCTTATTAGTAGTCATGCAACATTTCTTGAGCTGTTTATTATAGCACCCTCTCAAATTTCTTACAGTGAGAAACTTATTTAGTTTAACTTTTTTCATTGCTCTAGAAACTTAATTCATTGGTAATATATAAGACTATTTTTACTTACTATTTGGAAATAACTGTCACCGAAAATTATTTGAATTTCAAAACCAGAGATGGAGAAAGTGCATTATATATAAAAATATTCAGCGCCATCTCTCATCAGAAAATGTAAACATTCATTTCAATGGTTGTTACAACACATGTAGCTCTCTGAATTCAGTGTAATGTGTGCAGTGGCGTCACCACAGTGGAGGCATGCGGCTTCGTATCCCAACCTTGGACGAAAACCAATTCTAGTGGGGGGAAAAGGGGGTAAACATGGAAGTGAAGAAAATCAAGGCTAGAAGAATCTAACAATAGTATGACAAAATTATACTTAATATGAAATTAGTTTTCATATATTTCTTGTATTTTTGTTCCAAACAGCCAAGGGCACCTGCAGGGCGGGGGAACGTTTCATAAAATGTTGTTTCTCGCTTCGTTCCCAATACCTGCTTTTCTTACAGACTCCAACCAACTAAACGTCACGGCTCGACAAGTGGTACATGAACGACTGTCCGTGACGAATGCGGCCAACTACATATACCACCTTTGCGCCGAAGTTCGCTGGGATTGCACTTCCGTTATCACTTTTTGGGCTCTAATTTAGGTGTTTTGTGTGTGACGGAATAGAGATGAGAAATGTGAACGGTTGAGTTCATTTGGAAAGCGACCAAACTCTTTTGCAAGCACTTTGAAACTTATTTATCATTATATTGCCTGTTGTAGAATGGAGCGCTAAGTTCCTGTGAGAAATGATTGGATGACGTCATTACTCCACATTGAGCATGGACACAAGTAATGCACTTGGAGTTAACTGGAACAAAGCTATTTTTCCTATTTCGGCTCCAGGAACAAGAATGCGAGTGCTGTCGATCCATGGGTTATTATTATTATTATTAATAATGTAAGTATGAAGAAGATAGGAGGGGAACCCACGAAGTAGCCCATCCTCCACCCGCCAACATCCAGGGGTATACACTTAGTGTATTGGAGCCTTTAAAATAAACCAGGACGTCATATCCGGGGAATTTTACGGTTCGCCCGTTATCTCTCTTTTATTATTTCAAAATTCAGTACAATACAGTACAATGATACCAAAAAACATTACACTGTACTGGATCGGATATTCGGGTAACCAGAATATACTATTGTTAGTAGTTGAGTTGAAAGTGGATAAGAGAAGTACGAAATGAGGGTATAGCAAATGTCGGATAGTGATCAAGGAGAAAAAGAGGATTAAAAAAATCCAGTTAGCTAACGAATGAAGTAAGAAAGTGTAGTATAGCAAAACAGAAAAAGAGAAGATAGAAAATAATAATAATAAGTAAATTTAAAAAAAATAATAATTAATGAAAGTAATCTAACTGGGAATAGTCATTAGTAGGATTATTATGGTTATTATTGGTTATTGTTAGAGGTACATACTTTTGGTACAAAAAAAGCAAAATTTCCGTACAAAAACCGAGTCAATTTCGGGTTCAGAAGCGGTAAATGAAATAAAATTTCACTGTTATAGCGGTGAAAATGTGGCATATAAAATTACATCTTGGTTTTGAAAAATGTGAATATAATCCCAAATTTGATTTAAAAACTGAACTTACTACACAAAATAAACATGTCCCTTCTAATAACACAGTTATGATGTTACCAGAATATTAAAATCATTCCTGTATGAAGGGGTCCATTCTTGCTTCTCAAATATTTACAGCAGAATTATTCATTTTTCCGTAAATTGCATAACTCACAGGATAATTCTGACTTCACAAGGAGTCGTGTCGGTAAATGAACTCTAAACTTCGTGTTTAAGAGTCTATTTCGCATTTTGCAGTTCATTTCGCATTATTTCGTGACAAAACAATGTAGTAAAATGCGCCTCACACCTTTCAGAAACATGAAAAATTAACATTACAATGTGTTATTTCACATATCATGTTTTCATCAAAAACAAAATATGCATGCCTCTAAGCCCCGCGACAGGTTAAGTTTGCAGCAACTTTTCGTATGTATAGACCGAAACGTGCGCGCGGAAAATAGTTCCGCTGCAGGACTGTCGATTTTCTCACTGTCTACGATATGAACATCTCTGCGATTGAGGCAAGACTGGTACGGAAGATTCTTAGCACCGTTCTCGTGTGGATTAATACATTAAACCTGCTGCATACTTAACCTGTCGCGGGGCTTAGGTATTGTTGATTATTAGATGTTCCTGGATTCTTCAGGATAGAAGTCCTGGGGAGCTTCAGGAAGTTTGGTTAAGTGCTATATCTATTTTCAGTTCTTACGGCGGCCGGTCCTAGTTCTGCCAAGGCAAGTGGGGAGAGGTGATTACGCAACAGACCAACCAGACAACAGCAGTGTCGCCGAGAGACACGACGCGGCCGGAAAAAGTACTACGTGAAACTCGTTCTACTGGCCGCTACGTTTCTTATCGCGCTGGATTGGTCGCTTCCCCGCTCCCCACTTCCCCTGCCAGCTTCTAGAGCGCCCGCCGTAAGAACTGAAAAGAGCTATAATTCAGTCGTGGAATGTGCAGAGGGTGCATGGGGACAAATGGTAAAAGATCATCATTTAAACAAATTAGATATGTTAGTTGTATGTTATCACATGAGATGTTGGTTATTGAAATTTGCGAAAAGTTAAATGGTATGTTACGTATAGTACTAAGTTAGTAAGAGTAATGAATGATTAGTGTTTAAAATACAAAATTGATTATCAGTTGAATTCTGTCCAATTATTCCCTGTGACATTCCTCCACTCGTCTTCCTTAGCAGTAAGTTGTCTTCAGGTTGAAGGCACGTATTATTAGTTAGGTACATTAACATATAAATCAAAATTAATTTATTTAAGTAACCGAGAATTGTCTTTTCATTACAGTATGAGAAGCCTCCAAGCTGAACCAGACTTGGTAGAAATTATATGATACCTCTAGATCTGGAAAATGGAAAATTTTTGTAATGCAGAAAAAAATATGTCATGGTTTCCAAGATACCCAAATACTACATAAATAATTTTCCTGTATTTGGGGGGAGGGGGCTATAGTCCTATGATCACCCCTTCGGTATGCCATTGGAACATTATAAATTTTGATTCATCAAGATCTTTAACCAAAAACACTATGCAAGAAATTAATTATATTCATTCATAGATGGCAGCACACTACACATTTGTTTACTTAATCATATCTAATAGAAATAATAATAGAAATTTCAAAATTTTTCACTAAGTAATACTAACAATTAAAAGGGACTAAACTAGTTTACAAAACCGGATGTTGACTTTTGGTTCTGGTATAAGAAGTCTCAAAATTGAAGATTAGTAGTACTTGCATAAAAGTTCTAGATCTTGAGAGTTCGAGAATAGTTTTGTAAAGAATTTTGGAGGAGAGGATGATCTTTTTGGAAAGGAGCCTATGAGAAGATCCTAATAAACAAACAGAAAAACTGGAAACGATGCCAGAAGCCTTGATATTCATTATGCACGGAATATTATCGCAACAATCGTTCAGCTGAATATAAAGAATTCCAGGGCCATAACTATAGGCCACAAATATGTCCTTCAGTTGTCTTATTCCACTGTCGTAGGCAGCCCAACTAGTTTTGCCTTATAGTTTTGTTATGACGCGTTTCCGGACCAGAGTTCCTTATGTCATATTGGTACTTGGATCAGTCTCCATCCAACCTGCAAGGTTGATTCAAGGTCACGGAAACACCCTGTGTATTATTCTTCATTATTATTATTATTACTATTATTGATATGAAGGAACCATTTAGTCCTTAATCCAAAAGTACAATGAATGGGATGTTCCTTCAGAGATCTAAAGGAGAAACAAGAAGGCATTTAATGATTATGCCTCAAGATTTCTTAAGGCTCTTTATTATAACACGCCATCACATTTTCAACAGTGAGAAACGTAAGATATGTTGATTCATTCCTCTTTTAGAAAAAAAATATTAGCTAGCAACATTTATAAATTTCTGATTTCAACTGCCTTCCATCGTACTGCTTGTAGAAGAGAAGTCGGAGGGGGAGGTCTTAAGCCCATATAGTCAGTGCATAAAAGCGTTGGTGAAGGTTGAATATAACATTGAAATCAAGTAGGATTTGCCACGTAGAGGCCTTTTTGAATGTTGTCAAAGTATAAATCACGCTACTGCATTTGACAATTGCACCTTGCAAATTACTTACACAAAACGAGGATAAATTCCATCTCTGATGGTGTTCAGCGGTCAGTGCCAAGCACTGGCGTAGTGATATGGACCTGATGGGGCTCAGCATAGAGTCTATTCACCGAATGTTTAAATTTTCGTGAGTCTCTGGTTTCTGGTGAAACATGTGATCAGAATGAATAATTATTCTCACATATCTACGTATCATTTTCCGACAGATTCAACACGGACAAATCAGTGGATTCTGGCAGTAAAGCGAAAAGATTGGAAACCAACACGAGGGATTTGGCACTGCAGGAGATACTTCATCACCGCTAAGTAAACCCGTTAATAATATTCTACGTGTTTTAAAATTACAATTGATTTACGCACAGAACACGAATTAATTACAATAACATGTGTTGACATAACAAATTTCAGATGTTAGTATATACCACCATGCATGTTATTAGCCGTACATAGAACACATCTGGTTGTAGCCCAGAAATTGTAGTTAAGGCCTCTAAGCCATGAAATTAAGGTGCTTGTGTTGGAGTACTCAACGTGAAAAATTATACCTTTTTCTGGTGTGATCTAAGCATTTCAATGTTTAAAATTAATCTAAGCTTGATGCCAATACGTAGAATTCTCAAACCACCTGCATGAGTGGAAATTCTATTTTTTCCTTTTTCCTTGAATTACAAATCAGTTTGCATACATGTAATAAATGCAGAAATGCTAACACCATTACTTGACATCAAAGAAGAGAAAATCTGTCTACATATCAATCATTGAAAAAATAGGACTCTTCGTACTCCCTCCAAGTTTTTTATATTAGGTAATTAGCTTTTTCACAGCTAAGAACCATAAATTACAGAGAGATTTGCTATGAAGAATTATGATCCCATGCATGAAGTAATTCAGTTCATGGAAATGCTATGGGCTAAGCTCTTAGTGGAGTAGGTACAAATGGATCCAATAATGTTTATTTTGTAACGATAGAATATCATGGTTAGTTCAATGTGAAGCATAAATGGTCTGACTTCCGTGTAATACATTATTTTCACAAGACGTATGGAAGCACAAGAAAAGTGTGGAAATTTCGAATCAAACAGCAATAATGTTTGAAGTTTGTACTATGTGAATTTATAGTTTCTAAGCTTACAAATGTTCATACATAAATTACAAATACAAGGTGATGATATAGTATCCCCATCTAGCATAAATTGCCTAGCCAATTAATGTAAATATTTTTGATTTGAAATGCTATTTTGAGACTCTCAATCAGATTCCACCAGTCTGGAGATTTTCTAGTTTGTATCACACCGAAATTGCACATCCATTTTGGATACAGTCCAATGTTGAACATGAAGTGGAACTGGAGCAAATTTTTATGTGGGTGTGTGTTGAAATGTGAAGAAACATGTTGAACCTTGATAATGTCACGTAAAATTACCTGATTATAACAATTTTAGTGCTAACATAGCTTTCTATGTGACTGCTTGTATTTCATACAATGAAATTGCGAAATGTGATCGTTAGATTGAATATATTTTTACTTTAAGATGAAACTGAAACAAACATGTGCATATCACCACAAATCACCTGTTTACTTTAAAGGTCGAGTTTTGATGACCCACAGCAACATAATTGAGTACCATCCAGCTTCCCATAAATCACTAGTACTTCAGAGCAAGAACATGCTAAGATATGCCTCTATGAAAGGCAACAGCAATCGGTAATCATGAACAAGATATTCCCTACTAGTACAAACAGTTACAAAATAGTGCATGTGATGGCAGAGATAGTAGTAAGCGAAGTTCATAAGTATTTTTCCAGTTATTTCTTGTTTCATTTTAAGGCATGAAATTGCATTTTTGCTGGGGCATTAATTGTCCTATGATTTTTTTCCCCTTTATCAACCTTGTGTTTTTCAAAATGAAATAAATGAAAACCATGATCAGCAAATTGTCTACTATTATCTTTGCTGCTGGGGTACAATCTTTCAGATTTAATATTTATTTCTAAGGAATAGAAAATCACTTTTAATATCAAACTATTGCGTGATAGTTGAGCAATAATTATGTGCATATGGATTTGTGTATACATGATAGTTTGCAACCATTGTCTTGAGTACATATACAAGGTTACATTTCAAAAAAAACAATGCAAATGTTCTCCTTATAAAGGTAAAGCACAGCTCACTTGACTAGAAGAGTCAAAATTTCGCCGCGTCTGAAGATCTTGTATGAGATTCCGGATCCCCAGTTAACATACTTTGCACGGAGTGAACTTAATAATTCACACAAGGAAAACGTAAGGCATAATAATACAGATTGTGTACTCGCACCCACGATGGGTTCTGAGGAATATGTAGTGAATATATTTAACATTTAAATATTTATCTGATATTGTGCAAGAGTTTGTTGTAGATTTCTCTTATGCAGAGATAATTTACAGTTAGTTGCACCACCGAGAGAGCGAATTAATAAATTTAATCTTCTCTGCAGTTGAGTGGGCGTGACTGATGGTACGTTGGTTCCTAAAGCATCGTGAGTCTTTTAATATAGTTTCGATATCTTATAACTGTTACAGTTTACAATCGTTTTAAGGAGGACTAATAGCTTCTATGGAATGACAGGGGAACATAGCACCATCAGGAAAAATTGGGAACAGCATCAGTACGCTCTCAATCCAGTTCCAATTTCCTAAACAAACGTTTACTAACTTGCTCCCTAGATGTCAGGCCATATGAGAATTTAAGTGGAATTTTCTTACAAAGTAAATACGTAAGTAAGTCGATTGAAATTTCTGATGTAATTCACAGATGTCTTTCCCGGATCATGACGGTTTCTTCGATGGTTCTAACACGTGACAGGTAGATTATATATTTGTATTTCGAAAACATGTGGAGAGCGCTAAAAGCGTAACGTTCAAAAGATTTCAATAATAAAAGTGAAACACAGCTTCCTTGGCTGGATTGTTCAAAGTTCCGCCGCTTCTGGAGATTTTGTACAAAATTGCCGGTTCCCAGCTAACATGATTTTAAACGCATCTCTCAAAGATACATTTCTTTGATATCAGAGATGTTCAGATATTTGCCACCGTTTCCCAGAATGGGAAGAGAAAGTGTGTTCAAATGACACTTTCTGGCGCAACAGGTACTTATACCCACTGCTAGAAATATGAACATGGCCACGCTTGGAGGTATCCAACGCCATTGTGCTCCCATGCTTCAAAAATTTGATATTCTTGCTTCGCGTTAAAATTCAGCGACACATGCTTATCAGGGTATGTAGCTTTAGTACTACTTTCCTCGCGGTACAAATCCCGATTGGCTTTGTACAACTTTGCGACTAGAAACCCAACACGAGTCAATGTCTACACACTGCTTTAGACGTGCGTGTTGTGAATGGTCAAGGGAAACAAAGTCCTTCCATCGTTCTGCTTGTAGAAGAGATGTCGGGGGGGGGGGGGTTAAGCCTATATAGTTGGTGTATAAAGTCGTTGGTGAAGGTTGTATATGAAATTCAAATGAAGTAAAGATTGCCACATTGAGGCTATTTTAATTTTTGTAATAGTAAGTCAACGATGTTAGTAACAAGGTCTGCTTTATACAGCGTATATTGATACAAATGTAGATTGAATTGTATCTCATGCAAATATGCTGTACAAAGAAACAGACTGCAGGATCTACCTAGTGGGGCGAATGTAAAAATCACCCTATTGAATTTGACAATTTCAAGTTGCAAATTAATTTACGCAAAACGAGGATAACTCCACGTGTAGTGGTGTGTAGTGGTCATTGTCGAGCACTGGCGTACTTAGATGGAGCTGATGGGGCTTAGCCTAGAAGCTATTCACAGGATGTTTATATTTTCGTGAGTCTTTTGGAGCTGGATTGAACTTTACTCCCGGTGGAGCATGTGATCGGGAACGAGTGATTATTCTCAAATATCTAAGTATGGTTTTCTGACAGATTCGATACGGAAAAATAAGAGGATTCAAGCAGTAAAACGAGAGGATTGGGAACAAACACATGAGGGATTAGGCGCTGCAGTCGGCGCTTCATCACCGCTAAGTAGACCCAATTAAAATATTTTACGCGTCTTAAAATTATAATTGTTTGTGACGGTCCTGTGAATCCGCACAATATGATTATATGTTTATTGAAATTATTAATTTCATATTACCCCCTCCATGTAGGACTGCCTTGACGGGGCGAGGGGGCTTAGTAGGGAGGCCAATTTCATCTCATCATTTCACCCATTCTTCATATCCATATCTCACGCTTTTCACCATTCCATCACGTCATTCATCTCCATATCTTTGACCTCCCTCTAAGAAACTAAGGTAGGGAGGTCATTTCCATCTCATCATTTCACTCATTCTTCACATCCATATCTCACGTTTTCACCATTCCATCACGTCATTCATCTCCATATCTTTGACCTCCCTATAACTAAGGGTCCTGCTAGAGGAGACAACCTCGATAAAAAACCCCTATCCCAAGGTGTGTGTTGCACGTGCCGATGGGACAGTGTTGGCTGCAGGGGTAGGTGCAGTCGCGAACGTGGCCTCGGGGATTTCGGTTTGGTCCTCGAGTAGCCTCCATTTTTGGGGGTAGGCCTTCCTCGGCATAGAGGGCATGTCGAGGCGACAATTTATGGACCCTCCACAATAATAAAATTTTGTATATGGGTACAAAAAACAACTCAAACGGGGGGAAACCCCCAAAACGAGCGCGGCCTTCGAGCCCGCTTCAATTAGTGGAAAAGACAAGTAACGTGCCACGTTACCTTGTGATTAGTATAGTGCAGAAGACCGACAGTAACGATGAATCTGCAACAACCAAGAAACATGGACCTGCTACATTAAAGGACTTGTCACCATTTCTGATCAAGAAACAGCTAGACTACGCCGCTGGTTCCGATGTACCAAAAATAAAAAAGCTGCGAAACGGGAGTCTACTGATCCAGACCAGCACAGATCGCCAGACCAACAACCTTTTAAAGCTAAGATCTTTGGGCGACTTTTGTGTTAATGTTGAACCTCACCGTCAACTTAACAGTAGTAGAGGTGTGATTCGCCACTGGGATCTGCTAAATGCTGAGGAGGAAGAGATTCTTGAAGCACTCTCAGACCAACATGTGACCGCAGTGCAGCGAATAAAGACTCGTAAGTCCGGAGAACTAGTACCAACTGCTTCACTCATAGTGACGTTTCAAACGACCACTCTCCCAGACAAGGTACGGACCGGATATTTGAGACTCAAAGTCCGTCCGGACATTCCTAACCCGATGCGGTGTTTCAAATGCCAGCACTTTGGGCACACTCAGCCTTCCTGCAAGGCCACTACCGCCCTTTGTGGTAAGTATAGTCTGCCTGATCATGGGACCGAACCTTGTTCTTCTGGTCCAAAATGCATTAACTGCCAAGGCGAGCACCCAGTCTGGCATCGTGACTGCCCCTCTTTCCAACAAGAGAAGAAAATCAGAGAGTTGGTCGTCACAGAGAAAATCTCTGCTGGTGAAGCCAAACAACGTCTCCGCGAAAGTATACGCACCAGTTTACCTGTGCCATTCGCTACAGTTGCTGCAGCTGCTCTTACCCGTCGCAGTGTAGGTGTACAAACCAGCGACGTGTCAACCCAAACGACAACGCTTCCCGTAGTAGCTCGCCCTGCTTCGAGGAAACCAGCAACCACTCCTCGGTCCACTGAAAAGAAGTTCAAGCAGGTACACACAAAATAATATTTTCTGAAGTCCAGTAGCTCTCCAGTCAGGGCGGCATCGACCACCCTGAGACTTAAAGCGCAGCTGAAAGCTGCCAGGCGGGCGCTCAAAGCACCCGCCCCCACTCCCCCTTCTTCATCCCCTTCGCCCTCTGTGTCCTTACCCGAGGACATGATACAGGACGAAGCCGCGGATGAAGAATTTATCAAGGTGACAGGGCCTAGAAACAAAGTACGCCTCAAAAGGTAACTATAATACCTCCAGCTATGGCTTATTGTCTCCAATGGAACCTTAACGGTTTCCATACTCATCTTGAGGAACTGCAAATCTTAATATCTGAATTTGACCCTGCCATTATATGTCTCCAAGAGACACATTTTCGTCCAAATGAATCAGTGATTCTAAACGGACACACGCTTTACCGCACCGACAAGCTTCCTGAGGGTCGTCGTGCACACGGTGGTGTTGCAATCGGTGTTCGAGATACCATCCACTCAACACCAATCTTTCTCACCACCCCCCTCCAAGCTGTCGCCGTGCGGGTCCATTTACCACAGCCAATATCTGTGTGCTGTGTCTACATCACAAGGGAGGAGCGATTCTCTCTTGAGGACCTCCATTGTATATTCGAACAACTTCCGTCTCCTGTAGTTCTTTTGGGCGATTTTAATTCCTACCATCGTTTGTGGGGCTCCGTTCGTACAGAGCCCCGGGGTCAAATTGTAGATCAATTCCGTGAGGCATCAGGTTTAGCGTTGCTGAATGATGGAACTCCCACATATTTCAGTCCTTCCTCTGGCACATACTCTGCGTTGGACTTGTCCTTTTGCAGTCCCAGCCTTGCTCCTACCACATCTTGGAGCGTTCATCCTGATCTCTGTGGGAGAGATCACTTCCCTCTCATTCTTACCTTCGAACATCTTCAGCAATCACGTGAACACCCTCACTGGAATCTCAGTCGGGCCGACTGGGAAGCCTTCGAGCGTGCAGTGGACCTTGAAGTCGATCTTGCGTCGACTTTACCACTAATCGACGCCTTAGATGTCTTTGTGTCAGGAGTGCATGATGCTGCACGCACCTCCATTCCACATCCCAGTGGACCTGCGAGGCGACGCCCAGTCCCCTGGTGGACTGCGGAGATCGGTGCAGCCATCAAGGACCGCAATCATGCTCCCGATCGATTTAATAGGAACCATACTGCCGCAAACCTCGAGCAGTTCCGCATTAAACGTGCCCGTGCCCGTCAGCTCATTCGAGCCAGTAAGAAGGCGTGCTGGGTCCAATGCGTGTCTTCTCTGACGAAGCAGGCTTCGTCGAAAGCTGTTTGGACCAAAGTACGTCGCATCCAGGGGGGTGCATCTACTCCTCTGAGCGCTCTGGAGCACGACGGGACGTTGTACACAGATTCCGGAGACATAGCTAATATCTTGGCCACGCAGTTTTCTGGTGCGTCTAGCTCTGTAAATTATGAACCACGTTTCCGCCGTGAGAAGGACCGTCAGGAACGACGCCCTCTAGTTTTTCGAAGTCATAACACCGAGCCATACAACTCTCCATTCACTGAACGGGAGTTCGATCAGGCACTTCGAGATTCTAAGAATACTGCTCCTGGAGTGGACAAGATCCACTACGAGATGCTTCGTCATCTGCCCATTGGAGCAAGAAATTTCCTTTTGGCGGTATTCAACAGGCTTTGGTTGGAGGACTCTTTCCCCACTTCCTGGAAAGAAGCTATTATTGTTCCTATCCTGAAACCAGGTAAACAACGCACCGCAGCCTCGAGTTACAGGCCTATTGCCTTAACTAGCTGTGTGTGCAAGTTGATGGAACGCATGATCAACAAGCGTCTCACCTGGTTTTTGGAGGAAAACTCATTGATAAGTAATTTTCAATGTGGTTTTCGCTCCAACCGTTCCACACTGGACCATCTGGTTCAGCTGGAAACACACATTCAGGATGCATTCCTCAACAAGGAACATTTAGTTGCAGTTTTCTTTGACCTCCAAAAAGCATATGACACAACGTGGCGTTTTGGCATCCTAAAGCAGCTCCATTCTTGGGGCGTCCGTGGCCATATGGCGTACTTTATTCAAAACTTTTTATCAGATCGTTTTTTCCGCGTACGTGTTGGGAACTCCTTTTCGGATCTTCACGAACAAGAGAACGGTGTCCCGCAGGGCAGCGTATTAAGTGTGACTCTGTTTGCCATAGCAGTTAACAGTATTATGGCGAGCATTGTTGCCCCTGTACATGGTCTTCTGTATGTAGACGACCTCACGATCTTTTGTCGCTCACGGAATCTCGCGTCAGCTTCTCGTCAACTCCAACTGACGATAAACCGTTTGGTTGAGTGGTCCTCCCAAATAGGTTTCACCTTCTCATCCGAGAAATCCGTGTGTGTTCACTTTTGTCGTCAACGTACATGTCATTTCGATCCTGACCTGTACATGGGGAAATCTCCCCTGTGCTTCGTGAATGAGGTCCGCTTCCTGGGCCTCATTTTCGATAAGAAATTAACATGGCTACCTCACCTTCGCCAGTTAAAGTTCTCTTGTCTTCGAGTTCTCAACCTTCTACGTGTTTTATCTCATACTTCGTGGGGTGCTGACAGGACGGTACTGCTTCGCCTGTACCGTGCACTCATCAGGTCGAAGCTTGATTATGGATGTGTTGTGTATTCTTCTGCCCGCCCATCTAGACTTCGCATCCTAGACACCGTCCACCATGCTGGTATACGTTTGTGCTCTGGTGCGTTTCGTACGAGTCCAGTCGCTAGTTTGTACGTAGAGGCATCTGAGCTGTCGCTGTCTCTGCGAAGACAGCTGCTGGTAGTGAACTACTTCCTCCATCTTCGCTCGATGCCTTCACATCCTTCATTTGACACCATCTCCGACGAGAGTAGACTGGCAAGGTATCGGCTCCAACCTAGTGCCACTAGACCATTTGGTGTTCGTGCAGACGAGATCCTGTCAGCACTTGGTGTTGACAGTGATCTTCCTGGCGTCTCTCCACTCATTCCGCCTCTCCCTACCTGGGAGTTTCCTGCACCTTCTGTCGATTTTTCCTTGACTGCCCTTCCAAAGGCAGAAACACCAATGGTTGTATACCAGCAACGGTTTTTAGAACTTCGTGCGAAGCACCCCAATTTTAATGTGTTTTACACGGATGGGTCCAAGACAGTCGAATCAGTTGGTTGCACCTTCGTCCTAGACTCTCAAAGTTCCAGTTTCTCGCTACATCCTGCCTGTTCCATCTTTACGGCAGAGTTGTACGGCATTCTAAAGGCACTGGACTTTGCAGACGTGAATGGGCTGAAGAAAGTCCTTGTGTGCTGCGATTCGACCAGCGTGTTGCAGTCTCTGGATTCGCCGTATTCCCGGCATCCGGTAGCGCAACGCATATTCAGACGGCTTGTGTTCTTATCTGCCAGCACAGATGTACACTTCTGTTGGGTCCCTAGCCACGTGGGCATCCAGGAGAACGAAGCAGCTGATGCTGCCGCCAAGTCTGCTGATGCAGATGGCGACGTTCTCGTCCACCTTTTGCCAGCTAGCAACCTGCAGAATGTGTTCCGTTGTCGCCTTCTTGACACTTGGCAGACCGAGTGGGATGTGGAAACGGGGAACAAGCTTCACTCTGTTAAGCCCACCATAGGTGCTTGGCGTTCCTCGTTTCGTCCCTCTAGGCGAGAAGACGTTATTCTTACCCGCATGCGTATAGGACACAGCCGTCTCACGCATGGTCACCTACTGCAAGGGCTGGACCCTCCGTTGTGTCGTGCTTGTAATGTTATTTTAAGCATCCGACACATTCTCGTTGAATGTGTCGATCTTGCTTACCTCCGGCAGGCTTTTAACCTTTCCGGCTGTTTGTCATCCCTCTTGGGTGATGACAGCAGAATTTTATCACATGTTTTTAGTTTTTTGCGAAGAGCTGGACTCTTCCACCGTCTGTAAGGAGGTTTTTAGTTTGTTCTGACTTTTTAATGTGTCGTGTTTGTCTCGTGCAGGTCTCTCTACAACCTTGCACTTTTAGTTTTTCCCAAGGGGCTATCTACACCCCTTTTTTAAATCTCAGTCAGAATTTTAGATAAGGGGACATTTCCCCGTATACACAGAAGGGTGCGAAATGGCCTTAAGTGCCGACGCACCCATAAATTTTAACTCAATCAATCAATCATAATTTCATATTATAAAAATCACTTCATATTAACGTTTAAAAATATGTATAATTATTACTTTGTACAACGTTAATTATGTTTTATGTTATTTATTGCACTATACGCTGTATAAACGAGATATTTGGAATTCTAATGTTGCTATAGCAACAAGAATCAATAGTCATTATGTGGTAATGTGTGTGACTAAAAATGGAAATATAGGTAATAGTGAACTGCATATTGCTCAGTTATTTCACTAATAGAATAGACCCATAGAAGTTGTATCTTCACCTTCGCGTTTTAGTTTCAAATATATATGAACGAAATGTAATCGTGCAAATGATTGACTTGTGAATGTCACAGTATAATTGGTGGTCCAGTATTGTGGAACGTTATCAGCACGATCTTGAGTGATGTGTTTTGCGTAAGTGTTAACTTACACCATAGTTCTCGTGAATCTAGTTTGTACATAAATTTATATTATGTACGCATCAAGTAATCCTTATAATCTGAGATCCAAAACAAGTCTTACAGCTAGATCTATCAATTGTGGTGATGAACCTGATGAATCACAAAATGAGAATGGTGCCATGAATATGGTGAAGTGCTGCAAAGACCCCGATAAGGAAAGGTTGGTAGCTTGTGAAAATTGTGGCCATTGGTATCATTTACAATGTTTGGGTTTGTCCGATAAGCATTGGGAGTTATACCAGTTAAATGAAAATTATTTCTGTACAGATTGTGATCCATCTTAGTAGTACAATCAGCCCGGTTGAGAAACCGAAAATGAGGCTCGGTGAGGCTCGCAGTGTTGCCAACTCCTCACTCGAAAAAATCACCAAGGTTTTTGGTCTAACCTAACCTAAGGCAAGGAGTTGGCAACCTTGCTTGAGGCTTGCCTTACAGTGCATAAAGCAAGGTTGCCAACCTACTGGTACTTTTGCCATAGCCTTTTACAAAAGAGAGAGGAGAGAGAGGGAAGAGTTAAACAACCGACAGCCTACCTACAGCCTTTTTCTTCTTGGTCTAACCTAACCTAAAGCAAGGAGCTGGCAACCTCGCTTGAGGCTTGCCTTACAGTGCATAAAGCAAGGTTGCCAACCTACTGGTACTTTTGCCATAGCCTTTTACAAAAGAGAGAGAGGAGAGAGAGGGAAGAGTTAAACAACCGACAGCCCACCTACAGCCTTTTTCTTCTTGGTCTAACCTAACCTAAAGCAAGGAGCTGGCAACCTTGCTTGAGGCTTGCCTTACAGTGCATAAAGCAAGGTTGCCAACCTACTGGTACTTTTACCATGGCTTTTTACAAAAGAGAGAGGAGAGAGAGGGAAGAGTTAAACAACCGACGGCCTACCTACAGCCTTTTTCTTCTTGGTCTAACCTAACCTAAAGCAAGGAGCTGGCAACTTTGCTTGAGGCTTGCCTTACAGTGCATAAAGCAATTTTTGCCAACCTACACACACTGGGCAAGGAGAGCCGGCACTGCCGTAAAAGAGAGAGAGATGGGTGGATGGCAACACAGTATGTGTGTGCCTGTGTGTGCATAATATGTAGCATTATTAACTAGAGTGTGTTGGCAACCCACTTACAACTAAAAAAATAGAGATGTCAACGTTGCTGTAAGATGAAGAGAGAGAGAGATTTATGGCTGGCAACAGTGGTGAGCGAATGCGCCATATCGTAATTTTCCAACTCCGTATATCGTGACCTTTGTAAACCTCTCTCGGGGACGATGTGCCACACACGCACACACACACACACGCACACACGCGTGCGCCTGGCCCCTATAACCTCGCCAGGAGTGCGTGGTGCCCAACCAAAAAAGTAAAGGTTTTCCCGTACGGCCTTCGAACGTAAAATTGATTGACGTGGGGGCGAATCTCTTCGGGGATGTTTTTTAATTCGTATATTTACCTGTACATGCTATTTATTATTAATTTAGCTGTGTTCTGTTTGGCGTCTATTTCGAGCAGTTTGCCCGGCGGTAAAGTTTTATTGTTTTTAAATTTTTTGATTTTTTACGCAAGGCTATGATTTTGCAGATGCACGTGGCATTTAGCATGTCCTGTGAGAAATACACGTGAAGATCTGCTTCCATGCAGCCGGTGTGGGATTCGTGACGCCGCGATAAACATCAACTTCCGTGCCAGGCGGAACGCCCGTTCCGGCGTGGAAGGCGCGCCACTCCCAAAGTTCGCGCTGAAAGGGGAGAGGCCAGCTGCCACCATGACGCTCGGGTAGAGTGACGTAAAGTCCAATGTCAAAATAATCTCATCCTCCGTTCTGTTTTTGAGTGCCACGTTCATGTGAGGGTTACGGTGTACGTAACCCCCGACCAGCTTGTGATAATGCTGCCGTGGGAAACACAAATATTGCTTGTTCTGCAACGCTTTGCTGAAATAGTAATGCGAGATATGCAAGTTGAGTTTGTGCCCTCGAACCTGGTCTGCGCGCAACACGCTCTGGCAGCACAATTCGGGTTGCCCCTAAACTCAGAGGCCTAGTGAGTTGGCAATACTGACACGACCTAGTTTTTGCTTATATTGTCACCGCAATGATGACTTTCGTTTTCTGTGGAAGCTTCTAGACAGAACAGTGAAGTTTTTGCGACTGTGCGCGATTATATTATTATTTGTGAGTGTTAAATTGCTAGCAGCTTTTTGTAGGTAAGTTTTGTTTCTTGTTATTTCTTTTGCATGTGTGTGTGTGTTAATAATAATAATTACGAGTGGCGTTAGTGAACAGAAAGTGTTGTTTTGATTAAACATCGAAATTTACGATAAACAAAAAAGAATATGAGCATACATAACGTGCGCTTGAAAAAACTATTCTTCATCGCGAATAACATAAAAGGGAGGTAATAATCGGAGGGAGGGGAGGGACGATGATTATGATCATGTTAGTTTACTCATGGTGGATGTTATTGACGCGTGTACTCTAAGTTGGATTTGTTGTTTTATGCACAGTAAGGTTAAGCGAAACTGGACCTACAGTGGGATCCGCCGGGTATCGAACCTGGAGATTAAAATTATACAAGTGTACAGGGGAAACTTTATTTTTTGAATGTGTTGATACTCTAAGTTGGATTTGTTGTTTTATGCACAGTAAGGCTAAGCGAAACTGGACCTACAGTGGGATCTGCCGGGTATCGAACCTGGAGATTAAAATTATACAAGTGTACAGGGGAAACTTTATTTTTTGAATGTGTTGATACTCTAAGTTGGATTTGTTGTTTTATGCACAGTAAGGCTAAGCGAAACTGGACCTACAGTGGGATCTGCCGGGTATCGAACCTGGAGATTAAAATTATACATGTACACAGGGGGAAACTTTATTTTTTGAATGTGTTGATACTCTAAGTTGGATTTGTTGTTTTATGCACAGTAAGGCTAAGCGAAACTGGACCTACAGTGGGATCTGCCGGGTATCGAACCTGGAGATTAAAATTATACAAGTGTACAGGGGAAACTTTATTTTTTGAATGTGTTGATACTCTAAGTTGGATTTGTTGTTTTATGCACAGTAAGGCTAAGCGAAACTGGACCTACAGTGGGATCCGCCGGGTATCGAACCTGGAGATTAAAATTATACAAGTGTACAGGGGAAACTTTATTTTTTGAATGTGTTGATACTCTAAGTTGGATTTGTTGTTTTATGCACAGTAAGGCTAAGCGAAACTGGACCTACAGTGGGATCTGCCGGGTATCGAACCTGGAGATTAAAATTATACAAGTGTACAGGGGAAACTTTATCTTTTTGAATGTGTTGATACTCTAAGTTGGATTTGTTGTTTTATGCACAGTAAGGCTAAGCGAAACTGGACCTACAGTGGGATCTGCCGGGTATCGAACCTGGAGATTAAAATTATACAAGTGTACAGGGGAAACTTTATCTTTTTGAATGTGTTGATACTCTAAGTTGGATTTGTTGTTTTATGCACAGTAAGGCTAAGCGAAACTGGACCTACAGTGGGATCTGCCGGGTATCGAACCTGGAGATTAAAATTATACAAGTGTACAGGGGAAACTTTATTTTTTGAATGTGTTGATACTCTAAGTTGGATTTGTTGTTTTATGCACAGTAAGGCTAAGCTAAACTGGACCTACAGTGGGATCCGCCGGGTATCGAACCTGGAGATTAAAATTATACAAGTGTACAGGGGAAACTTTATTTTTTGAATGTGTTGATACTCTAAGTTGGATTTGTTGTTTTATGCACAGTAAGGTTAAGCGAAACTGGACCTACAGTGGGATTCGAATTATACATGTACACAGGGGGAACTTTATTTTTTTTGTCTGTGAAGGTTCTAAGGTTTTGTGAATATGATGGAAAAGCACTAGTATATACATAGAGCAAAGTTACAAGGTTTTACGTCCCATAGGAGTCCTATTGGAAACATAATGATTAGTGCTTAAACAAGAACATTTTCATAGTTTCACACCTCTACTAGATTGGTAGAAAAATATACTAGTAGGCAATAAAATCTGAAGAAGATTCGTGTCTAGCAAAAATAAGCTAAATAGAATTACACATGCATACAATATTTATTGTGCTTTTTCTATCTACAATCATATTTTTCTTATATATTTTTTTTTATTTTTTTATAGGGCAACACCACCCATATATAAATAAATAAACCCCTCAAACTAACACTAATTAGAATTAGCCTACAAAATTTTTTCTCATAAGGCATTTTTTTGTAAACACTCTACCACCAACAGATCACATATAAATAAACATAACCCCAAAAAAAAATGCGCTCCATGAAAAGTTGTCCTGTGTGCAAAAGAAGCATATCAAGCCAAAATTTTGCAAGTCATTGTCGTACCTGCGTGCCAGGCAAGCATTTGGCTGCCACTGAACTATGTTCCGGATGCAATAAACAGATCACAATTGCGTATGCCAAGAAGCATAAGCTTAATTGTCTATGCAAAAGTACATCTGGGGCCCAGCCTTCGACCTCCACCAAGAGGAAGGCAGAAGCAGCCTCCATCAATCCACCACCCACGAAACGCGTCAAGCCTGTGGCGAAAGCGAACCAGTCTGCTTTCCAGCGTTTGTTAGAGGACTTTGTCATCACTTCGGAGGGCTTATGCGACGTGCGTAGTTTTTTGGAGAACGTGCAAGTCAAAATTATTTCCATCCTCGGCGATGCGCTTGCAACGCACTCTACCAAATTCTACGCATCGCTACGTTGCCAGTACAAGAAGCCGTCTGATGAAATTTACAGCTTCTGCCACAACACCAAGGCGAAGACGCTGCATCTGGCGGATGTCGACAACCTCGAGGCCATCTACAACAAGTTTGCAGAGGAGCTGGTGACCAAACAAGAAGAACATCAAGCTAAGGGCTCGGGGGGTTCGCTGTGTGGCGAGCCTCACGAACTGTGCGTCAAACTTTGCAAGTTCGTGCCTCTCTCCGCCTCCAGCTACGTCCCCTTACCACCTACCATTGTGGCAAAGAAGGCTGTCCTGAACATTCAGAACAGTGACGCCAAGTGCTTTCTCTGGTCGGTGCTTGCAGCATTGCACCCCGTCGACCGGAAAAACCAACCACGCCGAGTTAACCACTACCTACCCTACGAGTCAGAGCTGGAAGATGCGATGGTTGGGATCGACTATCCCGTGGAGGTCCCGGACATTCGAAAGTTCGAGGCCCGTACACACAACCCTCGGTTGGCCATCAACGTTTATGGCCTCACTGACAAAAATGTGGTGTACCCCACCCGGGTGAGCGATGTAGACGACGATGATGCTCGAGAAATTCACCTTCTGCTCATCAAGGACGAGACCCATCACCATTACACCCTCATTCGCTCCCTCTCTAGACTTGTTTCGAGCCAACGGAGCAGTGATAGTCACCACGTCGAGGTGTGTCGCAGGTGCTTGTCAATGTTCGACGGACGGGATCAACACAATTACCAACATGTTCGAGGCTCCAACATCGCTGCAGAGAAGCTTGCCAGCCACAAGATCTACTGTAGTAACAACGAGCCTGGGGTGGCAGTCTTGCCCAAACCTGGCACCGTGGAGCGTTTCCACATGCACGGTGCCATGGTAGAGCATCCCGCTATCATCATCGCGGATTTCGAGGCCTTCCTCAAACCCCTGTCCACTTGCGATCCAGATCCCGCAGTTTCCTCTACCACCCCTTACCAACTCCACGAGGCCTCGAGTTACGCCTACGTTGTGGTGTGGCGAGACCAGCACATCGCCCGCGAGCCCTACGTATACCGTGGTCCCGACGCAGCCAAACACTTCCTCGAGAGGATGGTTGTCGAGGCCATCGAGATAGGGAAGGTACTGTTGGCCCCCAAGTCTATGCTCCCACTGTCCCCCGACGATCAACGTAGACACGACGAGGCCATCGCTTGCCCTGTCTGCGACAAGGAGTACACCGCCAACAACCGTAAAGTCCAACACCACGATCACTTTGACGGTAGGTACGTTGGTCCTTGGTGCAACGGATGCAACCTCATGACCCGGGACCCTCGCTTCATCCCTGTGTTTTTTCACAATGGCTCGGGATACGACTTCCACCATCTGGTGCCTCACTTTGGGTACGACGACATGCGAATCAACGTCCTGGCGCAGAACGAGGAGCGTTACATTAGCTTGAGCAAGTGGGTGCGAATCCCAGGATCACATTCTACCGTCGAGCTTCGCTTCCTCGACTCCCTGAGGTTCCTCCCGGCCAGCCTCGATGCTCTCGCAGGGAAGCTTAGCGACGAGCAAATGCTCATTACCTCCGAAAACTTTCCGAACTTGGACGCCGGCCTCTTCAAGCGTAAGGGGGTCTATCCCTACGAATACATCACAGACCCTTCCAAGTTCGCAGAGACGTCGCTACCTCCCCAGGCGAAGTTCTACAGTCAGCTGCGAGGCTCGAACATCACCGACGAAGAATATCACCATGCCCAGTCCATGTGGCGCGAGCTGGGCTGTCGAACTCTCGGGGACTACCACGACGCCTACCTCAGACTTGATGTGACGCTCCTCGCCGACGTGTTCCAGACGTTCCGTGCGACCGCAATGAAGATCTACCAGCTGGACCCCGCCTACTTCTATAGTCTCCCCGGACTGGCGTGGTCAGCCATGTTTCTGGTGACGAAGATCGAGCTGGAGCTTCTTTCGGACGTGGACATGATGCTGTTTGTGGAACGCGCCGTGCGGGGTGGAATGGTCCAGGTGTCGCAGCGACACTCGCGCGCCAACAATCACCACATGGCCACCGGTTATGATCCCTCACAACCGTCCAGCTACATCATGTACACGGACGTCAATAACCTCTACGGACACTCCATGATGCAGCCACTCCCCTTTAGAGGCTTCGAGTGGGCTGACCCCTCCAACTTCGACGTCGAAAGCTTCGACGATTCAGAACATGGGTTCTTCGCCGAGGTTGACCTTGAGTTCTCCGAGAAGCTGCAGGATTTGTTCTGCGATCTTCCCCCTGCACCCGAGTTCAAGTGTCCACCCGATTCCAACCAGAAGAAGCTCGTCATGGATTTCGAGCCCAAGAAGAATTATGTCCTGCACTACCAGAATCTCCGGTGGTTGATGCAGCGAGGGGTCACGGTCCGCGCAGTTCACCGCATCCTCAAGTTCGAGCATTCTCCGTGGTTGCGTCCATATATTGAAGTCAACACCAAACACCGCACCGCAGCCACGTCCGAGCTTGATAAGGATTTCTTCAAGCTCATGAACAATGCGGTGTTCGGGAAAACCATGGAGAATGTACGGAATCGTGTAGATGTGAGGCTAATATCAAACAAAGCACAATGTCGCAGGCTCGTAGCAAACCCGTTATTCAAATCGAGGACCATTTACAATGAACAGCTTGCTCTGGTGCATATGAGGAAGAGCGAGGTGATGCTCAACAAGCCAATTTATGTTGGCGCCTCAGTATTAGACCTGAGCAAGCTGCACATGTTTCAAACATATTATGGGATACTACGCCAGCACTATAACGACAATATCAGCCTACTCTACACGGACACGGACAGCTTGGTGTACCACGTTCGCACGGACGATGCGTACGGGGATATAGCCACAGTTCCATCTTTGGTTAACCTCTTCGACACCTCGGGCTATCCCCAGCAAAACAAGTACGGTATCCTGGCCCGCAACAAGAAGGTGCCTGGCAAACTCAAAGACGAGAAGGACGGTGATGTAATTCTCGAGTATGCAGGTCCTCGCGCCAAGGCCTATGCCATCAAAGCCGAGGGCGGCGTTACCAAGAAGGCCAAGGGTGTCGGCAGACAGGTGGTTCGGGAACATCTCACATTCGAGGACTTCTTCGATTGCATCAAGACCGGGTCGTCGGTTCTAAGAGCAGAACAGCGCATCCAGAGCGTCGACCATATCATCACCACAAACAAAGTTAGAAAAATTGCGCTGGATCCCGATGACGATAAGAGGTGCGTCCTCGAGTGTGGTATTCACACATTGCCGTGGGGGCACTATCGCTTAGCAGAAAGCAAAACCTGCAACATATGTCCATCTTCAACAGAAGATTCATAAAAACAAAAAAAAAAACAAAAAAAAACCACTTTGACTGCCATTACAAAAAAAACTTTGACCGTATTCTTAAATAACCAGCATGCCTATGAATTTGTTCGGTTTCAAAAAACAGATCATTATGGAAACCATACCAGATCATGAAGTCTTACCTTCCGTGTTACCTAAACTCAACGGTCTGTTGATCATTCACCTCAACAGCATTTGGACGAAACTGAATGACGATGTGGGCAAGATGTTTTATGTTTTTAATAACAGTTTACATTTCTACGAAATTCCGATCGACGGGAAACTTCGGATCACCGTGAATCCGGAAAACGCAGGCGAAATCAAAATTTCTACCGGCAAGAACATTTTTCGAATCAAGCACGACAAGATGCTTTCTAACATTGCGTACGATGTTTCAGCAGGAGATTACCTTTACATGGAACTCCTCGGAGATTACGACAAACTCATTCCTCTCTTCGTAGAATTACGAATCGTCTATCCTATTATAAATAACCGTTAACCAAAAATGCCTAACGACATTTTCGGCAACACCAAGCGTGTAGACCATGCAGAAGAGATTCTCATGTTGGACGTTCGTGTTAAGAAGTTGAGGACCGATTTGATCGCTTTGCAGGAGACCTTAAACAAAAGTTTAGAGTCGGAAATCGCTACGCTCCAAACGCAATGTCTCGACCCTATTCTGAAAATCGATTCCGAACTGAAAACGCTCATAAAAAATTATGTCGACGTACCTTCTTACGACAGCGTTCAAAATATACAGTTGAGTGTGGATTCGCTTCAAAATGATTTGGCCAAATTACAGCAATTTCAATCGAAAAATGAAGATTTGGAAAAATTGAAACTCGAAATCGAAGAACGAACTTCCGCAATCGAAAAGAATTTCTCCGAACTTCAAACCGTGGTGAACGATATTGATGTAGAACGCTTGCACGTCGTCGTTTCCAAATTACAAGAAGAATTCACCGGCACGTTGGAAGAAATTAAATCCAAGTTACAGACTTTGGAAGATACCATGACGAACCTACCATCGTCGGACGAACTGCAGGTCATCGGTAAAAGCGTCGCGAACATAAAAATTCAATTGGAGGCCTATCAAGATTTCGAACACATTCAAACCACCATCGCTACGCTTCAGGCATCCTTGGAATTGATCAACGAAGAAATTAAAAATATTCACGCTGAAGCGAGAGCGTTGACGAGCATTCAAGACACGTTGAGCACAGTTCAGCAGAAGATCGAGTATTTAGAAAATTTGAACGTCGAATCCAATCTCGCTCATTTTCATCACGTACTGGACAACATACAGGGTGACTTGGAATCGTTACGGACGAGCGTGCCTTCGAGCGAAGATTTGGAAAAATTGAAAACTATCCGAATCGAGCGACATCAAAAGTTCTTTGAGCGATCTCGAGAGTAGGGTGGCCAATCTCCCCACCTCCAAAGAATTGCACGCTTTGAAAAGGAACATATCACGTATGCTGAAACGACTGGAAACGGAAACGGCGAACGTGGAACAGATTCGAGACGAAATCAGTTCGCTGGTGTCGACGCTGCCCACTTCGCAGAGCGTCGCCGAGCTTCACACGCAGTTTACAGAGATGCGAAGCATCGTGAATGATCTTACCGAGAAGAGCTCGAAATTGAATCAAGTCGAGAACCTTCAGAACATCGTCGTCAACATCAGAGATCAAGTTGGAGTGCTGGAGTCCACGCAGGAATCGACGCTGGCTTCTTTCGGTGCCAAGTTGCAAGAACTCAACGAAAACTATAAGCAGTTGAACGTGGAAGTGAAAATCAAACCGTCGTTGTCTGCCGTAACGGATACCATAGTTGAGCATTTGCTGCCCATCGAAAATAAACTCGGACACGTTCACAGTAATCTGCTCGGCGTCGACACTAAATTCGCTAAACTGCATTCTCTGCAAGCCATCGAAATCAACAGCGTACCCAATCAACAGAGAATCTCCACGTTCGTCGAAGGTAACAAACTGTACATGTTCCATCCTTATCATCCGTACTACAAGTTTCTCCTCGATGGCACGATTCAGATAAACGAATTTTCGTACTGGTCTCACGGCAGAAAAGCTAGCGTTCCCACCATGACTTTGATATCGAATCGTGGTGTCCAGAAAGCAGGAAACATTCCTCTGGCACGTTGGAACGAAACGCGCAACATATATGAAATACACGAAGACGAAGATCTCACCGTTTTCGACGTGAGTGCCGGCGATAAGCTGATCATTCAAAACACGAGCGAGGTGCCACCCTCTTTGAATCCCATCACGCTGGTGCTTCTTTTGAAACGTAATCTCTAAAAAAATGTCTAGGCAAGCCATCGTCGAAGAATTGCATAAACCTGCACGCCGTAACTACAAACGTTTGGCTGTGGTAACCAAGGGCATCGACGACCTCTGGCAAAGTGACCTCGTGGAGATGAGCAGTGGCAATTTGAAAAATGTACATAAATTGAACAAGGGCAACAAGTACCTCCTCACCGTCATAGACACGTTTTCGAAATTCGCATGGGCTCTACCTTTGAAAGCCAAAACGGGAACATGCGTCACGGAAGCATTCAAATTAATTTTTCGTGAAAGTGGAGGCAGACGACCACGGTTTCTGCAAACGGACAACGGTAAAGAATTTTACAACTCCGTATTCCAAAAGTTTATTCAAAAACATGACATTCAACATTATTCGACCTTCAGTCACATCAAAGCCAGCATCGTGGAAAGATTCAATCGAACCTTGAAAACACACATGTGGAAACGATTCACGCTTCGGGGAAATTACAAATGGGTCGACATCCTGCCGGAACTCGTCGACACCTATAATGATACGGTACACAGAACGATAGGCATGAAGCCAGTCGACGTTACGAAATCCGACGAGCAGCGTTTAATTTCTACCGTTTACTGTCCAAAGTACACACCCACGACAAAAAAAGCTAAATACAAAATTGGAGACCGGGTGAGGATCAGCAAATTCAAACGCACCTTCGAGAAGGGATTCACAAAAAATTGGAGCACGGAACTCTTTACGGAAGTTCGAGTTTTAGCCGGAAACCGACACACGTATATAATAAAAGATAGTAGCGGCGAGATTTTGAAAGGAAGATTTTACGAAGAGGAACTCTCTAAAACGAAACACCCCGACACGTACCTCATCGAGAAAGTATTGCGTAGGAAAGGTGACAAACTGTTTGTCAAATGGCTGGGACTTCCGGAAAAGAGTTGGATCAACGCGAACGAAGTGATCTTGTGAGTACGTGGAACGTGGTGAAGCGTCTACCGGATCCGGAAAGTCAAACGAGAAAAAAAAACGGCGAGTTGCTTCCCGACAGCATCCGCTGTCTGATCGTAGGTCCTTCGGGGTGTGGGAAAACGACACTGCTCGTGGACAATTTTCTCCTCGCACCGAATTGGTTAGATTGGAAGAACAGGCACCTGTACGTGTTCTCGAAAAGTTTGGAGCAATCCAAATACCAGCAACTGATGAAACTGTACGATGGTCTGGACATTGCAACGTTCGCTTCGGAAATAAAACCACTCGACGATTGTCGTGAAAATTCAGTCGTTGTGTTCGACGACGCCATCCTGGAAAATCAAAATGAAATTCGCAACTTTTTCACGCAAGGTCGTCACAAAGGAATGGATTGCTTTTACCTAGCTCAAACGTTTTCCAAAATTCCAAAACAGTTAGTACGCGACAACGCTAATTTCATATGTTTGTTTCGTCAAGATCACACCAACCTCAAGCACGCGTACGATGACTACGTAGGCGGAGACATGAACTACAATCAATTTTCGGAACGCTGCTCTTCTTGCTGGAACGGTGACGATTTCGGATTCGTGACGATCGACATGACGAGGAAACCCAACGACGGAAAATACAGAAACAAAATCAACGACTTTCTAAACGTTGCAACGTTGTGAGAAACGACGTATATAAATAACGTCATGACGAAACGAAAAATTGAAGACGAAAATCTCAAGCTTCGCGATTACCTCGCGAAACGCTTCAAAGGTTGGAAATCCGAGAATCGCGGATTCTACGAAGAGAAGAAACGTCAGGATCAACCCGTGATCGATGCCATCAGCGGTCTAGGTAAAGAAATTAAAAGTGTCACGGAACAAAATAAAAATTTGATCAACCAACTCGTACCACTCGCAGCTAAAAGTTACGCTGTACCCACGCCCATTTCGAGCATTCCTTCGACGCCGTTCGAACTTAAGGACGTACCGGCACGACGTCGGGCCATAGGCAGCACGTCGTCTTCGGATAAGATCGAGTTGGGGCCTTTGGCACGAGACTACCTGAGCACGGGGAAGTTCGACAAGGATGAAGTGTTCGGATTGTATCCCAGCATGGAAAGCAGCGAAGGCGGCGGTGTGGTGTGGAAGATTGGGAAATCGAAGGTGACCTTCGAAGGCAACGACATTAAAGTCAATTTAGGCGACAAGGATAGTTGGAACAGGTATCCGGGTACGGTGGGACTGTGGGAACTCGTCGCCAAAAAGCAGCCGAAAGATTACACCGACGAAGATTACCAAAGTTACAAGGAAATTCTGATCATGACGGATGCCTTGTACCAGAACAACGACGCCTCGCAGAATAGGGTGAAATCGAGCAGTGGTGAGAAGTACAGGAATCTCATCAAACCGATTTGGAACCAGGTCAAAACAGGCAGCGGCGTCAAACGCTACAACACGTTACCCAAAGAATTCGTTTGGGTGGACGACGTTAGGAAGCTCGTGGACCGATTGTTGGTGATAGCCGGCGAAGAGAATGCAGGCAATCGTAATTTCTACAACGAGAAGGTTGGCATCGTGGACATGATCAGCACGAAACTTTCCAACTTCATCGTGAACGACGACAAGGGCATAGGTTACCTGATCAAAATCATCAACACGCTGCCTCCGAGATTCTGGAACGTGGCCGAAGGAAAGGGACTCGTGAACGACATCATAAACAAGTTACCTTTCGAGATGCATTTACCCGGCTACCAGTACTGCGGACCGGGTACCAAACTCGAGAAAAGATTGGAGAGAGGAGACAAGGGTGTGAATCCGTTGGACGCGGCATGCAAAGATCACGACATCGCCTACAACACCACGCAGACGGATCTGGACGCACGTCACGAAGCAGACAGAAAGTTAGAGCACGCAGCTTTCGAAAGGTTCGTGAGCAGAGAGGCATCGCTGGGTGAACGGGTCGCCGCACTGGGTACCACCATCGCCATGAACACGAAACAAAAATTGGGGTGGGGTATATAAATAACATAGAGTAAAAAAAATAATAATAATAACAACATGTCTCGTATAACTGATTTGCCGCCAGAGCTACTATGTAAAATATTTAAACATGCAGTAAACGGCGATTGTGAGGATGTAGGCGCAAGTCTAAGCAGGAGACGGAGGATATCATTACGCACATCATCGCGTTTTCCGAAGCACGCACTTTCTTCCTCTGTTAAAAAAAATAATAATATATATACGTGTCAAAAAAAAAACTTGATATATAAATAACACACATCATAAAAAAAATAATCTTCGGTATATATAAATAACACACATTGTGAAAAAACAATTAAATTTCTCTCTAACACTCTGAAATTTTTCTTTGATATGACGACTGAAAAAATGAGTGATCTCCAAGCATTAAAACAAATGCTAAATTTGTCAGTCGAGTATGTAAAAATTCAGGAATTGGAAGTCGACAAACCTTACACGATAACTTCCGGTTCAATCGTTTCTACCCAGTATGGTCCCAAGGTACGCCTGTTGCTCAACGCACAATACAGTCTATTTTTACCAGATCGATACGCTAACATGTTATCCGACGAGAAGTTATCTATTTTAATCGAGAACAAAACTCGAATCGTGTACAAGGGGACAAAAGAACTTCTTGGCAAGAAAACGAAGCACGTAATAGAATTTGTGTAACGACTGCGAGGCCGTAAAAATATATAAATAACATACCGTAAAAAAAAAAAAAACTACACAAGAAAAAATCTCAGAATATATATATAAATAACATACCGTGAAAATAACACATAGAGCATCAACATGAAGCCCAAGGGTGTCGTGTACCAGATACCATACTCCAATCTTAAAAATCTAGGTGCCCTCGATGGGTTACTCACCAAGAAACAACGCGAGAAGAAACGTTCTTGCTTGAGCAAAGGACACGGAATGAAATTACTTCTCAGCACACCTCAATTGAGACGCTTGCAGCGTTCGCGGAAACAGCAAAAGATTGGAGGTTTCATATTCAGCATCCCGGCCATCCTGGCAGCATTGGGGGCCGTTGGAAGTTTGGCTGGCGGAAGTGCCGCCATCGCGAAAACCGTCATCGACTCGAAGAAGAACAAAGCGGAATTGGAAGAACAGAAACGTCACAACCTGGCCATGGAGAAGAAAGGGGGCAAGGGCGTGATGAAAAAGTTTAAAAAAAAGAAACAACAGCACTCACCAACCGAGATATTGAATCTCTGATCGGACCGTTACGAATCAAACACTTCAGAGGAGTTTTCATGTCCGACTCGTTACCTTCAAGCGTTAAAAGAAGAGAATGCGGAGTAGTCAACTTGGACGGTCAAGAAAATCCAGGCACGCATTGGATATGTTACCACAAAAATGATGGTAAAGCATTCGTTTTCGATTCTTTCGGAGGTGTTCCACCTACAAATTTAATTCATTATCTGAAAACGAACAAAACCTCTATATACTACAACGACGAACGCATTCAAAATTTCGGAGACGTGAACTGCGGTCATCTCTGCCTCTCCGTGCTCGCGTTTCTCTCTAAAATAAATAACCGTACGATCGAGGATTTCCAGAAAGCATTGTGGAACCTCAAACAGCATCACTAGGATGGGCGTGTTCCATCTCACGAGCGAATCTTCGATCTTGAAACTCACGCTGCACGACGACATCGTCTATCCTAAATCCGTGGCTCTGCGTGCATTCTACAGCATGTACCTCATACCTAACGTCACGCAGCACAACAACAAAATTAGCGTCGGAAGCGAACACATCGTCGTCACGCCAGGACAATACAATCTTTCCACTTTGCAAGCTCAATTACCCAAAGGCACGTACCTTTCTCAAAATTCGGTCACGCACAGAGTGGAAATCCTATCCGCGACGGAGACCGTGGACCTGGGCACCATGGGAGAACTTTTAGGTTTCGAGAACGACACCAAACTCGAAGCTGGCATCAAGCACGTAGCAACCAACATTCCTAAATTCTTGGCCATAGAGACTCTGAACGTACACTGTAACGTGGCCGAAGGCATGATCACGAAATCTTCGGACGGATTGTTAGGAAGTCACAAGCAGACGGGAATCATAGCCACGTTCAAACCAAGTTCCGAGTTCATGGAACCGATCATCTACACACCCTCTTCGCCGATCTATTTTCCAGTATGTCGCAACCGCATAGACGACATAGAGTTGGTGGTGACGAACGAGAAAGGAGAGGTGGTGGATTTCGCAAGTGCAACGACCACTGCCATCGTGGAGATTAGCGTATAATAAATAACCATACATGTAAAATGGAGCAAATCGAAAGTTACGAATTGCAATCTTTCCCTCCCAACCGTCGCACGTTCGCCAATCTCAATGAAGCGAACAGGGAGATCGAATACGACGTTGACGAAGGGGACGGGTTCGTTCATCCTCACAGAGCGGACCTCTACCTTCAATTCGACGTGGTGAAGAAAGAAAGCGGAGAAGCCTTTCCACCCAATGCCAATTTGAAACTCGTGGATAACTTCGTGCCTCACCTGTTCTCGCAGGTGGAGGTGAGGAAACACAACACCGTCATAGACAGAATCGATTATCCAGGCATCACGTCGACGGCAGTGGGAACGTTGAAATTATCCAAAACGGACGCCGCATACTATCAGGCCGGGGGGTTCGAAGCAGGAACCAAAATATCGACGACAAGTCACACGGTGCTCTTTCCCATGCGTCTGCTGCCGGGATTCTTCTCCGACTACAAGGAGATCATGTGGAAGGGAGGACTGAGGGTCACGTTTCGAAGAGCGGCCAACGACAACGACGCACTGATGCGATACACCAACTTGAACGCCGACGGCACGCCGATAGCCAACACATTACCCGAAGCAGCGAAATGCGTCATCCGGAGCATGGAATTAAGAATGCCTGTGGTGGAATACGAAACGAACTACGCCCTCAAGTACAAAGCGGAGATCTTGAAAAGTCCGCAGGTGGCGATTCATTTTCATGGTTACCAGTGCGTGCAGAAGATGGCGACGGGAAGTCACATGGAATTCGACGTGACGACTCAGTTCAACAACATACAGTTCGACATGCCAGATTTCGTCGTGGTGCTCTTTCAGACCGGGCGCGATAAGAATCAGGAAAAAGATTCCAGCAAGTTCGACGACTGCAAGATCAAGAACGTTTATCTCAAAAATGGACGCAACGAAGTGTTCCCGCGCGAAAATTACAACCTCGACATGACCAAAGACGATTACCTCAAACTTTACGAAGCTTACACCTCTTACAAACGCGTGACCGAGGGAAGCGTGGACATGTACTACACGCCCAGCGAATTCAAAATCCGCAGGCCGATGTTCGTCATCAATACATCTAAGAGGAAGAAGGTTGTGGTCAACGATCGAACCAACATCAAGGTCGTCTGCGAGTTCCACGATGCCTTGCCCGAGGACACCGTGTGCAGCGTCATCCTGGTCGCAGAGAAGTCCTTCGTCCACGACGTGAAGAACGAGAGGGTCACAGAGCAGTTTTAACAGGCTTTTTTACACCTTTTCTTGCACAATAAGGAATTTTTTGTACTAGCACAATCAGTTACAATAGCACAATCAGTTACAATAGCACAATACAAATTTCACTAGTTCAGATCAGTTACAAATATCAATTTCATCAGTTATCAGTTACAATATCTTTTTTTCATTACTATAGCACGAGACAATCAGAATTTGCACAAAATTTGTTGTTGTTTTTACACGTGAAAATTAACAATAAAATTCTTTCTTTTTTATCGTTTCAGATGCTGCCGAAACATCAAAAAAACATACACACACACTAGAAAAAAAAAGCATGCAATTTTTTTTTGTAACACACACACATACATTCTCCATCTTCATCAAAAAAATATTATAATAAACATAATTATTTTTATCTATATCTCACAATAAAACTCTATATCCAAAAATATTACAACATCAAAATAACACTAGAGTCGTTAGTACACGTTGCATGCATTACGGAGGTCCTCTGTAGAGTTTCATGGAAGTTTGAGAAAAAAAAAAACACGTGAAACTCTACAGAGGTGTGGTAATCTAGAACCGCAGCCGTTAGAAAACTTTTACTTTTTTTGGTTGGGCACCACGCACCCTGGCGAGGTTATAGGGGCCAGGAATCCTAAAAAATAACAATTATTATTTGTTTGTTTGCGTCACAATACATGCGCGCGCGTGTGTGTGTGTGTGTGTGTGTGCGTGTGTGGCACATCGTCCCCGAGAGAGGTTTACAAAGGTCACGATATACGGAGTTGGAAAATTACGATATGGCGCATTCGCTCACCACTGTTGCCAGCCATAAATCTCTCTCTCTCTTCATCTTACAGCAACGTTGACATCTCTATTTTTTTAGTTGTAAGTGGGTTGCCAACACACTCTAGTTAATAATGCTACATATTATGCACACACAGGCACACACATACTGTGTTGCCATCCACCCATCTCTCTCTCTTTTACGGCAGTGCCGGCTCTCCTTGCCCAGTGTGTGTAGGTTGGCAAAAATTGCTTTATGCACTGTAAGGCAAGCCTCAAGCAAAGTTGCCAGCTCCTTGCTTTAGGTTAGGTTAGACCAAGAAGAAAAAGGCTGTAGGTAGGCCGTCGGTTGTTTAACTCTTCCCTCTCTCTCCTCTCTCTTTTGTAAAAAGCCATGGTAAAAGTACCAGTAGGTTGGCAACCTTGCTTTATGCACTGTAAGGCAAGCCTCAAGCAAGGTTGCCAGCTCCTTGCTTTAGGTTAGGTTAGACCAAGAAGAAAAAGGCTGTAGGTGGGCTGTCGGTTGTTTAACTCTTCCCTCTCTCTCCTCTCTCTCTTTTGTAAAAGGCTATGGCAAAAGTACCAGTAGGTTGGCAACCTTGCTTTATGCACTGTAAGGCAAGCCTCAAGCGAGGTTGCCAGCTCCTTGCTTTAGGTTAGGTTAGACCAAGAAGAAAAAGGCTGTAGGTAGGCTGTCGGTTGTTTAACTCTTCCCTCTCTCTCCTCTCTCTTTTGTAAAAGGCTATGGCAAAAGTACCAGTAGGTTGGCAACCTTGCTTTATGCACTGTAAGGCAAGCCTCAAGCAAGGTTGCCAACTCCTTGCCTTAGGTTAGGTTAGACCAAAAACCTTGGTGATTTTTTCGAGTGAGGAGTTGGCAACACTGCGAGCCTCACCGAGCCTCATTTTCGGTTTCTCAACCGGGCTGATTGTACTACTCATCTTATGATCCGTTCAGTATTGAAGCTTTTGTGCAATGGAAAAGAAGTCAAGAAAATGTTCAAGAAATTGACATTCGTCCTTCTGTGTTGGCAGAGACGTCAACGGGGCAAAGTAATGTTCCTTTTCAAATGTTTGATCTGCTGGCAGAGTTAAGAAAAATGAGCGAGTCACAACAGATGGAATTTACAAAAATTAGGGAAACTCAAGATTCTATGAGGCAAACTCAAGAGTCTCAACAGCTTGAGTTTACAAAAATGAGGCAAACTCAAGAGTCTCATCAGCTTGAGTTTACAAAAATCAGGGAATCTCAACAGGAAATTCAAAATTCACAGCAACTACTCAAGCTTGACTTCCACGAATTGAGCATCGTTACGAAAGGAATTAGCTGAAATTGCCGAGTCCTGCAAATTAGCAACACGTTCATTACATCAGGAAATGGAAAGAGAAGTGCAAGGACTAACAGAGAAAATCGAGGAAGTCAACACTACTTGTACAGAGAATTCTGATAAACTTGCTGGATTGACTGATCAGATTACAGAATGCCAGAACAATGTTTCAGGGTTGTCTCGGCAAGTTCAAAGACTTGAAGTCGTTGTGAGCAAGGACGAAGTAACTAAGCGCGTGGAAGCATGTGAGGAAAATATTGCTAAGTTGACATCTAATATTTCGACTAATGTTGAATCAAGTAATCCTGTAAAAGTTTACAGTTCTCATGTGAATAGTAACTGTCAACCTGGTATTCCTGCACGGAACCTAACCTCTCCTAAATCATCTGATTCTTCAGCGTGTGATGTTTCTGATGATGAACACAATCGCATTGCTTCACAAAGACACAAACGTTCTAGAAATAATCGAGTGAGAACTAGTAATACTAACAAGTTATTTCAATCAATCCGTTCCTTATATTCTGATGGTTCTGGTCAGGAAAGAAAGAGGCAAGTAAACCAAAAGTCAGCAAATCCGCAGAATCATCGATGTGATTATCCTGACAATTGTATTCGTTCGCTTACTCAAGAACCTCGACGGTTGGTAAGATTAAATGAACTTACTGTTCTTCCTAAATATTCTGGAGATCCTGAAAAATCAAGTCCACGTAAGTTTATTAAAACTTTAACGTCCTACTTAGACTTACTGCAAGTTCCTGACATGCAAAGGCTTGAATGTATTACTAATTGTTTTCAAGGACCTGCAGAAGGGTGGTATAATACTCATGTCGATTCGTTTACATCGTACAAACAGTTTGTTGACGAATTTCTGAATCACTACACGTCTCATTCGTTAACTCAGGCTCAATTATCTGAACTTAGAAGTCGTAAATATGATCCTAAATCGACGAGTAGTATGGAAGTTTTTGCTATTCGTACGCATTCAGCATATTATAATTTAGTTGATCGTCCGAATGATGCAGAAGTTATTGATATTTTAATCAATCAGTTGCCCACATCTATTGCAAGTAGTGCAATAAGCCCGGTTCACCAACCGAAAATGGGGCTCGGTGGGGCTCGCCTTAATGGATTTCTCTCGTAAGGCATGAGCCCCATTTTCTCGCAGTGTTGCCAACTCCTCACTCGAAAAAATCACCAAGGTTTTTTTTTGGGTCTAACCTAGCCTAAAGCAAGAAGCTGGCAACCTTGCTTGAGGCTTCTTAATGGTTTGCTCTTGTAAGGCATAAGCCTTATTTTCTTGCAGTGTTGCCAACACCTTACTCGAAAAAAATCACCAAGGTTTTTTTTGGTCTAACCTAACCTAAAGCAAGGAGCTGGCAACCTTGCTTGAGGCTTGCCTTACAGTGCATAAAGCAAGGTTGCCAACCTACTGGTGTTTTTGCCATAGCTTTTTACAAAAGAGAGAGGAGAGAGAGGGGGAAGAGTTAAACAACCGACAGCCTACCTACAGCTTTTTTTCTTGGTCTAACCTAACCTAAAGCAAGGAGCTGGCAACTTTGCTTGAGGCTTGCCTTACAGTGCATAAAGCAATTTTTGCCAACCTACACACACTGGGCAAGGAGAGCCGGCAACAAACACGCACTGCCGTAAAAGAGAGAGATGGGTGGATGGCAACACTGCACGGGTTCAACGTCATCAAGTGAAGATTGCCTTAATGGTTTTTTCTTGTAAGGCATGAGCTCTATTTTCTTGCAGTGTTGCCAACACCTTACTCGAAAAAAATCACCAAGGTTTTTTTTGGTCTAACCTAACCTAAAGCAAGGAGCTGGCAATCTTGCTTGAGGCTTGCCTTACAGTGCATAAAGCAAGGTTGCCAACCTACTGGTATTTTTGCCATAGCTTTTTACAAAAGAGAGAGGAGAGAGAGGGGGAAGAGTTAAACAACCGACAGCCCACCTACAGCTTTTTTTGGTCTAAGGCCGCGTCCGAATCGGCAGCAGATGTCACCTAGAGCACTGTTTCATCGGGGGATCCAGCCAACCTCTGTTGTCCGAATTCGCGGCAGACGTGGAGTCTGAGGGAAGAGCAGAGAGGCGCGACAGATGCATGCTTGAACTTGCTGTGACGCTGTGCTTGGCAGCCATATTCTAATCTTTATTTTGTCCAGACAACATTTACTGATTAGACGATGTAAAACTCAGTTATACTTTAACATTTTATCAATAATACTGAATGTAGAAAAATTGTAAATGATGAAATAGCGTGTTATATTTTTAACTAGGTGGAAATTATTGTCATGTTTGTTTGGCGTCTGCTTTCTGCTTCCGTGAGATGTGCCTGCGCCCCAGAGCGCGGTTGGTGAAGTTCGGGCTGACACCTGGCGGGAAAAGTGACAACCGTACTACAAGGGGACATGTAGATTCGGACGACTTGGACGCGACTTCTACGGCACTCAAGAGCAACGGTAGAGAACGGGACGGAGTGCTTGCCAATCTGGACACGGCCTAACCTAACCTAAAGCAAGGAGCTGGCAACTTTGCTTGAGGCTTGCCTTACAGTGCATAAAGCAATTTTTGCCAACCTACATACACTGGGCAAGGAGAGCCGGCAACAAATATGTACTGCCGTAAAAGAGAGATGGGTGGATGGCAACACAGTATGCTCCGTATGGAACGATATACCACACATGCGCATGCGCGTGCCTCTTATTATTTCCGTATTGTGACGCAAACAAACAAATAATAATTGTTATTTTTTAGGATACCTGGCCCCTATAACCTTGCCAGGGTGCGTGGTGCCCAACCAAAAAAGTAAAGGTTTTCCCGTACGGCTTTTGAACGTAAAATTGATTGACGTGGGGGCGAATCTCTTCGGGGTGTTTTGTTTGGTGTCTATTTTGAGCAGTTTGCCCGGCGGCAAAGTTTTATTGTTCTTAAATTTTTTGATTTTTTTTTATGCAAGGCCATAATTTTACGTATGCACGTGACATTAAACGTGTCCTATGAGAAATACACGTGAAGATCAGCTTTCGTGCAGCCGGTGTGGGATTCGTGACGCCGCGATAAACATCAACTTCCGTGCCGGGTGGGAAACACAAACATTGCTTGTTCTGCAATGCTTCGCTGAAATAGTAATGCGAGAGATGCAAGTTGAGTTTGTGCCCTCGAACCTGGTCTGCGTGCAACATGCTCTGGCAGCATGTTGAGACGATTGTTTGCACGAGTCCGTTTTTCAGAAACACACGTCTCTCACAAACATCGAATCCTGGACGTTGTACTGCAACAGATCGTCTATCTTGTTTTTCTCGTAGAGCATCTGCACGGTTTCGCCCTCGGGTATTATCTTTTCTCCCAGGTTGAAGTAGACCCAAATAGAGAGTTCACAAACCGAAAGTGGGGCTCGGTGGGGCTCGCCTTAATGGTTTGTTTTTGTAAGGCATAAGCCCTATTTTCTCGCAGTGTTGCCAACACTTTACTCGAAAAAATCACCAAGGTTTTTTTTTGGTCTAACCTAACCTAAAGCAAGGAGCTGGCAACCTTGCTTGAGGCTTGCCTTACAGTGCATAAAGCAAGGTTGCCAACCTACTGGTATTTTTGCCATAGCTTTTTACAAAAAAAGAGAGAGGAGAAAGAGAAAAAGGGAAGAGTTAAACAACCGACAGCAGTAGTGGGGGTTTGTACTACAACCAGGACGAGAAAGGAAGAGCTTGCCTCAAGCAGCTTTGCTACACTTAAAAAACTTGCTCAACATGAACATATGAGTATTTTGCTCTAGTGTAAGTGCTCTTCCTAATCCAAGATTTTTGTAAAAATGCCCTCGGGACTTTTTCAGAAACGAAGAGCCCCTCAGATTGATTTGTTTATACTTACAACTATGCCAAGTTCTCTTGTCATCTTATTGTTTATAGTATGTTTTTCTGTCAAAATCCCAGGAATCTTGAATTGATATCTATTGGGTTCTGAGATCCAGTAGAGTGTGGTGTATTGCCTTGTAATCGGGTTTGAGTCCTGGTAAAATGTGAAGCCTCCCCTGATGGCAAAATGTTAATATTGTTGCCTTGTAAACAAGGGGCTCCGGGTTCGAGTCCTGATAGATTGAAATATGTGTTGCAAAATAATATCTCTACACGTGAGATTTTGAGAATAATTACTGCTAGTTGATATACAACTCCCAGATCTGAAAACCTGGTAAAAGTGTTATACAACAGAGCCTAGTTAATAGTTGTTGTCTGGGTATAAAATCACATTAACTGCTGTTATGTTTCCATGAGGCAAAACTTCTTGATCAATACAATAGAATGGAGGTCATGGAAACATAAATAATTGTTTCCATGTTCTTTCCAATCTTTTGATCAGTCCCGTGTTTCAGCCAGTAATAAATTATTGCTTGTCCGGGAAAATTATATTTCTTTTATGCCAACAGATATAATCTACACTGCGTCTTTTTCAGAGAGTTATTCATCATCAAAGAGTAATTGCCTTCTTTCTGTATGCCAGTAGATATAATCTATACTGCGTCTTTTTCAGAGAGTTATTTATCATCAAAGAGTAATTGCCTTCTTTCCGTATGCCTGAGTGATTATATCTGCTGCACTATGCTTTTTCAAAGGGAA